>NC_137073.1:45318705-45641205 GCF_951640355.1 Cnephaeus nilssonii
CAGATTTTGCATGGAGTTGTTTGCTCATAAATATTCTTTTTCTCTCATAATTTTTCTGACTAGAAAAAAGAACCTGATAAGAATTTTTTTTTAAGTTTCTGGGGCCAATCACTGACATTGAAATTTTTCTTGCAAATGAATCAGGTGCTGTGTTTTTGCCTTTGTCTTCTATTTTGAATTACATCTTAATATGTTCTTTTCTTCCAAAGAATTCATGGTGTAATTGCATGATGAACTCACATAATAACAGTAAAATATCTGTCTTTCATGTATATTATTTATAGGGAAATTAGTAGAGTTAAACTTTGACTGCAAAATAGCCCTAATTAAAGTAGATTAAATGCCTCTTACTTTATTTAAAATTATGTTCATAAATTAAGTAAAAGTAAATCAAGTGGCTCATTAAAAGGAAAAAGGGGTATGATTTCAAAATAACTACAAATCAGATTTTAATTCTGATATAAATATGCCTACTTTATATTATAATTACCGAGAGTAGGGACTTGAAATTTTTCAGCCCTCCAAAAAAGGGACAATTTATATTTCATTGCACACTAGTTTTTATTTAGGGCCAGCAAATGAATTTTCCTTTTAATTTTGTTTTTCTTTAAGTACTGAGGGTTTAAAACATTACATGTTCAACAATAAAAAGATAAAAACATGTCTCTCAATCACCCTGATATGGATGAAACAGGTGGGACTAGGTAGAGTGTTTACGAGGTTACTGAAAATGAGGCAATAACTAGGAACACGAGGAACACCTGTCCCAAAGGTTACAGGTCATTGGAAAATCCCCCCCAGGGCTGCGTTTTCTACATATTGATCTGTTAGAATTAATGCTTTCCATGTCCTTCAGGTCCTGAGGGACCTACAGTTGTGATGTTTCTGTATGGGGTTTCCCTTTCATCTTGCTCTCTGCTGACTCTTTCCTTTCTCTAAAGCACTTCATCTGGAGGTCAGGGACATTGTTAAACTGGGTACGCTCACTGACTTGGGCAGCATAAGTTAATGGGCATAGAGAATTTGGACAAATTCTCATTTACAATATCATTTTACAACAAAATGATATTGTAAATGATGGTTAGATTCCATGTTAATTCATTCATAAACTTTAATTATTAGTGTTGTTAAAGTTTTATATTGAGATTATAAAACAACTTTGTTGCAATATTGATAATTAAACTCAACAGAAAACATTTAATTAAAACTAGACATTTAGTTGGCAAGGATAACTTCTAATTTTGAATCATATTTTATATTTAATTTGCTCTCATTTTAACTTAATTTTCTGGTTCACTATAACTTGTAGTTCAATTTTAATATTTTAACTTATTAAATCATTTAGTCCACTTTTTCATTTAACTTGATTTAGAGAAAATATGCATGAGACAATGTAATCAATAGACTTTCCTTGAAGAAATAAAGAAATTAAGAAGAGTAATTGCTTAAAAAGATGATTCCCATCATTAATTGAGGCAGAATATTTTAAAATTGTGTTAGGCTAGTAATTTTCTTCTCCACCCATGTTACCTATTATAGTTGGAGTAGTATCATTTCAAGTGTCTGGATTAAACATTTCAAAGACATTATGTGATCTGATATTTCCCATCATTCTTAAAACACAGGTGAGCAAAAATTCTTTATTTAACTTTTTCTACAACTGAACATAATTTCTATTTTGAGCAACTATTTTCTGCAGTCAAAAAAAATTGTCCTGATTAGAATTTTTCTCATCTTTTCTGCTGAACTGAACCTGAGTTCTAGAAGGCTTTCATAATGTCACAGTGTTGTTGGTGAGGTGCATCTACCTGACCCATTGTGCCATCTGGCAATGCTCATATATGCAGTCAGACCATCTTCTGTCTGGTCCTTGGTCACTGGAACAAGCAAGTTACCCGACAGATTAAGTTTTTATTTGAAAGGCTCTTGCTTGTCTACCACACTTCTGCTACTTCGTTATAGCCTGCCCATGCTGAGTCATGATAAGCTCTTACAGTTAGCTAATGTTTTATTACTTATGAAACACCATGCTGTTATTTTTTATCTGAGGATTCCCTCCATTCTTCTACATAGGACAGAGTCTACCAAGTCTTCTACTCCCATGTCCCACAAAATTTCCTGGGAGTTCTGGGGATAGTCTGGGCCCATTTCTCATGGACCCATCAGTGCCTTGGTTCTGATGAAAACTACTCTTTCTCTTCTCCCAGCCCTCGGGAAATCTTGGTGTGTTGGTGTTCATGCAAATAGCACTCACATTTCTCCCAAATTACATCCCAGTTATAACACTTGTTTCAGTTTTTCCCATATCCTATCCATCTGATTCTCGACTATTTCACTTATTGAAAATGTCATTTACATTTCCACTTTTATATCTTTGCTAGTGCTGATCTCTTTACCGAGAATATTTTTGATGGCTTTTGAAAGACTATTCATATTTATTATGCAAGGTTCAGGTTAAATGCTACTTCATCCAAGAAGCCTTCTTGGGTTTCCTCAGAAAAAAACTACTGGCTTTTTTTGTTTTCTTCCACTTTCAACCACCTGTGTTCGTTCTTTCTTCCCCCCCCCCCACCCCTTTTCTTTAAGTTTCCAAGCATTTAAGAAAATCCTGCCTTGATTAAAACTATTTGTTTCAATCTTCAACAACTCACTAGATATTAGACACTTTGAAGGAAAGAATTGTCTTATTTTGAAATTTAACAAGCATTTCAGATTTTTTTTTACATTGTCCTTTCAACTGTTCTAACAAAGGCTAACATAGGAGTGGCTTTTTCTGTTTTGTAACCTGGCTACCCTCAGTAGAGTTTCCATTTAATGTTCTCAGGTTAGGGTGACCACAAGACCCTGGGACAACAGGAGCAAATGGGAATGTCCTGGGTAAACCAGCCTATGCGGTCACCCGATCTGAGTTGGTTGGTCACCCGATCTGAGTTGGTTGCTCTTTTTTTTTTTTTTCCAATTTTTTTATTAAGGTATTATATGTGTACATATCTTACCATTGCCCTCCCCACACCCCCCTCCCATATATGCCCCCACCCCCCAGAGTTTTGCATCCATTGGTTATGCTTATATGCATGCATACAAGTCCTTTGATTGATCTCTTATCTCCCCCACCTCTCCCTAACCTTCCCCTTGTAATTTGACAGTCTGTTTGATGCTTTACTCTCTCTGTATCTATCTTTTTGTTCAAGATTATAATGTTCTTTATTATCCATAAATGAGTGAGATCATGTGGTATTTTTCTTTCATTGACTGACTTATTTCACTTAACATAATGTTCTCCAATTCCTCCCAGGTTGCTGCAAATGATGAGAATGCCTTCTTTTTTATGGCAGCATAGTATTCCATTGTGTAGATGTACCACAGTTTTCTGATCCAGTCATCTGCTGACGGGCACCTAGGCTGTTTCCAAATCTTAGCTATGGTGAATTGTGCTGCTATGAACATAGGGGTGCATATATCCTTTCTAATTGGTGTTTCTAGTTTCTTCGGATATATTCCCAGGAGTGGGATTACTGGGTCAAATGGGAGTTCCATTTTCAGTTTTTTGAGGAAACTCCATACTGTTCTCCACAGTGGCTGCACCAGTCTGCAATCCCACCAGCAGTGCACGAGGGTTCCTTTTTCTCCGCATCCTCGCCAACACTTGTCGTTTGTTGATTTGTTGATGATAGCCATTCTGACAGGTGTGAGATGGTACCGCATTGTTGTTTTGATTTGCATCTCTCGGATAATTAGTGACGTTGAGCATGTTTTCATGTGTCTCTTGGCCTTCCTTCTGTCTTCTTTTGAAAAGATTCTATTTAGGTCCGTTGCCCATTTTTTTATTGGATCATTTATCTTCCTTTTATTAAGTTGTATAAGCTGCCTGTAGATGTTGGAGATTAAACCTTTATCAGTGATGCCATTTGCAAATATGTTCTCCCATGCAGTGGGCCTTCTTGTTGTTTTGTTGATGGTTTCTTTTGCTGTGAAAAAGCTTTTTATTTTGATGTAGTCCCATTTGTTAATTTTCTCTTTAGCTTCCATTGCCCTAGGGGCAGTGTCAGTGAAGAATTTCTTTTGGCATATGTCTGACATTTTGCTGCCTGTGGATTGCTCTAGTATTTTTATGGTTTCCCGTCTTATGTTTAAGTCCTGTATCCATTTTGAGTTTATTTTTGTGTATGGCGTAAGTTGGTGATCAAGCTTCATTTTTTTGCATGTATCTGTCCAATTTTCCCAACACCATTTATTGAAGAGACTGTCTTTATTCCATTGTATGTTCATGCCTCCTTTGTCAAATATTAATTGAGCATAGTGGTTTGGGTCAATATCTGGATTCTCTATTCTGTTCCATTGATCTATATGTCTGTTCTTGTGCCAGTACCAGGCTGTTTTGAGAACAGTGGCTTTGTAATACAGCTTGAAATCTGGTATTGAGATCCCTCCTACTTTATTCTTCTTTCTCAGGATTGCTGTGGCTATTCGGGGTCTTTTTTTATTCCAGATGAATTTTTGGAGAGTTCTTTCAAGGTCTGTGAAATATGCCGTTGGTATTTTAATGGGGAGTGCATTGAATCTATAGATTGCTTTGGGTAGTATGGACATTTTAATGATGTTGATTCTACCAATCCATGAACATGGTATGTTCTTCCATCTGTTTACGTCTTCCTCTATCTCTTTTTTCAGTGTCCTGTAGTTTTCCGTGTATAGGTCTTTTACCTCCTTAGTTAAGTTTATTCCTAGGTATCTTAATTTTTTTGGTGCGATGGTAAATGGGATTGCCTTTTTAGTCTCTCTGTCTGTAAGTTCACTATTGGTGTATAGAAAGGCCATAGATTTCTTGGCGTTAATTTTGTATCCTGCTACATTGCCGAATTCATTTATTAAGTCTATTAGTTTTTTGACGGAGTCTTTCGGATTTTTTATGTACAATATCATGTCGTCTGCAAATAAAGACAGCTTTACTTGTTCTTTTCCAATTTGGATGCCTTTTATTTCTTCTTCTTGTCTAATTGCAATGGCTAATACTTCCAGTACTATGTCAAACAGGAGTGGTGAGAGTGGGCATCCCTGTCTTGTTCCTGTTCTTAGGGGAAATGTTTTTAGTTTTTGCCCATTGAGTATGATGTTTGCTGTGGGTTTATCATATATAGCTTTTATTATGTTGAGGTATGAGCCATCTATTCCCACCTTGTTGAGAGTTTTTATCAAGAAAGGGTGTTGGATTTTGTCAAATGCTTTTTCTGCATCAATTGATATGACTATGTGATTTTTATCTTTCAATTTGTTTATGTGATGTATCACGTTTATTGATTTGCGGATATTGTACCATCCTTGCATTCCTGGGATAAATCCTACTTGGTCATGGTGTATGATCTTTCTGATGTACTGCTGGAGCCGATTTGCTAGAATTTTGTTGAGGATTTTGGCATCTATGTTCATGAGGGATATTGGTCTGTAATTCTCTTTCATTGTGTTGTCTTTATCTGGTTTTGGTATTAGGGTGATGCTGGCTTCATAGAAGGAGCTTGGAAGTGTTCCTTCCACTTGAATTTTTTGGAATAGTCTGAGGAGGATAGGTTTTAGTTCTTCCTTGAATGTTTGGTAAAACTCTCCTGTGAAGCCATCAGGCCCCGGGCTTTTGTTTGCCGGAAGCTTTTTGATGACTGCTTCAATTTCGTCCATAGTTATTGGCCTATTGAGCTGTTTAGATTCTTCTTGATTGATTTTTGGAAGGTTATATTTTTCTAGGAATATGTCCATTTCCTCCAGGTTGTCCAGTTTGTTGGAATAGAGTTGTTCGTAGTATTTTGTAACAATCCTTTGTATCTCAGCGGGGTCTGTTGTTATTTCACCTCTTTCATTTCTGATTTTGTTTATTTGGGTCCTCTCTCTTTGCTTCTTGGTGAGCCTGGCTAGAGGTCCATCAATCTTGTTTATCCTTTCAAAGAACCAGCTCTTGGTTTTGTTGATCTTATGTATTGTTTCTTTGGTCTCTATGTCATTTATCTCCGCTCTGATCTTTGTTATTTCCTTCCTTCTGGTTACACTGGGCTTTTCTTGCTGCTCTTTTTCTAGCTCTTTGAGTTGTAGGGTTAAGTAATTTATTACCATTGTTTCTTGTTTTTTGCAATAGGCCTGTAGAGCTATGAACTTCCCTCTCAAGACTGCTTTCGCTGTGTCCCATAGATTTTGGATTGTTGTGTTTTCATTGTCATTTGTTGCCATGATGTTTTTTATTTCTTCCTTGATCTCTCTGGTGACCCAGTCCTTGTTTAATAGCATGCTGTTTAGTCTCCATGTGTTTGATTTCTTTGGATTGTATTTATTGTAGTTGATTTCCAGTTTTATGCCACTGTGATCTGAGAAGATGCTTGATATAATTTCTATCTTCTTGAATTTGAAGAGACTTTGCCTGTGACCCAGCATATGGTCTATCTTTGAAAATGACCCATGTGCACTTGAGAAGAATGTATATTCTGTGGCTTTGGGGTGAAATGTTCTGAAGATGTCAATTAATTCCATCTGGTCTAGTGAGTCATTTAGGATTGCTGTTTCTTTGCTGATTTTTTGTTTAGAGGATTTGTCCAGTGGTGATAGTGGGGTATTAAAGTCTCCTACTATGATTGTGTTGCTATTAATCTCTCCCTTGATATCCTCCAGGAGTTTTTTTATGTATTTGGGTGCTCCTATATTGGGAGCGTATATGTTTACCAGAATTATTTCTTCTTGTTGGATTTCTCCCTTTAGTATTATGAAGTGGCCTTCCTTATCTCTTGTTATGGCATTTACTTTGAGGTCTATTTTGTCAGATATAAGTATTGCTACCCCAGCTTTTTTTTCATTTCCATTTGCCTGAAAGATATTTTTCCATCCCTTCACTTTCAATCTGTGTGAGTCTCTTGTTCTGAGGTGGGTCTCTTGTAGACAGCATATATATGGGTCGTGTTTTTTTATCCATTCAGCTACTCGATGTCTTTTGATTGGAGCATTTAGTCCGTTTACATTTAAAGTTATTACTGAAAGGTATTTGTTTGCAGTCATATCTATTTTTGTGTCTGTATTCCTTCTTACCTGTTTATTTCTTCTTTTTACAGTATTCCCTTTAGCAATTCTTGCATTGCTGGTTTGGTGGTGATAAACTCCCTGAGGCTTTTTTTGTCTGCAAAGCTCCTGATTTCCCCTTCAATTTTGATTGATAGTCTTGCTGGATATAGTATTCTTGGATTCAGTCCTTTGCTTTGCAACACTTTGTATACCTCCTTCCATTCACTTCTAGCTTGTTGTGTTTCTGATGAGTAATCATTTGACAATCTGATGGGTGTTCCTTTGTAGGTAACTCTCTGTCTCTCTCTTGCCGCCTTTAGGATTCTCTCTTTATCATTTATATTTGCCATTGAAGTTATGACATGTCTTGGTGTGGGTCTTTTGGGGTTGATCCTGCTTGGGACTCTCTTTACTTGCGTAACTTTTATCTTTCCCATATCCGGGAAGTTTTCTGTCATTATTTCTTCAAATAGATTTTCTAATCCCTGCTGCTCTTCTTGTCCTTCTGGCAGCCCTATTATACGCATGTTACTTCGTTTCATGTTGTCCCGAAGCTCCCTTAGGCTTTCCTCCTGCTTTTTAATTTTTTTCTCCAATTGCTGTTCAGCTTGAGCTTGTTTCTGTACCTGATCTTCTAACTCACTAATTCGGTCCTCTGCTTCTTGTAATCTACTGTTGAAACTTTCCATGGTGTTTTTGATTGTAGCTATATCACTTTTCATTTCTTCCTGATTCTTGCATAAGTTGTTGATTTTCTCGTCCATCCGATGTATAAATTCCATGACCATTACTCTGAACTCCTTTTCGGTCATGTTGCAAGCTTCATTTTCACTAATTTCCTTTCTTGGCGACTCCACATTTTCTTTCCTCTGTGAGTTATTTCGTTTCCCCATTCTGGCTATTACCAGAAAGCTCAAGCTTCTGTTTGCGTGGACCTGGGCCGTGTGCTGTGGGGACTTCGCTCCACCCTAGTTTCACTGAAGTGCTCTGACACTAGGACGTGTGGCTGTCTTTGGTTGGTGGGAACCAGACTTGCCCAGGATCAGTGTCCCCAGTGTTCTGTGTGGTCTCGTGTGCACATTTAGAATCAGGGGCCCTGTCTGCACCACACTGTTGGTATGTGCCGAGAATGAGATCCTTAGCATGTGCCAGGAGTCAGAGTTTCCCTGTGTCTGCACCAAGACTCGAGTGTCAAAGTCTCTGTTGCCTTGTGCGGTTTCTCGTTGAGAATCAGGGTCCCTGTGTGTGCACGCACCAACAATTGGGGTCGCTGGCTCTTAGTGTGAATGCGCTGTGAGTCAGGGATCCCAGGCAGCTGTGTCCGGCGTGCCAAATTCCCTGAAGTGGAGCTGCGTCCTGTGTGTGCTCTCTCTGCTGAGCCAAACCGGCTAGAGCGCACTTTCTTAAAAACCTGAAGGTGAGCCGGCTCAGTGCACTCTCCCAAAGTCCCAGAAGGGGGGCGGAGTCCGTCCTGCGCGCCAAATTCCCCAAAGGGAAGCCCCTCTGTGCAGGCTCTTAAGAATCTCCGAAGGGGGAGCTGTGACCCGCGAGCCAAATTCCCCCAAATTCCCCGAAGGGGAGCCCTCTGTGCGCACTGACAGATTTCCCCGACGGGGAGCTGCTTCTGTCCCGTGCTCGAGCGCGCGCCAAGTTCCCTAAGAGGGAGCGCGTCCCTGCGCAAAGCTTGGCAGCTTGGGCCGGGGGCGTGTCTATCAGTTACTATGGCGCTGTCTGTGCACGCTCCTGTGAGCAGCTTGGGCGAAGGGCGCGTCTATCAGTTACTATGGCGCTTTCCGCGCGCTGTGGGCGCTCAGCAGCTTGGGGGAGGGGCAGGTCTATCAGTTACTATGGCGCTATCAGCGCCTGCGAGGAGGGGGATAGGCTCTTTGACTCACGGAAATCTGCCGGGAAGTCTGGATTCTTGTTGTTTGTTTGTCTGAAGCTGTGATAGCAGTTCTCTGTCCCCGGTGGCTGCAGGGTCCTGGTTTGTGTCAGAAGCCAGGATCTGAGTCTCAGGCAGCTCTGTTTCTCAAGATGGCGTGGTCTCTGCGTCCGCACCAGCCGCCGAGAGGTGTCCGCTTTGTGCGCGGGGCTCCGCCGTCTAGGGCTGCCCTGTTCGGGAGCCCCTTGGAAGACCTGCAGAATCTAACTGACCCTATCTCATACACACACACACACCACACACATCTACACTCTCCTCTATGGGTTCCTCACTCACACTCTCTCTCTCCCTACCTTCCTGCCGGTCGCCATCTTTTCGCCATCTGGTTGCTCTTTTTAACGTAATAAAAAGCAAGGAAGGGAGAAGGGAAGGAGGCAAGCTCCTGGAAGTTGTACTCATCACTTTCATTACATCACAAGACAGAGTGTAGCCACAAGGGCACACTGAACTGTCAGGGAAGCTGGGAACATATGAGTGGGTGCCAGATTTCTAGTTAAACTCAGGGGCTATTAACAAGAGGAAGGAGGGGAGACTGGGTATTTAGGGACAACAAATAGTCTCTGCGACACAGAATGAACTGGAACATTTCCTTTTAGGTAAATAACTATAAACTTTTAGAGAGGAGTGCTTTCCTTTGGGAGATGGGGAAATACATTGTTTTTCACTCTTCTGTGTACTAAGTAGATATCTCTTTTTTTAAGATAAATCACATAATAAAAATTCCTGAGAAAAATGTTTTGAGAAAGCAGCCCAGGAAATATTAATGTCTATCTTTTATATTTTTAGAATAGGTTTTGTTATGGTATTAACTGACTGAAAAACAATATTTAATAGGCTGTCCCAGTAAATATAGAGGAAATTGGTGAGGAAAACATATAACAAAACTGTGGATTTTGCATCCAGATTTTATCAGTTTACTCTTCTAGCTCTGCTCTGGTGGATTTGAGGTTTCATACTGTTATTACCTCCAGTAGGACTGAGTCTTCAGCTTCATTTACTAATTAGCCACGCCATCCAGTGGCTGAACCCAGTGTAGAGGAATTTAGCCATAGGCACTAGGATGTGCCCACAGCAGCAAGGGTCAGGCCACCGCATCGCCAAGTGGCTTCTCTGACGGTTTCAGAGGAGGTGAAAGGCTCCCTTGGCAGATACATCTTTTTAATCAGTGGTGACCTCAATATGTCATCCCACATTTTTGAAAGGAATCTGAAATACAACAGCCATGCCTTAGATTTGAATGTATACTTTTTCCTCTCTGCAACACCCAATTTTGCTATCAGTCATGGTTGCTAATATCCCTGCTGTCTTCAGCCTAGCTGCCAACCCTGTCAGTTACTGAAATATTGTTTATGCAGGAGCAATTTATTTTCTGGAGAGATGAAAAGCAGATTGCAAAAGCAGAATATTGCCAACTTGTTGGAGTGTATTCCAGTTCAGAATGCTTCAATGTAATTTTTGAATTATTATTTATTATTTTATGCTGATTGGTAAAGTGCCTCTTAAATAATTGATTCATTACAAATCATTCTATACTTGAAATTATTGCCAGTCCAGTGTTCCTTTATTTGTGTTTATAAGTTGATGTAAGTATACATTCTTGAAAATATTGGGCAAAACTAGGATGAATCATGACAGTGCTTCAGTGTGACATGTTTTTTTTCATGTAACACATGTGCTATGTGTAAATTATGTGTAGAAGCATATTTCAATCTTATTTTAAATGGTTTATAACTTTTTCTAAATAACTTTTTACATTTTTTGCTGTTTTTTACAAAACTTATTAGGATGCAGGAAAGGCAAAATGGTTTTTGGTATATTCAATGGCCTCACTCTTATTTTCTTAGAAAAGACAATCAACAAACATGTCTACTCAGAACATGTTAAGCCCTGTAGGGGAGAAAATGATAATTATTCTGCCTTTCACTTATTTTCTTCTTTTTTCATTGTGCTATTTTCTTTCTAGTCTCTCTCCCTTTCCCACTCTCCTCTCCTTTCTGTCTTCTTTTTAAATTTCCTGCTCCCTATCCCCATTTTTCTAACTTCATGTATTAATTAGGGAAGTTCTAAATTCTCTCTTTTGGCATTGATTATCTCAGAAAAATGATCATTTTACTCTATAACTATTATTTTATACTTAGGAAATCTAAAGTGTTCGTGAGTTTTAAGTAAGGTAGCATACTAGAAAATCAGTGACTTCCTAGTTCTTCCTCCTTCTCTATTTCTCCCTTCTACTACACATTTACAAACAGAATAATACCAAACATCATTATAAGCCTCCTTTCTTCAGAGAGAAGAAAGCAATAGCCAGGACCTATTTCATGCAGCAGTTATTATTTCTGCTTCCAGGCATAGTGACCATTGTTCAGTTTGACCTCCATTAACTTCTTGAATAATTCTATTAAAAGTTATGTTGTGTATTTCTTGACTGAAAATGCAACTAACCTACATGCTATTTGAGAATAAACACTCATTTTTCATTGAGATCATACCAAATGGAAATATGTAGGAGCTCTTTCTCTCTGGGTAGAATGAGAAGAAACCTATCTTTTACAGTATAAAAATATTTTTAAAGAAAAATTACAGGCATAATACAAACATTTCAGAAACCAGTTTCCAGTTTTAGTTTTGCCACAGGTTATCTCAGGGTTGTAGAGCAATCTTCATAGTGGTTTTGAAGAACTAGGCTATGGTAGGGTCTGTGTAGTTGCAATTCTTGCTGGTTGTTTAAGTACAGTATTTTATTTATGCATGATCCCCTAACTGCCCTCTCCTGTGGCCTGGTCACCCCTAACTGCCCTCCCCTGCCAGCCTGGTCACCCCTAACTGCCCTCCCCTGCCAGCCTGGTCGCCCCTATTAACTTTTTTTTTTTTTAATCTTATCCCCTTCACACACAATTGTATTTGACTTCCTTATTGGCTTCTCCCTCTCACACAATTTTTCTCTCTCCTTTATGTAACACCTTTTCCTACTGACTCGTAATTTATAAACTTTTCTTTCCTCCTTAATATCCCACTTCTGTTCCATCATCCTTCTTCCCATCTTTCTCCTATCCTCCCTCCCTCACCACATTCCTTCTTTCCTTTATCTCTATGCTTGCCCTCCCTCCTCTTTTCCTTCCTTCCCACCTTTTTTTCTTCATTTCCTCCCTTGGACCAGCTTTGCTCCCTCCCCCATTTCTTCCTTCTTCACATTCTTCTTTTAAGCTCTACTGGCTCCCCTTTAAAACTTTTCTTCCCTTCCTCTTTCTCTCTCATCCTACCTTTCCCATACTTTCTTCTCTACTTACTTCCACTGTTTTAATATCTATCTACCTGCCTAATTGTTCACTATCATTTATCTTCGTTCTATTCTAACTCCTACTTTTAAAATCTGACCCCAGTACATAAGTATACTTGATTTTCATTATAGCTCCTACAGTTCACTCATACATCCTCTTTCCTTCTTTAACTCTGCTCTCTACTGACTCCTTTATAAAGTTCTTCCCTCCCTCCTTCCCTTCTTCCCCATCCTCCCCCGCTCCTCCCTCACTCTTTTACTCTTTTTACAGCCTAATTAAAAATTCTATGCTTTTCGTCCTGTCTTAGTACCGACTTCTTTCCTCTCTGGGACCTGTAGCTGCCTCTGTTTGGGCACTCGGGCGCCTCTCGCACTGGCTTTGAGGGCTGAGCAGTGACGCAGTGTGTCTTGCCTACCATGGCTCGTGCCTCCCCTCTCAGAGTTGGGGGAGGGTCTCACTGGGCCGGGGCCAGCGCCCATTGCGGGGACCGCTGCGTTACGTGCGCACGCGTGTGCATTCCTGCGTGTGCGAGGCTTTTCTCCTGTTTTGTGCCAAAGGGGTGGGGGACGTGGAGGCCTTTCCCGTCCCCCAGCATGCCCGCTCCCATGCCTCAAGTGGCGCTCCATCGGCTCCCATCCCGAATTCGCCGGCGATGGGTGTGCTTGCACAGGCTGGGTCGGGACCCGGCTTGTCCTCAGGGGGCATTCCAGGATGTGAGCCCCGGTCCAGGTTGGACGGGGTGGATGGATGGATGGATGGATGGATGGATGGATGGATGGAGAAAGCTGGGGCGGCTTCCCTGTGGTGTGAGGGTCGAGTTGTGCACTTGGGAGGATCGACCGGAGTCCCAGGCGTTGTGGGGCTGCCCTGAGTGTCTGTGGCAGTGGGATCCCCAGGTTGTTTACCTGATGGCCTGTCCAGGTCCGGTGCCTTACCTCAACGTCCACTCTCTGTCGTCGTGCCCGGGCCCTTCCTTCATGTTGGGGCCACACCCTCTCAATTTGCATGCATGACCCCTCACTGCCGACACTCGCACCCTCTGGTTGGTGTTTGCCGACTGTGCACCGAGAACCGCCCTTTTGCTGTGCGGGTGTCACCCCCTTGCGCCCCCCCCCACCTCAGGGAGGGTGTTGGCCTCCCCGGGCAGAGTGCTCTTGGTGGGGTGGGGTGTCGCAGGGTGTTTGTTGGGCGGTGCACCTGGGAGAAAAAGAGGACTCCGGCGCTGAGCTGGGAACACAGCCTCACGTCCCCGGCCCAGCGCCAGGGGCAGGAAAGAGAGCCTCATGCAAGTGCCCCTCCTGCGTGCACAGCCTATTGAATGGTCGTTATTGTGACGCCGTAACAGACAATTTGCATATTACCTCTTTATTATATAGACTAGAGGCCCGGTGCACGAAATCCGTGCACCTGGGGGCGGGGGTCCCTCAGCCTGGCCTGTGCCCTCTCGCAGCCTGGGAGCCCTGGGGGGATGTCTGACTAACCGCTTAGTGGGCCTAAGCCATCAGTCAGACGTCCTTAGCGCTGCCGTGAAGGCAAGAGAGGCTCCCACCACCGCCGTTGCGCTCGCCAGCCGTGAGCCCGGCTTCTGGCTGAGCGGCGCTCCCCCTGTGGGAGTGCACTGACCACCAGGGGGCAGCTCCTGATTGAGTATCTGCCCCCTGGTGGTCAGTGCGCATCATAGCGACCAGTTATTCCACCATTCGGTCATTTGCATATTAGCCTTTTATTATATAGGATTTTATAAAACATCTTTCTGTATTAGCAAACAGCATCTATAGTAATGATGTGCAGATCACATTATATAGAGTATGGTATAATTTAATATCTAGGTTTGTTCAAAAATCAAGTAAATGATTAAACAATTATTATAGAAAATAAATTCTTAGTTTTCTGACCATGTATAAATTGAGTTATTTAATTTCAAACAGTAATTTGGAGCAATTATAAAATTGTAATATCTACCACTGTTAGGAAGAGCTAAAAATAATTACCACTTCATATTTTCACATCAAATAGTGCATAGTGCTCTCTAATTATGTATTGTGCCTGCCCTGAAGTAAAATTTTGGGTGGATTATAATGAGAGTGCTATAAAAAAAAAATAAAAAGTGAGGGTGTGAGTTGGGGGCGAGCTAGAAGAGGTCAATGTAATATTTTCAACAATAAAGATTAAAAAATGAAAAATAAATACAAGAAAGAACATCAGAGTAGTGAGCATCCTTTTTTGAAGTTGCAACTTATTTAGTTAGACGTGGAAATCAATTTTGTGCATATACAGTATATCTCAGTTACTGGCTAGCTGGCATTTTTCATTGGATAGTTATCCCAGAAAGTGGAAGTCCCATGGTGCATATAAGTGATCATATACATACACACATATTTGGTCAGATATCTGAGTGAACCCTCCTAAGCAAGGGAAAGAAGAAATAGAGGGAAATTCTGCAAATAAAAGGAGATACTTTTTGTTCTTGGATGCAAATTGATCATAACATACTCTAATCTAGAATCCCTCATTTATTGATTTTCACCTATAGGATAGTCTGTGCTCATTAGTGTGGTGTTCAAGGCCATTCAGGTCTTGTCCTGGTCAATAGCATCATCAGTTTTACCAACTCTGGTCCAGTCGACTGAGGAATTCACAGTTGCCTAGATGTGCCAGGCTTTTCCTTGCCTTGAAAGCTTTTAATGTGTCCTCTTCCACCTCAAACTTTGCCACTGACTTTCACCTTGCTCTTAGCTTCTGGGCCCAGATCAGTATCAATATTTTGGGGAAGACTTCCCTAATCCTAAGCCCCAAAACTTCTTGGCTAGAGCTCCTACTTCCTTTCAAATACACTGTGCATAATGTTACGATATCATTCATTTACTTGCCTGTCTTACCACTAATCTTACTGGATATATATCACACTTATTAACCAAAGTGGTTTTGATATTCCAATGAAAGTGGTTTCTTCCATTAGGTATATTGGGAGCTCTCTATTCCTCCTAGTCCCTAAGACATTTTGGCGGGTAGATTCTAACTTTCCCCTTATACTTCTCTTTAGCATTGAGGCAAGTTCCCAACATTTCCTGGATTCACTTTTTCAGTTACTACCAAAGGAAAAGATAGACTATTTTCCTTTGTATATAAATAATTCTATACTGTATAGAAGAAAATGGCAGCTACAGTCTGGTTGGAGAAAACATTTATCCTATCGAATAAAGACAAAATATGCAAATTGACCATCACTGCATGACAAAGATGGTGGCGCCCACAGCCAATAAGGAGGGAATATGCAAATTGATGTAGCAAAGATGGCAGCGGCTGCTCTGGGTCTTTGGGCAGTGTGTGTGTTCAGACATGGAGTGGCCAGGGTGGTGCAGGATGCCTGCTATGAGGGGTAGACAGGGAATGGAGGGAGCTACAGGAGGGCAGCAGGGCTGGAGCGAGGGCGGAAGGTAGTGGCCAGAGCGAAGGCCCAGGTCCTGGGTGCCGGAGGGAAGCTGGTGCCGGCAGCCAGGGGAAGGGAGGCCTATTCTTGCATGAATCTTTGTGCATCGGGCCTCTAGTTCTCTTTATAACAAATAAATGAGTAAACGAATGAATAAATTCATTAGAGAGTCATATAATATTACATTGACTCAAACACTCACATCTCATAAGAATCCTCGTTTTTTTTTTATTGTTTAAAGTATTACATATGTCTCCTTTTTCATCGATTGACACCCCCCCTGCCACTCCTGCCCCCCAGGACAAGCCCCTACTGCCCCAGTGTCCGTATCCATTGGTTATGCTAATATGCATGCGTACAAGTCCTTTTGTTGATCTCTTATCTCCCCCCTTCCCTGCCTTCTCCCTGAAGTTGGATGGTCTGTTTGGTATTTCTTTGTCTCTGAATCTATTTTTGTTCATCAGTTTATGTTGTTCCTTATATCCCACATATGAGTGAGATAATGTGATATTTATCTTTCTCCGACTGGTTTCTTTCGCTTAGCATAATGCTCTCCAGGTCCATCCATGCCCTATTTATTTCTGATAAAGGTTATATTGTTTGTGATATTTTTAATATTAATATTTCATTTATTTAATTTTATTCATTTTCCACATAATTATTAGCTGTTTACAATGTGCCAAGAACTGTTCTAGATACTGGTAGTGACTCAAAACTGATCCTGGTTCTCAGAGAGCTTGTAATTATAGAAGAGAGAAGCTTTTTTCATCTTTCTTCAGAGGACTGGAAACTCTTTCACATAGATCTGATTATTATGGTTCTGAGAAATATCTTATGTTTTTTCTACAGAACACCTCTTTTGAAAAAATTTCTTGAATAAATTAAATGTAAACTTAAAATTTCCAATTTAAAAACAAAATCAAGGATAGCCAGCCATCAATAAACAATATAGTGTATTCACTTTCATTGAATGAGGGCAAGGCTGTGTTCTATTGATCAGTGGAAATAATACCCTGAAATAGAGGAACTTCTACAGAAAAGAAAGAAATTTAGACTCATTTCTCACTTGATTATTTGTTAATAGCTTCATATTTCACATGATACCATGGGATATTACTGTGGTGACATTCAATAAATCTAAGACAGCAATAGAAATAATTAATAATCAATTCATAAAAACCATGATAAAATACTAGGGAAAACACACTCTGATTATGGTAGTAATAGAAAATAAGATGACACATTAAGAAAACCATGACAAATGAATAAAAATGATATATGTTCTGGTACTTCTACTTTTTCAAATGGGTGAATGTCTTTAAAATTGTTAATTGCATTTAGTTTTAGAAAAGCATATTTATAAAATTTTATGCTCTTGTTTTTGTTCACCAAATTCCACAGTAAGGGTGCTTTGTGACTGCTTCTACTCACTGCAGTTTCTAAACTTTGAATAAGTTAGGATTTAGGAGGTAACCTTATAAAATCTGGACCTTACCCCATCAGCTTGTGGTATTTTATTTCTACTTGATATACAGAGAGAAGAAGCATATATTAATTTATTGTGATCTCTGCCTCTGTGATCCTGACGGATGTTTGGGAATCGTAGATCCAGCTTAATTGTTTTGTCATTTGGCAAGATTTTAAGGTCTGTTTCTGATTCTCCACTTCTTGTAAGCCGTTAACCCCTTTTATTAAACCACAGGAAGGAGGGGGAGGAAGAGGGCGGTGGGAACAAGAGCAGGCATGGGGTGGGAAGAGGTTTGAACTGGGGTTACGGACATGATTCTGGGCTTCAAGTATTTTCTCAGTCCCTCTGTAACAAGCACTCAAGAAGGACATTGTGCTGCTTTGGCAAAAAGTACAGACTGATGTCTTCATGTGAATGCTGAGCTTTGTATCAGGCCCTGATGGTCAGTTAAAGGTATCTGTGTTTCTGAAGAGACTGTTTGATTTGACGCCAGCCTAGACATGGGAGTCCCTGGTAGTCGCCACCTCTTCTGAATAGGCTGGGAAGAAATTTGGTTCCCAGGATTCTGGAGTCTGAGTTGGTTTAAGGGGGGTGCCTGGAAAAGATTTCCTGAATGAATTCAAATGGTCTCTGTCCATGGAATTGGGCCCCGTGGAGCCATTAACAGAAAACTGCACATGTGTAGTGATTTGGGTAGATGGCTATAGAAAGAAAAGGGAAAAGAATCACGGCACATCTAAGAACAAGGTTATTACACAGTCCCTTTGTTTCTGCAATCCTGTCAGCTGACACCAGGCTTCTCATTATCTCTGATGCTAAGAAGTCTCTAGAGAGGCTGTGTGGAACAATCTGTACTGCAAGTCGTATCTCAAAAGAGAAAATTTCATAGAGAAATGTGTGGAAGGATGTATAGCAAACTAGTGTCACTAATTACCTTAGTGGGGTAGTAGTAGGAATATGAAATCATAGTAAGTGGTGATAGTGACAGGGAGATCTTAACCTGTTTTATTTATATGTTTCTCATTATTTGAATACCAAAAATATTACAACTAAAGTGAATATAATAGATTTTTATTTTCTTCCAAGAGGATTTGTTATTGTGTTTGTTATTAGGATTATATAACCTCAACACTTCTTAAAAATATTTTTTTATTGATTTAAGAGGAATGGAGAGGGAGAGGGAGATAGAAACATCAGTGATGACAGAATCATTGATAGGCTGCCTCCCACATGCCCCACACTGGGGATTGAGCCTGCAACCTGGGAATGTGCCCTGACCAGGAATCGAACCATGACCTCCTGGTTCATAGGTCCATACTCAACCACTGAGCCAAGCCGGCTGGGCAATAACCTCAATACTTTTAAAAACAACAACAACAAAAATGGTGGAATACTGAAATGTATGGACATAAAATCACAATTAAAAAATCAACTATTACTAATCATAATTTCTCTCAGTGAACAGATCCATTTCCAGAGTGCTTGCCTTCCAGTCAGTTCTCAGGGCTTTGTAGTCTCATCTTTTTTTTGGGTTACTCTATTTTTAGCAGAGGGAAAGGGACAGATATACTTGGTCCATTTCAGGAGGAGAAAAACTTTTAAGATGGAAAGTTGCTTACTGAGAACAGTTGAATAAATTATGGAACATTCATATAATATATTAAAATTTATCTTTTGTTGCAAGTATTACAGATATCCCTTTTTTCCACCCCACCTCTTCCCAGGACTTCACAGCACTATTGTTTGTGTACTTGGGTTATGCATATATGCATATACATTCTTTGGTTAATCTCTTTCCACCCCCCCACCTCCCCCTTCAAGGTGTCGATATATTTTGACTTAGAAGATGTCTGCAACATGTTGTGAAATGAAAAAAATAACAAAATAAAAGTAAAGCAATTGAAAATGCCACACAGAACACACACAAACTCACATAGAGACATTGCTGTGATAAAAAGGAGTTATAGTCATCTGATTGGATTATTTCACTTGTTTTAACTTTTTATCTTAAAATTTAAACATAAAAGTATAATATACACATATGTGTATACATATATACACCATATACATTTATACATGATGTATCCTATATAATGCAAATTGACCCTCACGCCCTCACAAGATGGCTGCCTAAGACCAGGCTGGCAGGAGGGTTAGTGAGGGATGACCAAATGACTGAACAAGTAGGCTGCATGGGGCGACCAAGGCCAGTGTGTGGGGGCAGTTGGGGGTGACCAGGCCAGCAGGGGGGGCAGTAAGAGGTGACCAGGTTGGCGGGGGTGGGGAAATTAGGGGCAACCAGGCCGGCAGAGGGGGTGCAGTTGGGGGCGACCAGGCCAGCACGCTGAGGCAGTGAGGGGCAATAAGGCTGTCAGGGGGCGGGGCAGTTAGGGGGAACCAGGCAGGCAGGCAGGTGAGTGATTTGGAGCCAGTGACATCCCCTGAGGGGTCCCGGATTGGAGAGGGTGCAGGCTGGGCTGAGGGAACCTCCCCCCCACCCCTGTGCACAAATTTCGTGCACCGGGCCTCTAGTATCTATATAATTACAGAAAGACTTTACCCACCCAGGCTACCAGTATGTCCCTCTCCAAGTGCATCTGCTCTCATCCCACTTCCCTTTTTCCAGGTAAGCACTATTTGTCTTTTGCCTGACTCATTTGCTTTAAAAGATGATTTACTTTCAATGTATTTTATCTCAACAATTTATTGCTTAGTCTGGAAAAACTGAGTAGCACACACAAATCTATTACCTTTAGGTGAAAACTTCCAAGAGAAGATAAAATGAACAGTCTCTAATTCATTGGCTTCAGGCATCTTTATAGTTTCCAAGAGTCCTTTCTCAGAAAAGTCAGTCCACAAGGTTCTGATTGAGTCCTAAGCAAACAGGGCTCACACAATTAATCAAAGTATCTAGCAGGCCTAGTACTGAATGCCCAATAGAAATGTAGTCAGAGGGAGTAGACTGTTTTCTGTTTTATCCCTTTAAGGTCACCATGGCTACTTTTTAAGTCAGATTTATCTGAAGACAGAATATTTCTGTGGAGATGAAATGAGTGAACTTGCTTGTTTCAGGGTATAGGACATTTAGAGGAGAGAAGGAGCTTCATCAGCACATAATCAAGACAAAAAAGACATACAGATCATTTGTGTCAACCTTACCCAGGCAATCTCTCTTCAGAGAAAAGAATTATATGATTAGAACCCTTGAATATCTGTCTCTTGAGTGACACTACTCCAGACTGGACTAGGTGCATATATACCTGTGCACAGCTGCTACCCTGGGATCTCTCTTTCTTGCCTTGAGGATTCTTTTTGTCTCCTTGCCTCTCTCCTGGGTTGAGGCCCCTGATTCCTATTCTAATATTTTCTTTGCTTGCTTGTTTACTTGTGTGCTTTGTTAGCACACACCCTTAGCATATTTTTTGAGAAATAGTGGGAGGGATATACATTTTTAAAAGTTATTTTAAGTCAGAAAATGTCTTTATCTAATCTCCATACTTGATTGATAATTTAGCTGGGTATAGAATGCTATTTTGAAAATCATTATCCTATAGAGTTTTGAAGCATTTCTTCAGTGTCTTCTTTCAGGGTTGCTATTGAGAAGTATAAAGCCATCTGATTCCTCATACTGCCCATGTGATGCATTCTTCTCACATTCTCTCTCTCTCTACCAGAAATATGTAGAATTTTCTCTGTCACCAATGTTCTGAAAAACCAAGTTATACCTTGGTATAAATATTTTTGATCCTTTGTGCTGGGCACTCAAGATCTGGTAGTTCATGTTAAATGATTTTATTGATAATGCTTTCTTTCACTTTTTATGTTCTCTCTCTCTTTTAAAAACTATTATTTGGATGCTGCATCTGAGAAACTATTTCTCTTAATTCTTTTGTCTTTTCATAGCTATTTTCCATCTCTTGGTCTTTTGTGCTACTTTCAAAAATGTTTTTCTTCTTGACCTATTAACGCTTTTATTGGGTTTTTCATTTCTGCCATCATGTCTTAATTTTCATGAGCTCTTTTTGTATTCTTTTAAAATATTCTTTCAGTTTGTATTACAATATCTTCTTTCATCTCTTTGAAGTGCTAACAAAAATGATTATTTAAGGTTTTCTTCTGATATAGTGTCTGTTTCCTCAAAGGCATTTCATATGTAAGGTTGTTTGGATTCTACCTGCTAGGTTAGAGATTTTCCTCAAATGTCTGGTCATCCTTGGCTATCTGCTAATGATTAAGATGTCCTGCTCCTATGTGTTAGGTTTGTTGATATTATGCTTTATTGTAGTGTGACTTGGGTGGGCTGTTTGTGGGGCCAATTTGTAATGACAGTATCCCTAGGTGTTTCTCCTCAGCTGGACAGCTTCTCTAAAATAGAACCGTCTAGTATTTTGCTTGGGGGATAAAAATATGATTGCTGGGATTCCAGAACTAAAGTTACAGTTTTTGCTTTCAGAATTGGAAATGACTATAGACATACAGTTTAAAATTAGATATGCTGTCAACTATGCATGGTATTCCTCAGCCAGAGAGCCTCAGATTAAATCCACAAATTTCTGCTGTGATGAAGTAAGGAAAGTTGTCCAGCAATATGGATTAGAGATTTACTAGTTATAGATTTACTACTTTTCAGTTTTCCCACAGTCCTTTAAATTATAGTCCCCTTCCCAATTCTTCCTCAGTTCCATAGGTATTAAGTGTTGCCAGTTCCTGAGCATGCAAGGATTCTGTGGTATAAATAAGGTCATTTCACAGTGTTCTCCTCTATTAGCAGGGGATTTAGTTTTCTCCCACCTACTACATCAATTACTGCACACCCATCTGCTTTGCAGCATTCAGTGTTTTACTGCCTCCTCTCCTCTTCACCTTTTCCTTATGAGGTTATGTCTTTAAAAATCCCTTTATTCTGGTTTCAGTCTGGTTTGGAGAGAAAACAAATTTCAATGAATTAATTTTGCCCTCTTAAATGAGAATAACTTATTTTTTAAATGAGAATGACTTCTTTTTTAAGTTGTTTGTATTCCATGTGTTTAATAATTAACATGTATTACTTTAATAATCCTGAAAATATTAAAGCCACATTCATTTGAGTCCCCCAAAAATGAAACAAGTGCTATAATAAGCAAAGAGGAACCAAGCATTCTTGTGTATCTTTCCAATATCTATGCAGTATGAGGAAATTAGAAATTTCTCCAAATTTCTTTTGGGCAAGTTAAATTAGTCCATCAGAAGAATGGAATAGATTTGAGTGGCCTGGATAGTAAATGTTGGAGGGACTGACATAAGATTACATGCGTATAATTATGAATATATGTATACATATTGCATACACCTCTATTTAAAAAGATAGGTGCTATTTTGAAAGTTTATTTTGGGTAAAGAATGAATATGTAGAACAAGCTCATACGTAGCTAACCAAAACCCCGGAGTAGAGATTCCATGTGCAGCTCCTGCACCCGGCAGGCCTCTAGAGTGGACACTCTACATCTGTGGGGTAGGGTCACTCTCTTTGGGACAGGGAATGGACAGTGCCTCCCTCCACATCCAGAACTTTCCCCACTTCCTCATCTAATCCCATATCCCATTGTTTCAGGATCTTTTCTGCTTGGTCATTTGGAAGCAAACAATGCTTAATTCTTCCAGGTTGTCAGTGATTTAATGTATTGCTATTCATGGTTTAGAGACTTGTTAAGCTACCAGGGATTTCCTAAAAATGGCATGGCAACTCTAAAATGATCTCCAATGGTATTCATTTCAGGAAGCAATATGGAATAGATTTAAAATGGGCTAACTTGGTGTGCTCTGTGGGTTAATTCCAGCAGGCCTAGAATTCGCCTCCGTCCTAATGGATTAAAAAATGCACCTCAACAGCACTGACTTCATGGTAAAGGCATTGCTTTGTAATCATCGGTCAGCGTGTGGGGAGGTTTATACTGGTTTGGCAGCATTGTTTACTGAAAACAGAGATATTAATGATTTATACCAGAGGGTTCTGCTCTTGAGGCTGTGAGAATATTTCATAATTTATTTATTCTACTGATAATGGTCACTTGGATAGTTTCCAACTTAGTGCTACTATGGACATTAGTACATGTGTTTTGGTAAATAAATGTATTAATTTCTGTTGGGTATATACTGATGAATAGAATTAATTGGTAATAAGATAATAATATTTTCAACTTTAGTAGATGTTACAAAGAGTTTTCTGAAGTGCTTGTACCAATGTACAGTTGCATGCCAATAATCTTTAGATGGTAGAAATTGTCACAGGCTTCCTTGGTTTTTAAGGACATTTCTTTCTTGTTGACTCCTTTTATATATAAATCAGCTAATTATTTTAAAAGGTACTTAACTCTAGGTTTTACCTTACAGAAGACAGTGGCTTGGTTGTTCTTTTGAACAATTCCTACCACTGATTTGCTTTTATTAACTTAATATTTTTATTATGATTTCTATGTCCAAATCCTTTTTTCATTCCATTATTTTTAGAACATATGATGACTAGAATAAGACAAAGCATCATCTTGCAATTATGCCTTGCCTTAGATTTTGAGATCAAAATTCACCAAATTGTAGTCTAAATTATTTTGGAATTTCCTGGTTATTGCAAGTTTATTACATTTTAAACACCCCCCCCCCTTATCTATTCTGTAAATTCCTATGAGAGAGAGAAATATCTAGTATCTATTCTGTAAATTCCTATCAGAAAGAAAAACATCTTCCACAGAGCCAGGAAATTTTATTTTTCAAAGAGAAGCATGATGAAGATGAAGTTTGAAGTATATCTAACTCACTTTGGAAATTTGGATCAGTATGTGAAAATTTAGAAAATTAGACTTGTAATACAAGCCAATTAAATTTAAAGAAGGAAAAAATGACTCATTTGGAATTTAAAAAAGAAAACAAATAAAAGACATGCCCAAATTGGGAGCCAGTCTTGCTACTGGGGCATAAGAGAAGGGCATATGAGGTAAGGCACCTCAGAGCAATAAGCTTTAACTGCCATTATAAAAATTTTCCTTTTTTCCTCCATCAATAGATATTCCTTTGAAATGTCCAACTATCAAATGTAAAGTAGTGGAGTTGATTAAGTTTGATCAGAAACCATCCTGTGTACAGGGCAAGTATAATAAGGAAGCTGGGCTCACCTGTGCTCATGTTGCTGACTCGCTGTGATTCACAAGTCACAGGGCTTGGTGTGGCAAGCTGTTAATTCATAGGCCTTGGTTGGTTTGTGTAATCTGTTTTATTTTTTGTTTACTACTTATTATGAAATATTCAAACATTCACAGGAATAAAGAGCATGGTATAATACATCTGATATAAATATAACCTAGGCTCAGCAATGATCATAACTGGTCAATCATATTTCATCTATAATAGATACTTGCCACATCCTGCCTCTACCCAGATTATAATAAAGTAAAGCCTGGACTCTATAACTATTTTGTTTGAGATGTTTCAATATAATTTTAAAAGACAATGTCTTTTCTTTAGCAATATAATTGTAGTATTACCAAACCTAACACATTTCCTTGATTTGTGTTTCATATTTTTCTCTTGCATTGATCAGGGAGAATTTGAACACCAGACTTATATCAAATAATCATGTCTTTTGCCTCAAAGTTTCCATTACATTTCTTCACAAATTATCATGATGCATATTATATTCAAACCTACTAAAGTTCATGACAGTTTTTTGTCCAATAACTGTCTTTTAGCAGTATTTCTCTTACATATATCAATATTTCTTCATCAAATGGCCTTGCCTGATGAGTCTTTTTTCTATTACTGCATAGGTGTCTTAATTGTAGTAATACTCCTGCCACAAATAATTAGAAATGAATGCAAATACAGCATTTTGTTCAGTTTTTTTTTCAATCTGTCCCACATAATGTCAGTAGATCTTTGACAAAAGTGAGTGGTGTTTGCATGCTTGACACCAGAGTTATATTAGAATCTGATTAGATTAGAATCTCTGAGCCCAGAGAGTTTCCAGTGACACCACTAAAGACATTTCAGTATCATTAACCAAGGAATGTCTTTCAGTGCTTTGAAAAACGAGGGTGAAATGTCTTTCAGTGCTTATGGACCTGCTGCAGGTCCATAAGCAGTGGACACTGAGTAATCAATGCATCCAATATAGTTGTACTTGTACTATCCAGGTATATTCATGTTCTGTAGGAAAGAAAAGATCTCCACTGACATATTTGCTGTATACAAAACCTGTAGGTATTTCTAACCACCTCAGAAAAAGATGGGGAAAACTTGCAATGAATACAAAATAGTATATAAGAATTATATTAGAGCCTCTTCATTCTCCTCTAAATTAAGAAAGGACAACTATCCTACTTTTAGAGGCTGTAACTCAAGATAGTATCTATCAGTATACAGCTGTGCAGTGCCACATTTGAAGGTGGCAGGCCGTTTCCCAATGCCACTGGCTATGACGGCGACATGAGTGTGTTTGAGGGGAGGCTGTACTGTACCTCTAAGCTCTTTAGTTCTCCGTTGCCCAGCGGCAGGGATTACTTTCTCTACCTCATTTCACTTACACATTGCCAGTTGTATCAGTCAGGAGGATGGGGGTATGCTCCAATAATAAAACCCCAATATCCCAGAGGCTTGTTTTTTACTCACATAAAATCTGCTGAGGGTCAAGGCATCTCTCTGGGGGCAGCTCTCCTCCATGTGCTTGTAGAGTTTTCTCTGACTTATTTCTTTCAATATTGCTGAAACACTCTACTTCATGTCCCCTGTTTTTGTAAGAAAAAAAAAAATGACACAATTTTTCTCCTGTTTTTCTTAGATTCTTTTCTCTTATAGCACCTTCACCTCAACATGTGCTTCCCCTGTGGAAGAGTAAGCATGGAAAATGGGAAATGGTGCAATGGTTCCTAAATGCTTCTATGTGGGAGAGGTATGCATTCTCTCCCATTCACATTTCACTGGCCAAAGCGGGTAGCTTGGCCATGCCCTAGTTTAAGGGGCAGGGAAATGCAATCCTTCCATGTACTCAGAATGGGAGGAGAATTGGAAGTTCTGGTGGCCTTATTGATGTCTACCACACCAGTTATATTGACTTATTTTTTGAATATTTCTAAAACTCTGCATTTAATGTTCACCATTTTGGTGAACAGATAAAACAAGGACACTATTTCTTTCCTTTCCTTTCTTAACACATTAAGCGCCCAGTGACTGACACTATACTTTCCTTCCGGAAGACAAAATAGGCTGGGTGCTTAACGTGTTAACCAGAAAGTTTTTTTCCTAAACACTGTGTATTACCAAAGATATGTTGATGGTGTTAGATCAATGATTTTCGAGCTTTCATGTGCATACAAATCACCCAGCATCTGGTTAAATTGCGTATTTGGTTCAGTTGACCTGAAGTGGGGCCCAGATTCTGCATTTTATTTTAAAAGATTTTTTTATTGATTTTTAGAGAGAAAGGGAGAGAGTGAAACATGTGAGAGTAAAGCATCGATAGGCAGCCTCCTGCAAGCCCTCCCCCCCCCCCACATCCCATTCCATCTCCCACCCAAGATCAAGTCCAGGGCAGGCATGTGCCCTGATAAGAATGGAACTGGCAACCTTTCAGTGCACAGGGCGATGCCCAGCCAACTGAGCCACACCAGCCAGGGCCAGATTCTGCATTTTTAAAAAAGTTCTCAGATGATGCTGCTGCTGGCCTTCAGACCACACTTTGAATAGCAAGCCTTTTGGTCTATAACTCTATTTAGAGAGGAAAAGACATCATAATTTTAGTTGGATTCAAATAGAATTTAAGCCATTCTTTTTTCCCTTTCCCTACATCTGAATTAAGGGCAATGTCTCATGGTGATAGTTGTCAAACATGTAGGAAGACTGTCAATGCAATTCCAAAGCATGTTTCTAAAAGGTAATTGGCTTTGTGTTCATTCATATTAAAACAGGAGTGCTAGGAAGAAAGGAGACCTAATTGAACACTCAAAGCATCCCACTAAAAGCCTGCATCTAATTATGGTGGGGCCCACACAGCAGGGGCACTGCAGGGAAGAGGAGATACTGAAAACATCTTTATACTCTTCTGCTCTGAAGAGCCCTTCCTGAGATCAAATGCAGTCTGTGCTTAAGGAGGTGGTGACTGACAGGCTTTACCCCCAGCTAGCATCTCAGAGACAGGCAGTCAGAGCATTTGTCATCATGCTTGGATTTTGCCTAATTATTAATAGAACACTTATTTTCTCCTGATCTTTTACTAATTAAGATTCTTGCATGTTTTAAGCATTTCACTTAGCACTGAGGATTCCAGATGAGTTGCCATTTGGCTCTGAGATGCAGCTTGGAGTTCAGCTTCAGAGGGCTGTTTTAGAGCCAGTGTGGATGTGCACGTGGGCAGAAATGAGGCTGAAGTGGGTATGAACACTCCCAGGCACTTCTCATTTTACCCAGAGGCTGATTTTTCCCTTTGCTCATTTGTAATGCCAGCCCATGCTGGTGGAATGGGTGTATTGCTGTAAATTAACAGCCATGTCTCGTACTTCTTATTCTGGAGGTGTAATTCAAAGAACTGTCACAAGGAATAGCAAAGCCATATATTCTTCTTTATAGCAACCGACATAAAAAATTCCCAATTACTTTAAATTACCACAAAATGACTTCAGAATCAACCCCAAACCTGCTACCCTTGATTTTCTTACATTTAGTTCAAAGGGCAGGAGACAGAGCAGTAAGCTTGGGGGTATATTATATAGCAGTTACATTTTTCGTGACCAAGGAACTTTTGGTTTACAACTTCTTTCCTTTGAATAAATTCATTGAAGGAGACAATAATTCTAGGTCCTTTTTCAAAATCTGCTGACACTCAATTTCTGGAACTTGGGCATATTTCACTTCCCTTTTATCATTAAAATATTTAAAACTCCAATTTAAAATCTAAGCCAATGTTAGGTTCGCATGTGAGCAACTGAAACTCAGTATTAGCCCAAGGGACTCAGCAATGACCAAATCCTGCTTTGGCAAAGCCACTTCTCTTCAGAAGGTCCTGATAAAGGTAGACACATATTTTTATCTATAGATAAGACCTCTCCTCCTAGCTCCAGGTTATCCACTCTTACTTCTTTACCTCTCTCTTAGCTGAGTTATAGACATCTTAAAATCAATGAGATTAAAACTAAACTCATGAACTCTTACCCCAAAGCCTGACCATCTTCTTGTGTGTTCTATCTCTGCATGGCATCACCATTCATCTAAGGCGGCCATTTTCAACTGGTGTGCCACAAGAATTTTAAAACATGCAATACCTGACTATTTAGTTAGCGGCACTGACCTCTTTCCTTAGAATGTCAAATTAAAAAAAATGACAACAACCAACACAACAATAGCTGTCCAGTGTGAATGAATCAAAATTGTAGCTAATTTTTTTGTCAGATCAGCAAAAAATATAACATATTTTATGGTGTGCTGAAGAATTTTAGTAATTAGTTTGTGTATGCTGTGAGATGAAAAAGTTGAAACTCACTGATCTAAGATATACCATCTAGAATCTCAGGAGTCACCCTGACAGCTCATTTGCCTTACTCTTGTGTATTCTTATTCAAGATTTATTCCACAAATATTTAAGTGCTATTATGTACCAGACACTGGTTTTAGTGCCAGATATACATCATCAAATAAGTCCATACCCAATCCATCACCCAGTTCTGTCAATTTTACCTCCTATATATAATCTACTCCCACCATTTCATCCATCTACTCCAAGCTATTATCATCTCTCACTTATTTTTACTGTAATAAGCTTTTATCAGGTCTATTTACACAGCTGCTGGAACAAACTTTTCAAGGCTGACAATGTCAGTC
Source organism: Cnephaeus nilssonii (assembly GCF_951640355.1). Taxonomy (NCBI): domain Eukaryota; kingdom Metazoa; phylum Chordata; class Mammalia; order Chiroptera; family Vespertilionidae; genus Cnephaeus; species Cnephaeus nilssonii. The sequence goes on from NC_137073.1 coordinate 45,347,694, forward strand.
TCCTGCATCCCCTAGCCTCCTGCTCTTGCTTAAATTCCCCCAGTGCTCTTGCAATTTAAAAAATGTCATTAGTGTGACTCGATGGACCATGACTGCTGTTTCTCATGCTATCTCTCCAATCTCATCTACTATTATGCTTTTACTTGCTCCTTTTATTCTAGCTACTTTCTACCCCCTTTACCACAAGTTCTTCAAATATTGTTCCTTCATTTCCTGTATAATCTTAGTTCATAGCTTGTGGAGCAGCCAGGTCTTCATTTCTCCCCTAAAGATTCTGCAATGCTTAGTACAGTGCCTGGCACATGTTAGGGATTCATTAGTATTTATAAATGAAGAAATAACAGTGTCTTACCTCATTGTTATGAAAATGAATTGCCGAGGTCTTTTGCTCATTTGCTCATCAAAATGAAGTTCCTTGGATTGCCTGGGCCTTTGTTGACATGTTCCTAGGCTCTAGACTGTTTGTCCTGAAGTGACCTTTTAACCAGTTCCTTGTAGACACTCTCATCGCTGATCATTTAAGATGCAGCAGGGAACCTCAGACTATTTATCTTAAACCAAACATAATCACTGGGGTATATGTAAATCAACATCAATTACTTGCATTTTTCAAAATTTTCATTTAAACTCAGAGTTGAGTTGTACATAGTTGCATAAATTATTTTAAAAACTACTATTCATGTGAGAAAACCTTGTAATTATGCTGGAGTGGAAGGATGACTGACGGAGAGGAAGATGGAACTATTTATGTTGCTTAAAGCAATTTAGAAAAGTACCCAAAGTCAGATTCTAAAACTTGGCATGTTTGACTTTATATTTTGTCTTTTTTCTTATACTGCCTGCTTCCTGTAGTGCCTTTGAGAAGTAAAGAGGAGAAAAAGTGGGTCAAGCAAGAATGTGGAACCTGGATAAGCCACCAAGTTAAAAGTGAATTCAAAGATTAATAAAAATTAAAAAAAAAACTAGCTGCTACCATTATTCACAGGTATACACTGGCCACACAATCTTGGAAAGATCTCCTTCTTAACAAAATGGGATCAGTTAAGTGTGGTCAGAAGGATTCGTGGGAGGTTAGGAGGATTAAATAGGTAATATATGTGAATGTTCTGTAGAGTGCTATTTCACAGTTAGCTCATGTGATGAGCATGTCTTTTTAATTGTTAATAACCAGGCCTCCCAACTTCTTGGAATTTCTTATGTCTAAGACTTTTTGAAATTGCAAACACTTTTTGGTCTGTTTTATGTGCCAGACACTATTCTAAGTACCTTAAAATATTAACTTGTTTAATTCTCATAACTTCATTATGAAATAAATACAATTATTATCATCTCCTTTATAGATTAAGAAACAGGTAAAGGAAAATTAAATAGCTTGCCAGAGGTTAAATTACATGAACTAGGAAGCAGTATCTTATATTTGGAAAATAATGGCCTCATTCTAGAAAATTTCACATCTTGGCTAAAACTCTACTTCTCATTTACTTTTTACCCTAGGGAGTGAAGTCCATATCTAAGATTTAGCTGCTCTGAAGAAAAATTATTTTCTCCATTTTCTGTTTGAATACAGTAGGCCCTCTTACATGAGGACCTAGTGTATTTGGTGCATACTTATGTTAAAAAAATTATCCACTGTTTATTTGAAATTCCAGTGTTACTAGGTATTAGTTGGCAACCCTGGTTTAGGGCGTCAGAAAGTCTAAGGCAGTAACACACATTACCTCTCATTGTTTCCCACTGATTATATAGATCACATGAAAGAACTGCCTTCTAGTATACTCACCAACCTTATTTTATCAAACAGAGCATAGATTTCACTTTGTGTCTCAGGTCAGTACTGTGATACAAGCTCTTATTTGAAGGTAGGATTTTCTGGTTTACTTTATTTTCCTTTCAACATACCATGCCAGAGTGCTTTTGAAATTTTGTTATTCTCTGCATCAATGATTTGTCCTTTGAAACAGAGAAGAACATTTGTCATCTTGACATTTGGAGATCTAGACTGTGCCATTTGTCCCTTCTTAGCCTTATTTCAGGTAGTAAATCAGGCGAGGTGTGGGGTACCTGCTTAGAGATGAGATGTTATCCACAATGAGAGTCTCTTGGTGCCGGCATGCTGTGGATACAAGATTTGGGATCTTTGTTGCTGTTTTTCAAAATGTTCTTTTACCTTATGTTGTTTTTCTTTTCATGGAATTTTTAAAAAATGTTTTTATTGATTTCAGAGAGGAAGGGAGAGGGAGAGAGAGATAGAAACATCAATGAAGAGAGAGAATCATTGATCAGCTGCCTCCTGCACACCACACACTGGGGATCAAGCCTGGAACCTGGGCGTGTGCCCTGACTGGGAATCGTACCATGACCTCCTGGTTCATAGGTGGAGTCTCAACCACTGAGCCACCCTGATTGGGCAGAATTTTTTTTTTAAACCTCTTTTCTTCTTACAAATCGTGAGGGGTTTCACCCTGGCTATTGGAGCCTTAACTCTTCTGACATCATGTTAAGAGTATCTGTACTTATTAATCTCCATTATTTCCCCAAGGTGCCTTTGTAGGTACGAGTCTCAGAACTAATGATCTGATCTGACTCTTAGAATGATGAAATTAAATTCCCTCTTGATTAATCTTTGCTGTATAGACAGACTGTAGACGTATTTCTTTCATGTATGTGTGTATGTCAATTTCAAATTTAGTAAATAGTTTTTAGAATCTCAACTCTAATTTGAGCAGATTTTAAGGCGTGATTAAGAGAATGGCAAACTATTTCTTTTCAATGTTGATTTTTGAACTGTTGTTAAGAATCATATTTCTAGTTATGTAGGAAACACTTAAAAATGAAAAATGTTTAACTTTGTCTAATTTTGTAGTTCTCTTTCATGCTTTGGATACGCTTGGATTATGCTCTGTTTGATATAATGAGGTTAGTGAGTATACTGCAAGGCGGTTCGTTCATGTTATGTATATAAAGTCAGTGTGAAACAATGAGAGGTAAATGTTGCTGTCAGACTTTCTGACGCCCTAAACCAGGGTTGCCAAGTAAACAAAGGACAGCCAGTGGCATTGGAATTTCGGGTAAACAGTGAATAATTTTGTTTAAAATAGTGTACACCAAGTACAGTAGGTTCTCACATAAGATTATTTCATTCAACATCATTTCATTATAATGATGATGAGATGCTGTAGGAACTTAACTCTTACTTGTATCAATTAGCCTATGGTAAAATTGGTTTCATTTTGTGTTGTTTTACATAAAGTTGCAGAACCTGTTGACAAGTGAGGACTTACTGTTTCGCATGGGACATATTTATACTAAAAGCATTGTTTATTGTGTAACAAGGTGTCCTGTATTATTATTATTACTAGAGGCCTTGTGCATGAATTCGTGCATGGGTGGGGTTCGGCTGGCCTACCCCAATCTGGGCCCATGGGGCTGGGCCAGCCAGGGGGAGGGGACACAGCTGGCCGGGGGGAGGGGCCCCAGGAGGTTGGCCGGCTGACCCCAGCCCCAATTATGTTGGGGGGGCGATCGGGGCAGGGCCAGCCAGAGGGAGGGGCTGCGGGTGGTTGGCTGGCTGGCCCCGCTCCCTGGTCAAACTCCCGGTCAAGGGGACAATTTGCATATTAGCCTTTTATTATATAGGAAGGATAATGATTATTATTTATTTTTGCTAAATTTGGCACCCCTATTCTAGTTCTGGTTAATACTACTATTGCCTCTTTTAGACACCAATTTCCTCCCAGGCCTTCTATTAATAACTAAGCATCTTATTTCTAAAAGTCAAATCAGTCCCCAAATGGGATTCAAAGCCATTATGAAAGTCATCTGATAAATAAGTACATACGTCAAAGAGGGCCATGCAAGGCTTGTGATGAATTTATTTTTGTCCATCTCTGGCCCATAAAGAAGAAGGATAAAATCATTCTCCATGCCAAGTCTGTCCTAGAGATGGGCTAGCAGGACAGGAGGGGAGCCCATTAAGCCTCATCCCAGCAATTCTCAGACTGGGCCGGGCTTTTTAGAACTTGAGGGCAGTGCTGCATAGAATGTGAAAGCAACTCAGAAAGCCCCTGTTGCTGCTGGCAAATTCTGTATTCAGTACACTTCCCTCCCTCCCACTCTCCCTTCCTGCCTGTCCTGCCTTTTGTCCCTTCTGCTCTCCTCAAGTACATCTGCCACAGCCATCACACACTGTGGAGGGGCCCCAGCTTACCTGTAATTCACTCCCCAAACTCACTCTCAGTGCTTGGCACAGTATTTTGGACCTTGTAGATATTAAACAATGGTTACAACAGTTCACAGGGAAGGCCCTTCAAAAGTGTTCAGATTCTACTTTTGTTAGGTTTTTAAAAAGTTATTTGAGAAAATTCTATTTGAAAAATGTTGACTGGGTTTCTGAAGGTGACAAGACTCTATCATGGGAATGAGTCTTTTCTATGAACCTTAAATAACCAAGCTTATCCCATGTTAATTTATGTAAGCAATAGTATTATTAAAGCATGAGAAATATACACTTCCTCTTTTAAACATGACTTAATGAGAGAAAAGTGACTTCATCAGAATTAAGAAATAAGCTGAGGCCTGTTGGATGCACATTTACCATTTCCTTTTTGTTTACACAGGATACTTTTCTTACAAGTTTTCTAAACTCGGTCTTTCCGCTTCTCTAATTATTGGCCTAATCTCTTGATAAAAATTAAACTTGATATTACAAAAATATATTTTCATTTGGTAGATCTCATTTCACTCACATATTTATGTATTTCATAATGTATTCATTTTTCTGTGGCGAAAACAGTGTTATTTATCTGAGCTTTTTGTCCCCCAAACAATTTAAACCTCAGTATTCTTGGTGTGTGTGTGTGTGTGTGTGTTTTAAATTTATAATTTATTAGGGTGACATTGGGTAATAACATTATATAAATTTCAGGTGTACAATTCTATAACACATCATCTGTATATTGCATTGTGTGCTCACTGCCCTGTCTAGTCTCTTTCTGTCACCATATGTTTGACCTGTTTCACTCTCTTCAACCTTTCCTGACACCCCCCTTCCCCTCTGGTAACCACTCTGTGTCCATGCGTTTGTTGGCTTTGTTTATTTATTTGTAAACCTCAATATTCTTAATTGCATCTAGAAAAAAGATTACCAGGAGGACTTTGTTCTCCTGCCTTATATGATTACTATCTTAAAAATATCATTGATCCAAAATGATAGAATCTTCTTTGTTGAAAAAGAGGTTATTGATGGAAGAAGAAAGTTCTTAGAAAGCTATGTCTCTTTGGTAGGAAATGACTAACTACTGAAAAATGAACTGAGGAAAATAAATTCTGAACATTGACAGTTCAGTCAGGATTGTTATCCTTACAGAAAAATATTTGAACTCTAGGCAAGGACTTTGACCTTGTGCTCTTCCCTTGAAATGGGCTGTCTGGCTGTCAGGCACTCAGATAACTTTCCCCAGCCTCTGACAGCTTCTGCGGTGGAAGTGACAGTCTGCCTGCAGAGGGACAATGTGTGGCTGCTGGATGCAGTGCAGCAGAGGGGGATGGCACTGTTACCTAAGGCTCTCATATGTGACTGCGGGTTAAGTTAATGGTGAGAGTCAAGTTCATCCAGTCACTCCCCAGGGTCCAGAAAGCTCAAGACAACACACTTCTGTTCAAATCTGAGGTAATGGTAAGCAGAGCATTCCTTGATTTTAGTGATTCTCAGATTCCTTCTCCTCACACTCTTCTTGTGTTGGATACATGGATAAATAGTGTTTCCATCTCATTTCCTCACATATCAAAGCTCTAGCAGGTGTTTTTTAAAATTTTTATTTTTATTGATTTCAGAGAGAAAGGGAGAGGGAGAGAGAGATGGAAACATCAGTGAGAATCATTGATCAGCTGCCTCCGGCATGCCCCCTACTGGGGATCTAGCCCACAAGCTGGGCATGTGCCCTGACCTTGAATCGAACCATGACCTCCTGGTTCATAGGTTGGTCAATGCTCAACCACTGGAGTCACAATGGCAGGGCTCTAACAAATTTTTTTAATCAACGGTGAAGCAGGTAGGTGTAAGCTGCTGAGAGATAGAGCTGTTAATCATGGCCAGTATTCTATAGATTTCATTTTTGGATAGAAATGTACCACCATTCAAATGTGTGGAGATGCTTTCCTTCTTTAGGACAGTATATGACTCTTATTGTCTGGAGTCATCATCCTTATCAACATACCTGTTTAAGTGATTACTTTGCATAAAACACAGTACTAGTTCTGTGGTAAATTTTCTGACTTTTACTCATACCATCTTTAGAAAGCCCAAAGTAAAGCTTAGCAGTGGGACTGCCTTCTGAATTGAGTCACAGTATCACAGCTGGAGACTGGGGTTCCTGTGGTTCTCCCATGCATGCTCATTTCATACTCCACCCTGGAGAAACTTAACTCTGGCTTTGAATTTCTTCATCATTGACAAACAGGAGGGGCCAACTGAATGCTCCTTAAAGGGTCCTCCAAATTTGGTGATGTTAGATGACCTGTCAGTCAAAGGGCTTCTCATGACAGTTAAATGACCTTCACTTCAGAACCTTGTTTATATTATTCTTTATATTTGAGTGTTTTTTTCATTCTGTAGAGATTGTGTTTTATCTGCATAGCATTCTCTTTCAAAAGACATACTCAATAAGGCCATTTTTCAGTTCGAGTCTAGCGACACTGTTTTCCAAGAATGATATTCGTGGTCTCTCCAAGCTCCAAAGTGTAATATTACTCAGTATGGTCTACTCATAAGTAGGCAGGACTCAAATCACACAGACTTTTTTATAGGCTACGGCTCTGTGTGGTATTGGGCTGCTCTCGGTTGTTTGTACATTGACTCCAATGTCTTCCCAGCAAGTGGCCTTACTCTCCTTGTAGCTGCTTTGAACAATAATAATCAAAACAATAACAAATTGATTTGAATGCTTCATTTGTGGAGGAAAGGGGGACGGCAGAGAGAAGGATAAAGATGTGTGGCTGTGTTTGTGTGTGCTTGGGGAGGTTCAGGGCGGAATATCATTTGCGAAATGTTTTCCTGGAGGAGCAGTTTAGAATTTGTTTTGGTGTGAATCGAGCCAGAAGTTCGAAAATAAAAAGATCCTTCATCCCCACTTGCTCTCTGTATAACCGTCTTGTTAAATAAATGCGGCATTTGGACCAATTCCGTTTGCCTAATTCCACTGTACACTTGGGAAAGCAGAAGGCATTTTGCATTCTGCAGAATCCGATGTTTGGTTATTTAGAGAAGGCTGCTTTGCCCACGAGGTCACGGTAAATGGCTACAGATGCTAAGAAGATGTTGACAGTGTCAGAAGTGAAATCTCTGCCACACGGATTGTGAAAAATTACAGGAGAGCAGGACATAATTTATTTTGTTAACCATCTATTTCCCAACGGCAGTTTGGACCTGTGGAAGCTGAAAGCGCACTTGTTGTGAGCCTGTCCTTGCTCTCCCTCCTTGCAGTCTGTCTCCTTTCTTTGACAGATGTGCAATACCTGAAGCCTTCAGTTCAAATGAGCATTATTAACAGCAACCTTTACAGTCTACTGGGGATTAATTTAATTTTTTTTTTGTGTGTGTGTGTGCTTTTACAATAGTTTCAAGATGCTGGAATGTAGATATAGTTCTTGTGAAAAATAGTTTAGACAGGTTGATTCATTTAGCTACTCAGGGTTTAATTGCTTTCTTCTAAAATTCAATTTCAAAGAAGGAAATCTAACAAACAACCCCATCCACATACATCAGCATACCCCACTCAACGCACCAATACTTACTCATAGTATGCTAGTGATGTCCAGACCAGGCAAGAAGTGCTTTCCTACTTGGAAATAGATTGGGTTTTAATTAATTTTTAGACATATTTTTATTTTGGTCCATTTTCCCCTTGGATGAGCTATGACATGTAAATATAAATGGATATTTATATGACTTTGGTCTCACTGAAGTCTTATTTTTTAGTAATTGAACCCACGAGATTCTAGTAGAAATAGAGGTGGTTTTCTTATCTGTCAGGCGTGGGTATGTGCATTTTATTCTACTTGTTGGATTGCAGCTGACTCAGTTAGAAACTCTTTTGTCCTGTTTTTCCAAGCTGCATGGGTACTCCATTTCAATGCTGAATTTGTAGGTAGAGCTGTAAATCATGTGTTGTAGATGTGCTAATAACAACTTATTCTTTTCTTACGGCCTTTCCAAGAAATCATTCCAGAGGAGAGGCAGCGGGAAGTGTGTCTTGCTGTTTTTGCAGCACACAGAGAGTGACTGATACCCAGAAAAAAAAATGAAAATGTTTAATTTTTGTACTTTCACCTCAGTTTGAAATGCAGATGAAAGTTGCATTTTTATTTATGCCTTGAAGGATAGCAGGGCCTGATAACAAATCATAAAGAAAGATGAAAGTCCCAATAGCAAATTTCATGCTGAAAATTTTATCATTTGTCACATATCAGGTTTTTTTTTTTTTAAAGGAGAAAAACCTTGCATTGCTGCAATACTCCAAACTCCAAATGTAGCTCAAATTGTTATGAATATTAGGCCAATCGAAGCCCGTATTCAAAGACCTGGGCTCTTCTCTTTTTTAAAAAATATTGGGTAGAAAAGTTGAGTGCCCTGAGCACTTTCTTTTATCACAATGACCTTTTTCAAAGGTTTTCCCCTAACACCCAAAGCCTTGGCTATGTGAGGACCCTCGCTTTGCACAGAAAGACAGGGGTCAAAAAGAGAGCTAAGGATATTGAATTAGTGCATTTGGTGGTGTGGAGGTTAGAGGGCAGGCAGCCTCGAGATTTCTCACGGTCACCTAATAGCATTAATGCTCTGTAAAATTAATTGAATTTAGAGCGCTGGACTCCAGGAAAAGAATTACATAGGGGCCTTTATATTGAGCATTACATTTTAATACCTCACAGCTATCTTTTTTCCTTCCTTCAACCTCTAAACAATACTCTGCACTCACACAAACACAAACACACAGACCTCAACCCCTATTTCCGTAGATCTTACCAGGTTTGTTACCTTCTTTTTCTAAAATGTTACCTGATCCTAGTTTGATGCATGACCCATTTTTTAGGGTGACTGCATTACACAAGATTGTATGTCACGTAAACAAATAATAGGCATATTTTGGACAGGGGGTCTTTTCAAATGCTGTCATACATATACTTTCTCTATTTGGAAGAATAACAATACTTACACAATCAAAGATTGATGGAGATAGAAAAGACACAGGATTACACAGGGAAATCTGAATGTTAGAAGTACATAGAAAATATTTTTCTTTTTTTACTAAAACTTTTTATTGACATTATTGCAGGTACCTCTCCACCCTTTGCCCACCTTCCCCTTCCCCTGGCCTTCACTACACTACTGTCCATATCCATGGGGTATGCATTTATGTTCTTTAGCTAATCCCTTACCTCCTTTATCCAGTCACCTCCATCTCCCTCCCCTCTGGCACTTGCCAGTTTGTGCCCTGTATTCATGCTTCTGTTTCTATTTTGTCTGTCAGTTTATTTTGTTCATTAGATTCCACAAATTAGTGAGATCATGTGGTATTTGTCTTTCTCTGACTGGCTTATTTCACTTAGCATAATGCTCTCCAGTTCCATCCATGCTGTTGCAAATGGTAACAATTCCTGTTTTACCGCAGCGTAGTATTCCATTGTGTAGATGTACCACAGTTTTTTAATCCAATCATCTCCTGATGGGCACTTGGGCTGTTTCTAGATCTTGGCTATTGTAAATAATGCTGTTATGAACATAGGGGTGCATATATTTTTTCTGATTGGTGTTTCAGGATTTTTAGGATATTTTCCCGGAAGTGGGATCACTGAGTCAAAAGGCAGTTCCATATTTAATTTTTTACTGTTTTCCACAGTGGCTGCACCAGTCTGTATTCCTATCAACAGTGCCTAAAGTTACCTAAAAAATATTTTAAATGTTTATTTTTATGGCTATGATGTAATAAATTGATACATAGTGTCTAAACACAGACACTGAATCAGATGACCTGGATTTTCATCTCAATTCTACCTTTTATTAGCTGAACGATCTTGGGCAAGTCTAGTCTCTCTGAACATGACCCGCTTTGATTATAAAATGGAAATGATTACCAAATGATCCTACTGACATTAGACAGTGCAAGTGCAAATCTATATAAATGTGGAAGGTATGTGAAAATGTTAGATATCATTCATAATTGGTAGTTTCCAACCCTTTTTAGAAATGTTTGTTGCAAGTTAATTAAGAACCTATTAGCTATGTATGTGTAGTGGAAAAAGAGTGAACAGGGAGTGGCAAAGCAGACTTTTAAAAGATTGGGGCAATTATGTAAATAGCTTGAATTTACTGATTCAATGGTAATTATTTTTAGCTTGAGTGAGTTTGTCAGACATTTAATGTTACATTAATATATCTTAGCTAGTTGCATTGGTTTAATTTTCCATGTAATTTTCAAGGCGATATGAACAGCCAATAGCTATCATATGGGATATTAGAGAACATTGCAATTACTTTATGCTAAAGACATTATCATTTTGGGCAATGTATTTAAAGTAGAGTAATACATGAACTCTTAGATTTATATTTATTCATTCTATTGGAAGAGATTCAAAAGAAAAGAAAATAGATATCAACAACATTGATTAAGTCAGTTCTAGATCAGTGATTTACACATAACTTTCTTCTTAACATTATCATGAAGAAACCAGTAGAGGCTGTCATTCTACTAAAGAAGACTGTTAAAGAGGTATAAAACTCTTTTAGTTGGAAACAGAAGAGCCACTCATACTTTATAAGACTGGTGCCAGAATATCTTTGATCTGTATTCACAAAAAATAGCAAAATTAATTGTGGGAATAAGTGAATTCTTAATAAAACTTGTGGAAATCCCCGGGGTTTCAGGGAAGCATGTGTGGTTTAAGAGAAATAAGGAGAAATACAACTAAAGTATTTCTGTGACTCTTTATAAGAGGAGTTTTTAGAGAAGCCCATGAAAAGCCATAACTCACCATGAGATACCAAGTAAGGGCACCCAGGAAATTGTTCCAGTGCCCTCCAAGGTGCAAGCTGTTTATACCTTTCTGCAGTTCCCAATGAGGTGCAATGGCACATGGCTGTATTCCTGCGGAGGAGGTGAAAGGAATATTTCTTAAGCTCATAATCACAAATTGCTAGAATCACAATACCTTTAACATTATCTGGTTTAACTCTTTTGCTTATTGGTTGAGGTAAATGAGATCAAAGTAGTTTGTGTGACTTACACAAAGCTATTGCCCTGAGGAAACAGGGTGAGATGACTAGTATATTCTACACCACAAAGCTGCATTTGGATATAATTATATCTATTTCACAGATGAGAAAATTGAGGTGCAATAAAGATAAGAGAGTTTCACCCTGGCTGGTGTTGCTAAGTGGTTAGAGTGTTGGCCCTCACACTGAAGGGTTTCACATTCAATTCCTGGTCAAGGGCATGTACCTGGGTTGCAGGTTCCATCCCTGGCCTGGTCGGGCCACGTATAAGGCAACCAATGGATGTGCTCTCTCACATCAATGTTTCTCTCTCTCGGTCTCTGTCCCTCCCTCCTTGCCTTCTACTCTCTCTAAAAATCAGTGGAAAAAATACCCAGTGAGGATTAACAAACAAACAAAAATAAACTTCCATAAAGTTCATGTGCTGGTAATTTACAGGATTTACACCCAGGATGATCTCACCTTTCAACCATATTGCATTATTTCCTCAGAACTAGAATTAATTTTAACAAAAAAAATCCATTTTGCTTTTAAAGCAGTGGTTTCTTTTCTTTCTTTTTTTTTTTTTTTTGTATCACGATTTACTGCTAAAGTGTTGAATATTTTTAGACAAGGTGGAAGAAATCAAATAAGGGAGACAGGAAGAAAAAATTATAAGAAGATAAAGGAATATCAGTGCCAGGATAAAGAAATTTGTAAATGGATGAATTTGACAAAGCAGAGTAAGAGAAGGAAAGAAAATTCACAATTTGGGACTTACCTGAAAGCCTAGAAAATTAAGCTATTACCTTTTAACAGAAGATTTAAAAAAATCCACACAGACTACATGACATTTTAATGATGCAAGAAAAGTGTGGGCGTCAGTAAGTAGGGTAAATACAACTATAACTCTTAATAAGTAATGATTGTTAATATTTTCAACTGAGGACTCCAGATTAAAGTAAATTGACATGCCTAAGCAAAAACTGAATTATTTTCTGGGGCATAAATCTAAGACATAAATGAGGCCTGCTTAGACTCATTAAACACACTAATCAATTAACTCCAGCTGGGATTGAAGGAACAAAACAAATTTGTTTCCAAACCATGTTTCAAAGGAAACTTCATAAGAAGGGACAAAAGGCTCTGTGCGGAAATCAGCTCAGGCAGTGTCACATGCTAAGTCTTTGTTCTTGGAGAATCTTAGGAAAGAAACCTGGTAGACTTTGTTTAGCCCATAATTTTCCAAAAAGTATTTTACCATGGAACACTTTTTCAGTAACATATATTCATGTATGGAACACACTTTTTTCAACATGTGGTTTTTGAATACATGATGATACTCAATAGGCCTGTCAACTGATTTTCTATTTATAAAGAAAAAAAAAGTACTTCTGTATATATTTCACAGCTTTAAAGTAGATTAATTATTAAGGAAGATTAATTATTCAATTTTCAGAAGTTCCAGTACTTTTTTTTGCAATCTTATATATGCTACATGAACTAAATTGATCAGCTCATCTTGGTTTGAATTTAGTGATCAGGGGATATAGTTTATTTTGGCTAAAGTTTTTGCTCATCATTTGTTTATTGCTTAAACTAAATTCACATTTTATTTTTACAGTTGTTTTGCATTTTTGCTCCCAATTTGAAAAATTGTTAACATGTTTTAAAATAGCAGTGATAAAAAGTATAAAGTAAATGTATCATCTCAAAATAATCATGTGAACATAGAACATAAATCTATACATACCTAGAAAAATAAACAAGTGTAATAACTACACAAGTAGCCAAAAAAGAACAATGAATATTCAGATGAATATGTAAAAATGTAATTTTGTATGAGCTGCAATCTATTTATTTGTAGAATTTCATCAACTATAGACAAAAAGTCATATTTATTATATTATGATGCTATTTTCAAAGTACTGGTAAAAAATCATTTAATTAAATCCAGTTTTTCTATTATAATAACAAGAATAAAACTATGCTTATTCAGAGAACTGTTGGGCTCTCCAAGTTGTTGGAGCACAAAAATCACAAGCTTCAGGGACAAGAAAAGGAAGAAAAAGGCAATTGATGAAACTCAAAAGCTGGGTAAACTTCAAATACTTGAAAGCTAAAAAAATAAATTTACATAGAAAATTATTGAATCTTGTCATTAAATCAGAGAAGATACAGAAATTACTGAAGATTTAAAAAAATAGAAATCCTGATATTGCCAAAAAATAAGCTAGAATAATTAATGTTTCACAGAGAGAAAGGGAGAGGGATAGAGAGCTAGAAACATCGATGAGAGAGATACATCGACCAGCTGCCTCCTGCACACCCCCCACCGGGGATGTGCCCGCAACCAATGTACATGCCCTTGACCGGAATCGAACCTGGGACCTTTCAGTCCGCAGACTGATGCTCTATCCACTGAGCCAAACCGGTTTCGGCAAGAATAATTAATGTTGAGTAAGAAATACAATATAAGTTACTAGAGGCCTGGTGCATGAAATTCATAAACGGGTAGGGTCCCTTGGCCTGGCCAGTGATCAGGGCTAATCAGGGGCCTTCCTCTGTTCTGCGCTTCCCCCTTGTGGTCAACACACATCATAGCGAGCAGTCAAACTCCTGAGGGGACAATTTGCATATTAGCCTTTTATTATATAGGATATTTTTTAAATCAAATAACACTTTTGGATGTTGCCTAATGCCAATATTTAAGGTAGATTGAGGAGAAGACCACTAAAGAATAACTGGTAAGGTAAGAGGAAAATCAGTAGAGTGTGATGTCACAGAATTCAAAGGAATAGAATGTATGAGGGAATGATCAGCTATGTGGAAGTCTGCTGAAAAGTCAAGAAAAATAAGAGGGAAATTCTACACTGGCTTTAATGTATACAGATATTGTTGAGGCTCAAGTCAGTGCAGTATTTATAACAGAGCACTGAACATGGGTCCTAAAAATAAAGTATGGGTAATAAATGGGAAAATATAGAATCAGGATTCTAGTAGAAGTTATTAATGGATATGCTTAAGTTTAAATGAATTTGGGTTGTCACCTGGACCATTTGGGGTCCTCCATTTAAGAGTAAATAAGTCAGAGAAAGACAAACAAAACAAAACTCATAGATACAGAGAATGGTGAAATGGGTCAAGAGGTATAAATTTCCCCAATTTTAAAATAAGTCTTGGGGATGTAGTGTACAGCATGGTGACTTACAGTCAATATATCATAGTGCTTAGCTTTGCTGAAGAGTAGAAAATGGTGCTAAGGGAGGATTAACTAGGGGTGAAAGAAAAACTAAACATTGTGAGAGGAATTGTTGAGGGAAGTATTTGGTTTAATTTGACTAAGCTGGGTTTCTGAGAACACAGACTTTCTTCCAAAGGAATAACCAGGGAAACCAGTGGATAATCAGGGGAAAGACGGCATCATTTTGAGGGTGCCAAGGGGGTGCCAGAAAGGACTCTATTTTCTTTGAAAATGTGCTTTCTAGAATCTTACTGACCATGGAGCAGAATGTTCTGGAGATTAGAAAAGAGTTAGGTATGTTAGATAAAACTGTTCTATAATTTTTTCCCTTTCTTTGAACAAGAATGTAAGAATGATCATTATCAACATGTACCTCAAATGGAGAAACTCTCTTTTTAGGTATCAAATCTGTTGATAACCTAGTCTTACTGGCTTTGGGACCATTCTGCTTCATTAGATAAATTTGTATCTGAATTTGTTTTGATCCTTTTGTTATGAGTTGGTCTTAAAAATGGTAAGATTAACTCTCAAGAGGGCATTCTCATTCCTGTTTTCCAGGTATTTTTTTCTTTTGGGTGGGGCACTTTACTATAGACAACAAATACATATGACAAATTTTAATATTTTATATTTTTTAAAAAGTGCTAGCAATTTTATACTTAACAAATTTCTTTCAAATAGAAATGTAATTATAATTTATTTTGAATTACTTTGGTGTTTCAAATTCATTTTTGTCTTTGAATTTTAGATAAGCTGTTAGTGTGCTTGGTGTAGTGAGTCCTGGGTGTGTCAGCCTTCTGCTAAAGTATTTGAAAATGCAACACTTTTATATGTGGATTATAATTTACAGTTTATTCCTTTCCATACATTCATTCCAGAAACTGTGTGTGTGTGTGTGTGTGTGTGTGTGTGTGTGTGTATATATGTATATAATATATATATAATATTTTACATGGCCACACTCTTGTTTGTAGGCCATTTGTAGTCTAACTTGCTATGTGAATATCCTGGCTAGTATTAATAAATGGAAATAAATATTAATAATAAAATTCACATTAAGGGTTGGAGAACTGTAGTGAAATTAGTCTTAGGAACATTCTGTCATTGTTTCAAACTTTTTGTGTCAAACCTGATTTCAACAGTGCCATTTTTGTGTTTCTTAAGTTCATGTCATTTAGAAAAATAGGTGTACCAGAACACAAAGACACAAAATTGGGCTGTGAACATAACATATTTCAGTCATACTATCTGTTTTTAGTTAGGTTAAGAATATATATGAACACCTTTGGTACATGGAAAATGGTGTTGTATTTTATTCAGCTGAAATCAAGGGCTGAACTATTAAGGAAGACACTTTGATAAAACATCAGATTTGGTGGGACTGTCAGAGGCTGGGTGAAAAGCCTGATTTATTCACTGAAATGAGGTCCTAACTAACACATGAACACAGAGTGGAACCAAAATCTGTCCAGACTTGATGGCAAAGTTCATGAGGTTCCAAAGTAACCCCTGTATAAAAGTTTAAGTTTTCTTTAAAAATGGACTTACTCTGTCCATTTGACTTCAGTAGTAGATCAAAAGGAAAATTGGTTTTTCTCTGCATGACTGAAAAGGGAAAAGGCAAGTTATGGAATTTCATATAATGGAAAATTTTATGAGAGGAAAATTGAGATCAATGTCCCTCATTTGCACAGTTTCCAGAGGAAAAAAAAAACACCCACCAAGATAGAACAAAAGAACCCAGTAGAGCTCCACTCAGATGAATCAGAATGCTGAAGAAGCAAATCAGTGTAGACAACGCTAGGAAGCTGCATAGAAATTCTTTGTCTTCTGCCGAATGTTATCGCAGCCTTGATGTTCTGAGCCTTCATGCCTTTCTACTTTCTCTGTTGATGCTTTATTAATAAACTGTGTTCTTTAAACTCAGTTTCAATGTAGTCTTTTGGTCAAATCTATAACAAATCAGAGATTGATGCCATGAAAGGCAGAGATGGGCTGTTAGTAAAGTGATCATGAATTACACAGCTGTTTTTCAATCCAGAGAGTCTAAGGGTCAAGTGAATTCTAAAGTTGCCATTTGCAAGATGAAGAAAAGTGGAGCTTGAAGTGGCGAACATCTTCCCTATATGCCTTCATCTGCTTGATGTGAAAACACTCATATTGACACTAAAATGACTTTCTGGAGAAGTGTGTGTGTGTGTGTGTGTGTAGTGGTAGATTGATGAAAATAAAATTGATGAAGGAAAGAGCTAAAATGTTCATCTTTTGATAAATACCTACCTGTTTGCAGGAGCAATGTCATGTATGTCCCATTCAAATGCGAGGGAGATTGAGATTGTGGGATTAGGGTTTACAAAAGGAGATTTGTATGTGAAAGCTTTGCACTGTGAAAAGAATCTATAGGATTCTTCAAAGTACCCTCTTAGTCACTTTGAACCTCAGTTTTCTTGCCTTAAGCCAATTGATTTTCTAGATTAAGTCTTTAGGAAGAGCTGAGACTTTCCAAATGCATGACTTCTGTCTGTAGGCCCACCTTTTGTCAGATTTGTGCTCTGTAAACCTGGGAAGCAGTCCCTACTTTTCCTTTGTACACACTCCGTTCTTTAGACATCTTCCAGTTCAGACATTTCAAGCACCATTGTCGGATGGGGAAGCTAGCCAACCCACTAAACTTCATTTACTGTGGAAAATTTAGAGGACAGAATACCCATGAAAAGCATCTGATAGCCAAGATGAAAACCACCTGCTTTAGATGTTTCCAATTTCAGGAGGTGCTGAGATTGGAAAAGGATGATGAGAACTATAGAGCAAAGCCTTAGAAGTTAGTGAGTAGAAAATTTTGGTTAATGAATAAAGCAAGGAGACAGGATCTGTGATATGACTGAGCCAATGCATGTGAAAGTGTATCACATTGCCCTGGCTCAGTTGGCTGGAGTGTCCTCCATGCACCAAAAGGTGGTGGGTTCAATTCCCAGTTGGGGAGCATACCCAGTTTGATCCCTGGTTATGTAGGTCTCTCTCCCCCCCCCTCTCTCTCTCACTATCTATCCTCCCTCCGTCCCTCCCTCCCTCCTTCTCTTCTTCTCCTTCTCCCACTCCCTCTTCCTCTCCCTCTCCCTTTTCTCTCTTCCTCACTCTAAAAAATCAATAAAAAAAGAAAGTGTATTGCATTAGAATGTTGGAAGAAACTTGTTTTAGTGGGAGCAGAGGGTGGCATTTGGGATTGTGGAGGACCCAGAGCCAGGCAAGTTCCTTGCAACACTCCCCACAGAACCAGTGGAATGATGGAAATGCTCTTTGTGATCACTGTGGGATGTGACTGCTGAGTCACTGCTGCTTCCTTGTGCGAGTGCAGATCACACAAGCCGACAGATCCCATGTGACATGTTAGGGAGATGCTGGAAGAGTTTGGAGGGATTTAATTCTAGGATGTAGAATAGATGTGAAACTCTCTAATAGCTTGGTACTCTTATTCTGTTTTTATTTTTTAACTTTGTTGTTGACACTATTACAGATGATCTCATACCCCCTCTTTGCCCACCTCCACTCAGCCCTCTACCCCCCTTCCCTCTGGCCATCACCACACTGCTGTCTGCATCTATGAGCTATGCACGTATGTTCTCTTCACCTTCTTTCTTCCATTACCTCTATCGCCCTCCCCTCTGACAGATGTCAGTCTGTTCAGTGTATCCAGGCCTCTGATTCTATTTTATTCGTCAATTTATTTTTATTCTTGTATGTGATAGGATCTGCACTGAAACCTAATGAGCAGAGTTGGTGGGTTTTACTCTGATGTAGCATTTTTAACTTTGATCATAAGGCAGGCATTCTACTTATTTTTAAAGACTTATTTATAGTTCTGTGCATATATACTTTTAAAAAGTGTAGTATAATTGGCATATAATATTCATTTCAGGTGTACATCATAGTGATTTGATATTTATATAATTTACAAAGTGATCACCACATAAGTCTAGTTACCATCTGTCACCATAAAAAGTTTTGTGTTTTTAATACTTAATTTAAGGCAGAAATTTTCACAAAAGCTAGTTGTCATGTTTGCTGAATCAGCTTATTTTTGTATTCAAATGGATTATCAATACATGTTCTATAACCACATATAATGCCAATTTTTGTCTAATTTTTATCTCCAAGATGATGTGATAATTTTTTTTCTGTACATAATTCATTGGAGCTCCTAATGTGAAACAAATAATTTTTTTCTGGAAACAATCTATTTCTGTGAAGAAAGGGTAGCATGTGCTATGGAGTGATTAAAAGAGTTTTTCAACCTCTGGACAGTTGTGTTCCTGTACTTATTCATCACCACCAGCCCTCTGGGGTAATGCCCTGCCTTTCAAATGCAAGTCCCCCAGTCACTCTTCTGGTCTAGTGTATGGAGGGCGGAGTGGGTAAATGAAGAGCAATGTTCATCTTACCAAGCAGCCTGGTGGATGCCCATGGGCTTCTCCTGTTCTCTGTCATCTCACTGAAAGCATACGTGACTGTCATCTCACTGAAAGCATACGTGACTCCTCCTCAAAGACATCCCATCTTTTTCAGCAGAATGACTTGAACATCCTTCAAGTTGTAGTTTCCTATTTCATATAATCTGTCTTCCAGTTCTCTGGGATCCTTCAACATATCTAGGTCCCTCTGACCCTTGATTTTAGGAGCTGTTGTCGATTTAATTTATATGTGGTGTGCTCAGTCCATTACTTTATACTCCTATCATGCAGAAAAGATGAATTTTATTTCTATGGATGGAAATCATTTTTAGATGAAATAGGTTTCTATTTCTAATAATGTTCAAGTGATCTCAAATACACATTTACTATTGTTGCCATATTATTTTATATATATTTGGCATCTTCCCTTAGTTTGATTGAAAGAATCATCCATATTACTTTCACTTCTCCAAGGAATAGAGGTCCAGTAAAGTAATAGATCTGAAAGAAAGATCAGATGGCCATTTGTCTTCTGAGTCACTTACATTCTGTTCATTTCTCTATTTGCTGAATTTCTTTGAGAACAGATGAGACTGAATTGGCATGTCATAAGGTAAGCAGCCACAGAAAAATAGCTGCCATTTCCATTCTGAGTTAGAAATACACGTTTTAGATCAGCAGTAAGCCTATAGTCTAATAGTATGGTGTTTTGTTGAGATTGATTCAGTAGTCCTCAAATCAAGAGTCCTTTACAAATTGAACCTAGATCATTGCAGAATTCATCGTATTGATTATTCTCTATTTAGCTCCCCCCCCCTTTTTTTGATCCTTATCAAACCATCTCATTAACCCAGGACTAAATGTTTTGTGCCCTGACAAGACCCTCAGTGTATCCAGTGGTAACTTGCATCTTTAATGTACCTCATATTTAGCTACTTTGTTTTTAGTCTTTCACTAGGTCTATGACAATGTATTTTTTACAATACAATTCCTTAATATATATCAGGTAGCAAAAAAGAAATAGAGGTATAGAAACACAAGGCTGAACTCTCCATTTGTTAGGAATATTCAAATTCTCTTTTCATTTGTTATATATTATATTGCACAAGGCGAAATAGATGAACAATGAATTTTTTATTTCCATATTGTTGAAGAAACAATACCATTAGATTGGCAGTAAAATTACTGCAAGGTATCACTTTAGAATTTGTTTTTTTCTTATAATTTGAAAGCTCTTTATTTTAGCTTGTTTTCCTTTCTTTGTTTCCAAGTGTTAGAAAATATTGCACCAGAATGAATGTATAGTTTTTAGATTTGTGCTTTTCTCTATGATCATATTTTATTGCTTATTATCTTTTAACTATGTATTTTAAAACTTACAAAGAAATTCTGCTGAAGAATTAATATGTGAAAGGAGTTCATACTTGGTGACATTTACAGAAAAATATATCTAGCAATATTGGAATATTGGAAAAGAAAATTGGTAATATCCTTGTGTAAACAAATATCCTTTGGGCAAGGCCCTGTTGTAAGAGTTAAAAACAAAGGTGTAAAAAAATGTACCTGTGCCTCTATGGGCTAACATTCTACAGAGAAGAGGTGAAAAATAAACAAATACAAAATGAGATAACAATAATGAGATTGCTAATAATGTAAAACAAAGGAATAAACCTATTGAAAAGTAAATACTCTAACTTCACTAAGTTGAGGACAATACTTACTTTAGTTTGTAGGGAATCTCTTCCCCTATATTGGAATTCTAAAGATGTCTAAAAGAGTTTGCACACTACTGACATCTCTTGGGGGTGGGGGAGCGAGGGGTGAAAACGTATTTCCTGAGCAAGCATATCAAGAAAACCTTTATAAAATTTTAAATTATATTAGAATGATATCATGTTTTTTTTTGATGTATCAGTCTCCAAAATTTTTGTTATCTTGATGTTTTACTTTTAACCCTCTTCTAACCATCTAAACTTTTAAAAGTATCTCTTTTATTCTTATATAAAACTAGAGGCCCGATGCACGAAATTAGTGCAAGAGTAGGCCTTCGCAGCCGTGGCAGCTGCCTGGATCCCTCCCTCACAGCCACGGAGGTTGCCTGGATCCCTCCCTTGCAGCCATGGTGGCTGCCTCAATCCCGCAGCTGCAGCCCCAGCTTCGTCCAGAAGGTTGTCCAGAAGGACGTCCAGTCTAATTAGCATATTATACCTTTATTGTTATAGATTAGTATGTATTTAGTGCTTACTGTGAGCCAGTGTGTTACAAACTTTATATACTTAATCTCCTTTCATCCTTGTGCATGATCACAGGAAAAGCATGGGCAAACTAGAAATTTAATCATTGAAGTTGACTATAGATAGTGTTGGTTCAACAGTATAACGGGTCACCCTAAACATGAATTCAATCATTTTAGTTGAATATACAGGATGGGGCAAATGTAGGTTTACAGTTGTGAGTACATGAAAGATAGTTTATTCTTGTATTATTACTTATTGTATTATTTTTCATACAACTGTAAGCCTACTTGTGCCTCTCCCTGCATTGCTGTGTAACAAGTGGATATTCAATACTCACTTGATGATTGACAGACCGGTGACTGCTGACGGCTTAAAGTCCAAGCAACTTCCACATTTTTCTGTTCCATTTTTAACACTTCATCTGTGTTCATTTTAGCACAAGAAATACAATAGATCTTACTGACTAGCCCAGGCAGGCCCTGAAAATCAAATTGAAGAGCAGAACTTGGAGATATCTGGTTTCAGGGATATGTAAAAATGAACAAAAGTGACGTCTTTCCCCATTTCCAGTATCCCAGTCCTCTGGAAATTTCCCAATTCTCATTTCAGGATATGTGACCTCTTAACTTATGATGGATTGCTTCTTCTATATGAACCAATCTATCTTAACAGCAAGTTCACAGTCAGTTCAGACAATCAACTAGTAACACATTTTTGGTTCGTAATAGTAAAGCTGGCTATACAATTGACTTAGTAAATACTGCATCGTTTTGAGTACACAGTCACGTGATTATTCATGTGAGTCATGGGCTTTCCATTAAGCTCTAACTTGGATCCTAGCACACCTTGTCCATTTTCTACCTAAAAATGAAAAATCACTAGATTCCTGAGATGGATTGGCTTCACCATCTACATGTCTTTTTTTTTTTCTCAGATGTTCAAACACACAACAGTAGAGATGGCATATTCAGGGTAGTATGCAAGTGCAAATCCTGGCTAAATATTATCAGCATAGAGTATTTTTTTCCAGACCATCTTTTATCATTTGTCTCCAATTGCTAAACATACAGGACAGCATGGCTAGTATATTTACGCAGCTGTAATTGTGATTATTATTTTTCTCCCCAAATCCTGAGGGACCATCCGTTTTTCTAGAAGGAATACTATCATGTTTTTTTAAATTGTTATCAGCATACTATATAATCTGATTTCAAGTTAACAAAGGAGATATACTGACTCAGTTTAATCACTTGGAAATATGGCCTTCTGGATTTAATAAAGATGCTTTCAGAAGTTAAAAATAATCTGAAAATAAAGATGGAACTAAAGCAATCTCTTCATGCTATTATGAAATTAAATCAAAGCAATAAGCATAGTTCCATGGCAGTGATAATGAGAAAATGACAGGGTTTAGCTGGACTTTTGTTTATGTGTTGTGTTGTCTGGATAATTTCTAAATTTTTTCAAATAGATATCATAATAATGAGAGTCTGTGGCTTATTTTTAAAAATCAGATTTAGTAGATCTAAGGCAGTTTAAAGATAAATGGTTATTTGAATTCTTGGTGGTCGATTTCCACCACAGCCTTAACATTTTCAATACAGATTGGATGGTGTGAATGAGTAGTAGCTCAATAAACCACAGAAATAAGTTGTAATACAAAGACATACACACAGTATTCTTGCTCTTGCCCTATCTTCAGATATGGAGTTGTTTGAGTTGAAATGATGTTATTTTTGAACATTTTATTTTGTTGAAGTTTCTTCCTATTGAAACTGAGGATATCTATTTATTTTCATTTTAGCAAAGTTAATTTTATTAGGCTCTGGAGTTGATAAATTTCGCGTTTACTTTGAAGCAAGTTAACCCCTGTTATACTTCAACTGTTGTTATACAGTATAGTAGTATATATGGTAGTCATACTGTACTAATATAACTCTACCTAAAGCAGGTCATTCACTTAATCTACATTTCTGTGTTTCTTCATCTGGAAAATAGGGGTAATAATCCTACTTAGCTTGTAGGTTTGTTGAGAGAATTAAAAAAGTAAAGTTAATAAAGAACTCAGCAGAATGTAAGTTTGGTTGGTCTTGTGTCTGTGGTCTCAACCATCTATTTAATTAGGGATGCTCTATCCATTTCAGGCCCTTTGGTGACTGTTTTATTGAACTCATACTGAAGAGTACATTAAAAGAGATCTCAAAGTTGTTTAGCTATACTAGCTTATTTGGTCCTAGATCTTTTTCTGAGATCACAGACAATATTAACACTGGATCGTGAATTTATTTGGTAGCAGTAAAGTAACAAAGAAATAAGGTTAAAGTTTTAATTTCTCTTTGAACTGGTCACCCATGAGGGCACAATTGAAATTTATCAGTCAATCATCTCTTATCTGCCAGATGTTGCCTAAGGTGTTTTATATTTGTTAATTCTCTCCTGACTATTTTGCAAGGTAAGAAACTAAAGCTGAAAAGGTGAAGTAACCTCTCGTAAGTGAAGCCTAAGTTCAAACTTGGATCTTACTCATTTCCAAAGCCCATAGCCTTGCAGTATAGTCCTTGTCTCTGTGACATCATACTGACATTACAAATTCTGTACATTATTATACAGATGCAAATTATTTAGCACAAGGCAACTGTATGACTGTGTGAAAGGACCTGAATGGATATTTAGATTCTTCAATCTAAAATAGAGCTGATTGCAAATCCTAACCAAGAAACTTGTATCAATTTGTTACCTGATTCTCTTCCCTTCTCTATCAGAGAAGAATTTGATGTTGTGTTTCCTGGAAACAGCCCATATTACAAGTCTCAAAGAAATCAGAAATAACTCTAAATTCAATCATTTACTCAACCCATTTAAATTGCAAAATTCTTAGTTATGTTTTGAAAGATATTTTCTTCAGAGTTTGGATAATTTCTTCATGTATTACAAGTGTTCTGAATTCTTTAGTGGAAATGTTATTTCTTTACATTAGATATAATGCAAATTAGTAAGTAATCTAAAGAGTTGTATATGTAATATGAACTTATTTTTTTTCCTTTTGTTTCTCATAAGTTAAAGGTCAACTGTACTTTTTACTGAGCTCCCAAATTTTATAGATTGAATTGTCCTGTTTTTAAACTGTGTCTCTGTTATTAGGGATCACAAACCCTAGGCAAGTGTTTTAACCCATTGAAGGAATCATCACTAAAGAAGATTCAGCCGGATTTAGAGTTTTTTTCCCCCCAGTAATGAGCACCCATTCTTTTCCTCCACTATAGTTTCATTCTGAAATGTTGTTTAGTCTTGCATCTGACAAATGAATGTAACCGCTTATTGCCTAGTGTATTCCAGGTGAGGTGTGTGAAATAAATACATTATTTTGAGCTGAGATTGTTCTTTTTGCCATCTGGTCCACCAACTGATTTTCATATTCTGCCTTATTTCTTAGGAAGAAATTTCTCTAAACTTTGTGAGAGCCCTGAATAATCGGAGGTACATGTAGATGGGGTAGTATGTGAGCAATTGCTCAAAAGCTGAGTGATGCAGCAGTAGGATGCATGTTATAAGGAAAAGTTTGAAATCTTGAAATAAATAAATGATAAAAATTACATTTAAATGATGTTTACTGTTGATATTAAAATGAGATAAATTGCTTTCAGAAGTTAAAATAGAGATCTAAAAATTATAATAATATCAATGCAGAAATAGCCCAGATATAAGAGTATTCATTTAAATATGTGAATGATTTGTGGAGAGGTAATGGTTCTATTAATATTAATTATGCCTTTATCATTCACCACTCTCCAAAGGGAAAATTGGCAGTCTATATCTTACTGGCAGAGATACTGAAGTGTAAATAGAAGTTGACAGTCTTGCTTCTATGCGTACAGGTTGTCCATGATTCTTAGTTTAAAATATTCTAATGATCTAATGTTTAAAAAGAAAAATCTAGGTTTGGCATAAAAACACTGGAAGTGAAGAATCTGTTATTTCTAAGTGCTGCTTTTTATGGGACTTGAGCTTGGCCTTCAGTTAGTGTTTGCTATGCTGAAGCTGCCTGGTTTTTAAGTTCTGCTTTATTCCTCCAACGTCTGTATAATTCCTTGAGAAGGGATGGGGGTGAAGTGGGGGCAGTGCTGTCAGGCTTCTGGAGGGGCTCTTGACAGCAAGGAGGTAGCCAAAAGGGACAAGCAGTCTCTTTTCAACTAGCTGGGTAGAGGAAGGCCCAAAGTTAGACGCAGAGTTTTTCTTTATTTTGGGATGGGTTAGGGTGGAGCTGTGCCTGAAAAACGATGCCATCAGAGAGATAGAATCTGCACACTGGTGTTTTCTTTCTTGAAGCAATTGACATTTAATGAGGAAGAAAACAACATTTTGAAGGTTGTGTTTATTTTTTTTAATTGTGTGACCGTCCTAGTGTTTGGAAGATAGTGTTTTTATGTGCAGTTTAAAATGTTTGATATCAATTTGAATTCTAAACAGCTACATTTCATTAAATTCTTAAGACTTTGGTTTTCACCCCATTAAGCTCCATTATCAAAATTACCAGGCGATATCTTAAAGGCTTAAAAGTCCTCTCTCTAAAAATTGCACAGGTCTCTTCCTTCTTTTTAAATGTTAGATGCTATTTTAAATGAATCGTAGTGTGTGTTTCGCTGCCAATTTGAATTCCCACATATGGGAACCGTCCCCATATCACACACTTCCTGTCTGGAGGAGGTAGCATTTTCTGTATGAGCATCAACAGCAATGATTTGATGCAGCAATAAAAAGAGGCATCCCAAGTGAGTCCATGTGATAAATATGGGAACGTCGGGTATGGATGTCTTTGGCCTCAACATATGAAGATAATTAAACTTCCAAACTCTAATTTCTCCTCTGCTTTTTATAACTATGCTTGGCCTAAAGAAAAAAAAAAGATTTGAAATACGGGCAGAGGGGTGTGGTACCATATGGCAGCACAAACACAATTACCCAAACACTTCAAAAACAAGCAGGGTACTTTTCTCTTTCCGCTCAGTAACCATATGTGAGCTCAACACGTGAGAAGCTCCCTCCAAGTTGATTCAGACAGGCTCTTTGTCTTTTGGCTTCTAGTGTGTTTTCTGGGAGAGGAGTTACAATGAGGTCCCTGCAGTATAAGAACCAATATCACAGAAGTTGTAGAACTATTTTGGAAGTGAAAGAATTTTTTGAAGAAGAAAGATGTGTAATATAAGAATCCTTATCCTCAACAAGAGGCAAGCCTGCCTTCGGCATGGAACTGTTCTGGGAATTGTTTAGAGAAAACTACTGACATATTTCTATCCTAATGAGATTTAGCACTGGAGAAGGACAATTTTGGTTATGACAAACAATGGGCGCACAGACATCTTTATTAAATCACAAGAACAAATGGATTAACTACACGAAGAAGCAATGAACTATATAGGAAATATTAGTAAAATGTCATTATAGGCTATTGGGAGATCCTTGATTCCTAACCTTTTGAACTCAGCCTTTCCTTTTCTTCTGACACGACCTATAATTGCACGTGTTCTTGCCGACTTCCAGCACAACACCTCCTTTGACCATTTACTTTGAAGTTACCATTTGGCTTATTTAAAACATACATATTGCCTTAGGGCCAGAAAACCTGTGCCATCTGTGGGATTATACACTCTATAAACTAAATACATAAAAAATTCATTGAGACTCTAATATAAATTCTAGGAAAGAAAATTCCAAGCAATACTTACCAGAGTTCTAGAGGTCTAGAAATGCACCTGACAAAGCTGAGAGGGAAGCAGAATTTAGACATTTGAAGGGATTCTGTGTTAGCTCCAGCTTCCAGTAGGAGTGCTCAGTGTAAGATTACTGATTTTCAGTTAAAGTAACTATGTGAAATTGAATAATTGGTAAAAACTTTAAAAGGACAACTTAATAACTGAGTCATTGATTTTATAAATATGTTTGAATACCTAATACTTGTTAGTAATACATGTTTAGGTTAGGCCACCTAAACTTTTTATATTGAATTTATCGGGGTGACATTGGTTAATAACATTATATAGGTTTCAGGGGTACAATTCTGCAATATATCATCTGTTCATTGCATTGTGTGTTTACCACTCCAAGTCAAGTCTCCTTCCATCACCATTTATCACCCCTCTCCTACCTACTCCCTCCCCCTTTCCCTCTGGTAATCACTTTACTGCTGTTTGTCTATGAGACGTTATTTTTTTTGCTTAATCCCTTCACTTTTTTCACCCAGACCCCCAACTCCCCTCTGCTCTGATAGCTGTCAGTCGGTCCTCTGTATCTATGAGTCTGTTTCTATTTTGTTTGTCTTCACTTACAGGGCACTTTGAGCAGAATAAAATCACTAGTCGTTTCATTTTTTTATTAGCTACCCAAGTTACTATGATATTAACCATTTTTTGAGTTTTTATTATACTAGCTTTAATGTGCTTTTGAAACCATTGATTAATCTTTTTTTTTATTTAATGTACAGCATGTCCCCCCAACCCAAATGTATATACACTTTAACAGCTGATAGCACAATTGATGTTTCTTTCTTTTCAGATTTAATTCATTTGAATTTACAATTATTCAAAGTGTGCATACATTTTTTGGGACACCCTGTGTATAGATAGCATCATGCTAGTTACCCACATACTAAATTATTAGTGAAAGGTCAGACTCTTGGCAACCTCATCTCTTTTTAGGTTTGAAATAGGTTGAATACAAAAATACACTCACATGCAATACAAGACATGCATACTTTGGTCTAAAAATCCATTCACATGTTCAAATATCTTAACTGCTTGAAGCTGACTTTATTTAGAAATTAAGAGCAAAAGAGGCTTTGAAATATCTGCTGATCCAGAATATTAATCACTAAATGCCCATGATCTCTTCCAAATTTCTTCCATCATTCCTGACAAGTTTGTGAATGCCCTGCCTTCTGTAGCATTAACCTCACCTTAAACTTTCTGAGAACACAGAGTGAAGCCATCTGCGATGCCAAAGAAGGGAGTGTGACTCTGGGTCACTGGCGTGCAGCCCGAGTTCACAAGCAGGCCTTTCTTCTCTTGCCTGTTTACTTTTAAATTCCTTTCTGAAGATCAAAATTTGCAACTGCCAAAGGAGTTGCAACAGCTAACTAATCCATAGTTCATTTCGATTGATCTTAAAGTTCAGGAAGATTCACTTTTCTAAGTGGCTAGTCCCCATTTACATGTCAACAGAAATCAATGTCGATCACACAAGTGACCCAGACTCTGAAGGGAAAGCTCTGTATTGGCCATCTAAAAGGCATTGGAACAGACTTGCCCTTCGGTAGAAACTCATTGGGATGGAAGAATGTCTCTTTTGCCTGAAGATAAGCACTCAAGTGATGTCAGCCGTGCTAGAAGGGGGCATTAGAGCAACAAATTCTAATGGCAAAGCAAAGTAACTTTTCAGGACTCCAGTGTGCTTTATTGATGGATATTCCATAGTTTACTTCCCTTAAGATGTTTTACTAATATGACTATCAGTATGACTTGAAAATGTTCCATACTCATTAATTTTTAAAATTATGCATTCTTCATTATTAATTTTAGTTTTGAAAAAGCAATATAAAACTCATTATAGTATTCAACTCTGAAGGGCCTGTAGCAATAGGGTAATATGCTAAATGCTATTTCTAAGTCATAGACTTAAGAGACAAAGCATTGAGGAATAATAACGATGATGAGTCTACATAATTAAGGTGCAAGGATTACCTAAATGAATAAAAGTAGTGAAATACAGGTGACATGCAGCTTAACTATAGATTTAGTGAGTGACAATATCATTTGTATCACTTGATCTTAAACTTGCTTATTTGAAAATAAATTTTATTGCTAAGATAGTCAAAAGAAATATCTGCACTCCTTAGTCATTAGCCATGTTTCGAGAACTTTGATGGTAGGAAACTAATTATTGGAGGCCTCCTCTTTCTAAAGTTGTGCTCAATTTTGTTAACCTTGTCTAGACTATTATCTTCTTAGAATCTAGACAAAACATATTTTACTATGTTTTAGTTACCCCATAAATGCATACAAGTTAAAAATAGTCAAGGATAAAAACAAAGCTGTTGGAAATGATACATAATGAAAGACTTAAAATCTTGAGTCTCCTTTATTTGCTGCTGTTCCCTCATGGCTTATTGCTCTAATGTTGGGTTTTAAACCTGCAGTTCTGTGACTACTTTCTTAAAGCAGTTTATTAGGTACTTAATTGGCCTGATCCTCAGAGTTGTACTTGTATATTTATTCAGGTGGTGGACTACAACCCAGGAGTCTTTACATTAAGAATCTTAGACTTACTGTAAATTTACTTTGAGTTCTTGAAATATATGAGTTTTCTTCTTCCTTCCTTCCTTTCTTTTTTCCTTTCATTCTTTTCAAACAGTCAACCTTTGTCAGTGGAGGGGGAAAGAAAGCATAGCCAGGGCAAGGATGCTAGTTTTCTTTATTGACATTGTTATAAAAAGTGGTTAGTGATTTCCCTCTACCAAGATTGCCGAGTTAGGAATTTGAATGAGAAAAAACAACAACACACACACCTGTGTTTAGTAAGTAGTTGATGAAACAATGATTGTCTTGGATATAATTGCTATCTTACATTCTGATCTTTCGCTGTTTGTGGGATATGTCACAAATTATTCAGTGTGTTATTAAGCTCGTTCCCATGCAAATCCAGTCCTCCTCCAGACTTCTTACTAGAGTACATGTAACGCCCATTGATGCAGTTGCCCAAGCCAGGAACATGGGAGTGATCCTGGACTCCCCCAACACCAAAATACATTTTTTAACCCACCTACTTCTCTTCATCCACACTGTCCCCCTAGTCCAAGCTACAATCAATTTTACCCAGCAGCTTTGCAACTGGTCTCTCCATCTTGCTTTTAATTCTTCTATTCATTTGTTATGAAGCATCCAGAATAGTATATTTTTAACAATAAAAAAGATTAAAATGCCCCAATAATTTTCTGTTGTATTTGAGATAAACATAAAGTATAATATCTTTAAGGCAGCTTGTTATGCTCTGTGCAATCTGGTTCCTATCTACTTTTCTGTGTTTATCTTGAGCCATTCTCTCCTTTGATTAATTGCCCTCTTGCAAATACACTGGCTTTAATTTAGTTTTCCAATGGGGCAAAGCTCGTTCCCATCCAGAGCCTTCACACTGGCTGCTCCTTCTGGTTGAAAGGCCACTACTTTTTGCCTACTCATCCTTCAGGTCTTAGGTTAAGTGTTCTTTCTCTTTGAGGGGATCTCTGAAGGACCAATTATAATAAGATACACCCTGTTATTCTCTTTCATAGGGAGCCAGAAGGGTTAATTCAGTAAGCCAGAGTGCAAAAACCCTGCACATCCCAAAGAAAGGCCTTTCTTCAGGACTATCTCCTGGAAGATAAATACTGAGCCTTTTAGAATATTCTGCCTGACATGAGATTTTTGTGTGCTGGAAGTTTTAGGCATGTGCAGTGCCATTTTGATTAGATAAATTTTCCTAACAATGTAACTTACTTAGTGTGAATGACTGCTTTTGTTATGGAGGCTTAGAATCTCAGTAGCTGTGATCAGTCATGCAGGAGCTACATACCTATGTGACTGGCCCCAGTAAAAACCCATGAACATCAAAGCTGGGGTGAGCTTCCCTGGTTGGCAACGCTTCACATGTGTTGTCTCACATCATTATTGGGAGAATTAAGTGCATTCTCATGCAACTCCCCTGGGAGGAGACTCCTGGAAGCTTGCACCTGGTTTCTCCTAGACTTTGCCCCATCTGCCTTTCCCTGATGCTGACTTTAATCTGTGCTCTTTCTCCTTAATAAACTGTGACTGTGAGTATAAGTGCTTTTGTGAGTCCTGTGAGTAGTTCTAGTGAATTGTCAAGACTGGGAATGTTACTAGGGAATCAGAATATATTGTTGGTTTCTTACAAAATAATTATCTCCTTTTGTCAACATATAATTGTTTATTTACTTTTTTGCTTGATTTCTACACATTCTAGTGGAAATAAGGCAAAGCATAATTTTATTTTTCTATATCCACTGTCCCTGGCATAGCATGATAGGTACTCAATAAATATTTGGAAAATTAATAGTTAAATGTCCAGCCCTGACCCGTTTGGCTCACTGGATAGACCGTCAGCCTGTGGACTGAAGAGTCCCAGGTTTGATTCCGGTCAAGGGCATGTACTTTGATTGCAGGCACATCCCCAGTGGGAGGTGTGCAGGAGGCAGCTGATCAATGTTTCTCTCTCATCGATGTTTCTAACTCTCTATCCCTCTCCCTTCCTCTCTGTAAAAAATCAATAAAATATATCTAAAAAAAATTAAATGTCCAGTATTTGGTGGAAATAAAATTTTAAATAGCTCCAAAGAATGTTAAGAGTTGATGACACTGTTTTCTAATTTGATTTCACCCTTTAAATATTACGATTTATCTTTACTATCTGAATAATTAATATACAATTAGAAATAGGATCCCCAAGATTTCAACTGGCTTTACAGATTTGTATTAATTGTAAGAACTGTTTTTACTCAGTTCTTTGAGTTAATATTTCTTTGTATAGAATTCCTACAATAATTCAGTTTGATATAGAAGATTTTGAAGAGACTAATGGAATGTAAGAGAGAGGCAAAACAATGTTATTGGGATTATGATAGAGGTTGCTTTGAAGAAAAATCAACTCTGGAGATCTATAGAATATTGTGATTATAGTTAATATTGTATTGTACTAGTATACTTGAAATTTGCTAGGAGAGTACAAAGTAATGTTCTCACCAAACAAAAAGATGATAACTATATGATGTGATAGCTATGTAAATTGTTTTATTGTGGTGATTATTTCACAGTGTATAGGTATATTAGATCATCAAGTTGTATACCTTTAATTGTCAGTTATACCTTAGTAAAGCTGGGAGGGGGAGAAAATAAATTGAGGCAGTAAGTGATGAGCTGTCATTAGAAGGAGAATTCTACAGTTGTAAAGAGTATAATTAATTAAAGGACTTTGTAACTTGCTCTTGACCCACATTTTAAACTGCAGAGAGTTAGTAAACCAGGACTAGAAATCTCCAAAGAATGAAGTGGAATAGTTGAAAGCTTGACATAAGTGGAAAGAATAGGGGTAATGTGCTAGAAAATTAACTTCCGAATAAAGCAATTTTGAATCTGATGCCTGTCCAGTGAAAGTGTAGAACAACCTTAGAATTGTTGCACTAAGTGATCTCATGTATACTTCTCTATCCCATATCTTTTGTCCTCTGCTGGGGTAGGGGGTAGGGGTGCGCTCTTACCTTACAACCTTACTATGGGTCAAGGTATGTGTCTGCCATTTGTATCTCTTTGCCCATAATTGTTGTACACCTGTTTAAGCTACCCATTTCTTACCTTTGAAACAGTGGGTAGGTTGTTAACATATTCTATAGATATCATAGACAAAATCTATGTTCCAAATAACTTCATGTCCATCAGCCTTCTTTCACCGTATTTTTTGCTTTATTTTCTGACTGCTCTCTAAAACTCAAAGTAGGGAAGAAGGAAATTACTCTGGTGGTCTCACTCTTCCCTCCCTTTTGACACCAACATGAAGCTGATGTGAGATTTGTATCAGAAGCTATATGATTTCTCAGTTCCACTTTTTCTGGTGCTACCAACCTAATAATTAGATGTCCTGAGGGCCAAGTCTAGCATGAGCCAAGAGAGATGCCCAGGTTACAGCATTTAAGGAAGTACTCACTCTCAGAATTCTGCAAGTGCCCACTCTGAGTGCCTCTGAACTGGGCCCTCCAGACTTTTGCCTGTTAGTTATGCAGTAGGCATGCAGACATCAGAATGTGGTTGGAGGAGATCACACTTTTTGCTGCAGTGGAGCAGTTTGACCCCCATGTATCAGTGGAACAAGAATTCCTTGGATGCAGGAGAGGCATCCTGTGGATCAGTTCTGTGGTTGAATCAAGATTTATACTCTTTAACTTGTGCTGATGTTATGGACGGGATTATGTTCTCCCAAAATTCGTATGTTGAATTACTAACTCCAGTGTATCAGAATGTCACTGTTTTTGGATATGGGGCCTTTACAGAGGTTATTAAAATTAAATGAGATCATATAGGTGGGCTCTAGCCCAGTATGATTCGTGTCGTTATTAGCAAAGGGACAGACACTAGGAATGTGTCTGCACAGAGTAAAGGCCAGGTGAGGAAATAGCAAATGAAGGAGAGAGCCTCAGGGGAAACTAAACCTGTTGACACTTTTGACCTCTGACTGACTTCTAGCCTCTAAAACCATGAGAAAATAAATTTATTTCTGTCGTTTAAGCCACCCAGTCTGTATTTTATTATTACAGCCCTAGCAAACAAATATAGCTGGTCCTATGGTCAATGCTATGCCAGGAAAGTAAGAGTATATGAACACTTTTCCTTCCTAGCCATGACTATAACCTCCTGGGGTATTCACACATGAACATTTAGTATTTATTTTCTACTCTTACCTTCAAAGAAGCTATTTTTTTATTAAGAGATCCCTTTATGAGTTATAATAAGAATTTGGGGCCAAGCCAGGAAAGACCTCCCGAGGCGTCTCTTTGCATAGGATTGTAAACTTTAATGGGGCAGCTCAATGTTCTTTAAGTTCAAGGCCAGGCCCAGTCCCTGCTGTTATTACCTACAGTAGGAAAAGGAATGGACTGGTTATCATTCTTGAATGATGGACTGTGCTTTTCTTAAAAACAAAAAGATGGCTAATTTCCATAATGTACATTTAATGATTAGAACCATTTATCTGTCATTCTAGTTTTTTCATTTAAGGTTTAACCACATTTATGTTCTTTCTTCTTAAACACATACATACACTATATTTTTTTTTTCTCTCTCTCTCTCTATATATATATATCTGTATATGTCTATGTCTATGTCTTTACTTATACCTCTACATCTACATCTGCATCTACATCTACATCTACATCTACATCTATCTTCATTCCAGTAACAATAGATTAAAATGTTTAAGGATGGACCAAAAGA
This sequence comes from Cnephaeus nilssonii, assembly GCF_951640355.1. Taxonomy (NCBI): domain Eukaryota; kingdom Metazoa; phylum Chordata; class Mammalia; order Chiroptera; family Vespertilionidae; genus Cnephaeus; species Cnephaeus nilssonii. Next base: position 45,381,896 of record NC_137073.1, read on the forward strand.
ACAAGTTTTTCAGGGGACAAAGACAACCCTTGATAATCAGACAGGAGTTTGGAGGTGTTGAGGGCCAGGATATATGAAGAACTCCAACTGGAATGCTAGGATTGATTCCTCCACCAACTGGCTCAAGTGTCCACATCCATAAAAGAAGGGTGTCGGACTAGGTCATCTCTAATTCTGTCATGGAAGAATTATATAACAAAAGGCAAAGAAAATAATTGGAAAACTGAGATTATGTCTTCAAATTCTAGCTGATTGGCCACATTATCAGAACCTCCACATTTTCCTAGATGGGTCAAAAGATTAAAAGTGAACATCTTACTGATCTACCAACGTAGATCCCACCGTACCTCCAGTAACCTGTAGTCAGCATTTGAAATTTACGCTCTAACCCCAGATTTTCAAACCCAATACCTTTAGACCAGGAAGGGGGCTGGGTGGGGTGTTGGTGAGCTGAAGAGCAGAGCATATGGACTGTCTGAAGGGTGCATCTAGGATTCTGCCCTATATGGTATAGTGTCACATAAGATGAGTAGACCTATGGTTGCTAGTTCTTCTGAGTTTTTAAGAGAAGTCAGATGTCCACATTTTAATATCAAATATTCTAATTTTAAAATGTTGGCAAAAAATAAAATTTTTTTCATTGGGGAAAACAAACATGTCTGCCACCATTGTTTAATAGTCCCATAGTTCTGAAAGTAGGAGCTGTGCAAACATTCCCTGACAGTGGGGTCCTATTGCCTACCTTTGTGGGAAGTCTGCAGCAGGGGTTTAAAAACTGTTCCCTCAGAGTCCAGCAGGTCGTTAGGGCACCTATGTATTTATATTATCATTTTCACTGGGCCTAAAATTTCATTTGAACAAAGGGTTGTTTCCATAAATATGGGCAATTTAAAACAGTAATGGGCACATAGCAAGCACTATTTAAGTGTCAGCTACTATTATTAGTGAAGAGTTTGTAAGACATATTCTGTAGGAATCATGAGTTATGTCCTAATTATTCTACCATGTTGTTCTGAAGAGACCGCCCTTCAATTTCAGAAAATTCAAAAGCATTCTAAAGCATCTTTTAAGTTTTTATGATATTCAGAAACAGCTATATTTTATGTAAGGTTTTAGTGTGCACATATCTAAAGCTATCCTTTGCTAGTTTGCAACCTCACTTTTTTCTTTTTTTGCTTTTCAATTAAAAAAAATTTTATAGTTTCATTTTTATCTAGGTTACCCACAGCTGGGCTGACTTGGGGGATTTTACCTTTGGATCTCAGAGTACAAATGGTTCCATCCATATTCTATTTCCCAAAGGTATGCTAATTCTCATGAATAGTCACAACAATCCTGGCAAAGTTTTAGAGATTATAACTGGATCATTCCTCTGCAGTTGCTGTAAAGAAAGTCTGTATTAGAAGCTACTTAACTTGATGGTCCTCTCACATTCTGGCCCCTGACCTACCTTTCCAATCTTGCACTCCAGCAATGAGGAATATTTCACTTTCTTCCTTTCATAACCTCATTATCTGTACCAGAATGCCTCTCATTTCTCTTTGATTGTCAAAATCTTTCCCATCTTTCAATGCTGGTTTCAAATTCTGCCTCCTCCAGGAAACCTTTCTTGCTCCTTCAAGATTATAATCACCCTGTGCCACCCTGACATTTTCTTCCTTTGATTCTTCTTAGTAGTTTGTTCTTATATTTTTTATGGTACTCACCAGGATCTATAACACCATGTTTGCATACCCTTCATAGCTCCCTACTAGATTTTTCCACTTCCTTAGAGTATGTAGATAACTGACATTTTGTGAAGCAATATTGCACATATAATTACATCAGGAATGTTCCTATATCTTGAGTTAGAGATATTGACTCTTGGTCTATTTCAAAATCTCAGATGGTAAGTCTTTAAATAGCCAGTGTTTCCATCACATTTGAGCTGAACACTCAAATGAAATGGTATTGGGGTGAACCGTTTTTTCTTAATTTTGTTCTTATACATAGGACTTTTTCTTGGTTCTGTAACATTCCATATTCTAAGTAATATCTTGAGTTCTTGGTTATCTCAAGTGTTTTATAGATTCTTTTTGGGATTGGGGTGAATTTAGATTGTGAAGAGTACCATTCTTCAACATTGCCATGTTTTCCCACCGAAAAGCATCTCCAAAACCAGCATGGATGTCATAGCAAGCTGGGTCTTTTCTCCCACAATTCAGACGCTCAAACATTCCTGTTTGTCTGAAATAGAACCCAGTTATGCCTGTTGTCCCTGTGTATCCATTAACAGTGACCACTTGCACTCTCAAAAGTATCTCAGTTTAAATAATATATACTGAAGACCTATGAATGAGAGGGGATCAGAGACCTAATGGAACAAAGAGATGTACTCTTTAGAGCTGTAACATCTCTCTTCCTGAGTTCAGTATATTTAATAAGATCCTGTAATAGAGCAAGTCCTAATCTTCACAAGGCATCCCTGATAATTCCACAGGGGTAAGGCAAAATGTGTGTGGGGGTGGGTGGCGGGCTTAGAGGTGGGTGCTATTACTGTGAATATTGATTCCCATAACGTGGTTGGTGCAATTAATAATTGTGGTAGTCAGGGACTCAAAGGCTTTTGGTAGCCAGCCTTGGTGACAGTGCAAAATACCTGAACCAATCGTGGCACTTGGGGCATTTTCAGAAACTTCTATTCTGGTATATCCCTGAATTCCCTTTTAGGTTAGTCCTCTTGGCCTTGCTCAAAATTCCTTATAAACAACAGGATTCATATAGGGTTTTTCCCCCCCTTGAGACCTATATCATAATATTTTAAATTCAGCCTTCCAATGCCCTTTTGAGTTAGAACCTCATCTTTGAGATTTTGAAATTATGCTCTTTTTCTTGGCCATTCTGTAGTTGGACACAAAATTCAAGATAAGTTTGAAAAGAGAGAATTTATTATAAAATAAAATATAGATGTCACAGATTTACTTTGGAGTTTGTCTGCAAAAAGCTCATTAGTCAAGAGACGTCTCAGATTTCCCAAAGTTTTAATCTTAACTCCCAGCTCCACTTCCAATCACACAGCAGATTCTTAACCATTTCACCTGAACACAAACTGATCTAATCAATTAACTTAGGAACCTGATAACCTGGATATGATTTGGGGGCTAATGTAAACATGAAAAATTAAAATCATCAATGATATCCCGTCTAAATTTTCTGAATAGATTCTGCAGTGCAGTGGTTAAAGACATGAGCCCTGTAGCTAGGCTTCAGGGGGTCAAGTCCTCATTCTCCTACTTCCTAGCTATGCGATTCATGCCAAGTTCCTGTTTTCTCTAAATATTATGTCCCTCATCTATAAAATAGAAATGATGATATTAGTATTTATTTTATAGTGCTGAGTGTTGATAGGAAGTATATCTAAGACAACACATGCTGAGAGCTTAGCACTGTATGTAGCACATTTGAATAACCAGGTATTTATATTAACCCTGTGTTTCTGATGCTTTGACATCTGGGCCTTGCTGAGTCTGGAGAAACTGCTCCTCTCAGGAGTAGATACCTCCAAGAGATAGTAAGTAACTCACCTTCATGGCCGTATATGCAAATTAAGCAATCCAGAACCCACACCCCCACTACTTCTTGTATTGTGTTCTCACATTCAGAGCCACTATTTCCCTGCCTTAATCATTCCAGGGGCCAAGATTAGATAACTAGGGGCAACCCTTAGGCCCCAGAGCCTGTTGAAATTATTCAAAGTAGCCAATATTAAGCCGGTTTTTTCCTGCCTCATCCATTCCTTCCCATGGAAACCACAATAAAGGCTCTTCCCCACATATTCCCCTAGCTCCCTCTGACCCTGGTGCTTCCCTGTGGGGTCCCTGTGAGGCAGTGGTGTTCTGCCTCCTCTTGGGAACTGTGAGTTACAGGCTATCTTTCAAATAGCAACTGTCTCCTGATCTGTTGGCTTCAACATACTGGAATAATAATAAAATGTACATTTGAAGACAGAATTTTAAAATTGTTATTATTTTAATAGAAAGGATTTGAAACTGATTCACTAACCCCATAGCTAAATGCTTATCCACTAATGTTTTCATATAATTTCTCAAGACAGGAAAAAAAAAACACCTACATTTTAGATTTTTGCTTAAAAATTGGCTGATTTAGAAGCCAGGAGATTTGAATTCTAGCTTTAAATCTATCAGTGCAGTTTACTTGAATAAGTTTCTCAGCTTCTGGATATCACAGATTCATTGCTTTTAAAATAAATAACACAATTAGGTTGATTAAACATTACTAGAAGGATAAAATCAGAATGTATAGGAAAGGGTTTTGAAAATACAAGGTGGGAACTATTATGTTACATAGGGAAATCAGTGACCCAATTTGACAAAGAATAATGAGCCATCCTATTTCCGTTGATAAAGGAATGTTGTATATCTCAATCATTTTCTGTAAGAAAAATAATGAGGCAAAGCTAATATAGAGACTACATCTAGGGAAATACATGCTAAACTATAAATGAACAATGCATGTGATGAATTATGCATGCTTTTAAATTAGTTAATGAAATAGGTTCATATTACATGATAATGAAGAATTTCTGGTCCTAGTTTTGAATTTGATAGTGAAGTAAATCAGTGTGCTGGAATACCTACTCTACTGACAGCCACATGTCAGTGTCTCCATGTGGCCTGTTCAGTGCATCCTCCCTAATGAGGAAGGAGGAAGGAGGATGTTGAACTGTTGCAAGGCTGGAATATGAAAGTGATGCTATGGTTGGATAAGGGACTAAAATGTGGAGAAAGAACATAACATGTAGGCATTTGCTCACAAGTGAACATTTTCTGCAAAGTTATTTGCAGTTCAGTCTCCACATGGGCTTAGAGTGGGAGCTCTCTTTTCTTCTTGAGTGATCTGACCTATTCTAGCCAGTTTCCTCATTTGCCATATTTTTTGTGTGTGTTGCTTTATTCATCTAGCATTTGCCTTGGATGTTTCTTAATTTCCTTGCTTTGTGGCTGCTAGGTCTGATCAAATTATTGAATTAATATCCCCTCCCCTGGGAACTGACCTTTAGACCACTTCACAATGGACATTCCCTTTCGCTTAGACCACATTCCACTTGCTAAGACCATTATCTTTCCCCTCTGGACTTTCCCAGGATCTGGACCTGCCCAGAGTTCCCCAGTGAAAAAGCACACCTAGAGTCCTTTAAAACTTCAGGCTCCTCAACCCTGGCACCATTTGGGGGCTCAGCCCATCTGGTATCCAGATGACCTAATGCATTTATAATCCTTTCCCACTTTTGGCCTCATGCATTCCTCCTTTGGTGATGCTAACAGTGGCCAGTTAGCTCAGCTGGTGGTAATGAAGCCATTGGTCAGCCCTGAACATAGCAGGGAGGGTCATTTGTAATTTCCACATTTGGTTGTGTGCTTTTTCATGAATAGAGCCTGCTTTCAGACTTATTTGCAAGAATAGTGTTTTGTAATTATTTTTTGAGTACCGTATTTTCCGGCGTATAAGACGACTTTTTAACATAGGAAAATCTTCTATACGCCCAGTCGTCTTATACATCGGAAAATATGGTACCCACTAAATATCAAGTGCTTAAGATGCATTCTCTAGCTCCTTGGTCGGCAAACTGCAGCTCGCGAGCCACATGCGGCTCTTTGGCCCCTTGAGTGTGGCTCTTCCACAAAATACCACGGCCTGGGAGAGTCTATTTTGAAGAAGTGGCATTAGAAGAAGTTTAAGTTTAAGAAATTTGGCTCTCAAAAGAAATTTCAATCGTTGTACTGTTGATATTTGGCTCTGTTGACTAATGAGTTTGCCGACCACTGCACTAGCTGAATCTTCACAATTTTCCTTTGAGCTGAATGTTTGCACCTCACATTTTATTAACCAGGAGAACTGGGCTCATGGGGGACAATTTATTTGGCTAAAGTCTCATATGTAGTAAGTGACCAAGCTCGAAAGTCAGCTGCCTCACTCCAAAGCTTGTGCTGTTAACGAGTGATTACATCTCAAATGTTTGCCTAGTAATAGGGGCCATAGGCAAGAATAGAACTCAATGCATCAGAAACATTTATCACCACGTGGACAAATTCCAAGTATCTTGTCTATTTATGACTTTATCTTAATACTAGAGGCCCGGTCCATGAAATTTGTGCGTGGGTGGGGTCACTAGGACTGGCCGGCAATCAGGGCCAATCAGGTTCCCCGCCTCCCCGCCTCCTCCTTCCCTCGCCACCCACATGCCACCACCATATGGTTCCCTGCCTTCCCCCACCTCCTTCCCTCACCACTCACGTCCGTTGCCACCCACCCCCAGTTCCCCATCCCAGCCCAGGCAATCGGGGCCTGCCGGCCAGGGGGAAGGGACCAGGAGGTTGGTCGGCAGGCCCCATTGGTGATCAGAGCCTGCTAGCTGGGGGCAGCTCCTGGGTTGAGCGTCTTGCCCCCTGGAGGTCAGTGTGCATCATAGCAACCAGTTGTTCCCATCCTTCTGTCATAACGGTTGCTTAGGCTTTTATATATATACTAGAGGCCCGGTGCATGAAATTTGTGCACGGGGCCGGGGGGGGGGGTGTTTCTCAGCCCATCCTGCACCCTCTCCAATCTGGGGCCCCTTGAGGGATGTCCGACTGCCCGTTTAGGCCCGATCCCTCAGGGATCGGGCCTAAACGGGCAGTCGGACATCCCTCTTACAATCCAGGACTGCTGGCTCCCAACTGCTCGCCTGCCTGCCTTCCTGATTGCCCCTAATCACTTCTGCCTGCCAGCCTGATCACCCCCTAATCACTCCCCTGCCAGCCTGATTGATGCCTAACTGCTCCCTTGTCAGCCTGTTTGCAATAACTGCCCTCCCCAGTAGGCCTGGTCCCCCCCAACTGCCTTTCCCTGCAGGCCTGGTCACCCCTAACTGCCCTTCCCTGTAGGCCTGGTCACCCCTAACTTCCCTCCCCTGCAGGCCTAGTCTCCCCCAACTGCCCTTCCCTGCAGTCCTGGTCACCCTCAACTTCCCTCCTCTGCCGGCCTGGTCACCCCTAACTGCCCTCCCCTGCAGGCTTGACTGCCCCCAACTGCCCTCCCTTGCAGACCTGGTCCCTCCCAATTGCCCTCCCCTGCTGGCCATCTGTGGTGGCCATCTTGTGTCCACATGGAGGCAAGATCTTTGACCACATGGGGACAGCCATCTTGTGTGTTGGAGTGATGGTCAATCTGCATATTACTCTTTATTAGATAGGATAGAGGCCTGGTGCATGGGTGGGGCTGGCTGGTTTGCCCTGAAGGGTGTCCCGGATCAGGGTGGGGGTTCCCTTGGGGTGTGGGGTGGCCTGGGCTAGGTGCCTGTGGTGGTTTGCAGGCTGGCCACGCCCCCAGGCTACCCAAGCAGAGGCCCTGGTATCTGGGATATATTTATCTTCTACAATTGAAACTTTGTAGCCTAGAGCGGAGCCAAGCCTCTTGCTCGCTCCGTGGCCAGCAGCCATTTCTTTTGGGGTTTGTGTATCTTCTATAATTGAAACTTTATAGCCTGGAGTGGAGGCCTAGGCCAGCCAGGGCTGCAGAAGCTTGGCTTCCTCTATCACCGGGGAAACCCAAGTCTCCTGCTCTTTCCAGCTCCGTGGTTGCCACCATTTCTGTTTGGATTTATTCATGTTCTATCATTGGAACTTTGTAGCCTTCAGTGGAGGCCTAGGCCGGCAAGGGCAGGCGGAAAGCTTGGCTTCCTCTATTTCCCGGGAAACCCAAGCCTCCCTCCTGCTCTCTGTGGCCGCAGCCATCTTGGTTGGGGTTATTTGCTCCTGACTGGCTAGTGGTTGTGGCTTTTGGGTGTGGCTTGTGGGTGTAGCAGAGGTATGGTCAATTTGCATATTACTCTTTTATTAGATAGGATATAGATTTGAAAGATGGCACATTCACATTTGGCTCCACTTGTGCTTGGATTTTTTTGTTGACATTTCTAGAGGTGAAAAACAACCAAATGACCAAATTAACAACTGCTAATCCTTGTAAATTATAAGCAACCTTTGTGAGGGTAATGAATACCTTAAAATTATCAGACATTATTTTGCTACTGTTGGAATATTATTTACCTCTTTAGGGATGCATACTTTTCTCACACCCAAACTTGGACATAGCTCATAGACTGGGAAACTCCCGGGCTCTATCTTTGGGTCCTCTGCTACCTGATTCAAGATTAAGTTAAATTTCTTTACCTAACTTCCTGCCTGAAGTGTGACTCACAAGTAGGAATTTCTATGCATTAATTTTCTGAACCACTTATTTGGCAGTTAACCTATAAGGAAAGGTGTTGCTGGCTAACCATTCCTTTATGTACACTGTGTCCTGTGAACCCTCTGCGGACAGCGGACAAGCCATGTTTCTTTCTATATTTCTAATACCTTCTATAATGCTGGGTCAAAGGAGTTTCTCAGTAAGGACTGTTACTTCAGTTCATCTGCCATCCTTTGGGGAGAACTGGGTAGTTCTGCAAGTTCATCAATTGAAGTGTGTCTACTGCTAATTTGACATAGATAAGAAATTTCAGATTTTGATAAATTTAAAACTATTCCATAGCAACATTGCATGAGTAACTGAAACTACAGAAGCTGTCTATTCTTGTAGAGCAATGAATTAGAAAATACTTTATTCTTGTCAAGGAAGCTGATCACAATTGAATGGAAGCATAAAGTATCCTGATTTTGATGATTACAAAAATCTCAACTTACTTGGGAGTATGGTAGTCTCAAAATCCATGTTTAATGTGTAGCTAATCTTCTCAGTGCTTTATTATCTGTATGTATACAAGCAGAAGTAAAAACATAGCTTATCTAAGGAGTAAATTATTTGTGTGTGGGTTTTTAGGTTTTTTTTACCTTCTTCCTTTCAGTATGAAGAAATCAGGCATAGGCTTTTAGAAGATTATGCTAGAAGCCAAATCAAAGTCAAGTGACTACATTAAAAGTCACAGTAATCCAAATTATAATCAAGTAATTTTCCATTAGCCAATGAATTCTAAAGCAGGTCTACCTTGAATTGTTACCTGTTATTAAATTTTCCCTTGAATTCAGCATACAGAGTAGGTTATTTTTTTCACAGGGATTTCTGAATTAGGCTTGGTGGGGATAGAAGCTAGTTTTTCCTCTCTGTTTTATTACATATGTTATTTGTGTATTTTTTTCATTCTCAATCTGTTATAAACACCTACTAACTGATCCCCCATTGTATTTTGGCTAAAGTTTATAATTAAAATAATTTAAAAAAATGAATAGAACAGAAACACTGACTATTCTCCAGTTTTTTGTTAACTTCTCATACCCTTCAGTTATAAATTTACTTCCCATGCACTGTTACTAGAACCATACATTGTGAAACTTTATGACCTCATTTTGGGAAGATTTGTTTACGATATTCTATTAGAAACTTCTGAAAACATGCCTCTGAACATAATGTTTTCACACAGCATGTGTCTTATTAATTTTTGAAAATGCAACCTCCAAAACCTATTACATTTGTCACACTGTGATGGAAACATTTACTCCTTGAAATGGTGTTTAGACCATAAATTCGAGCAGCCTCAGAAGCTGCGCCATTAGTTACCTTATCTGTATGTACATCTCCTCCTGCCAGCCACCAACTTTCATTATGTTAGCAAGTACACGACAAGGCTATAACAACATTATGTTTTGCTAAGGTTCATTTTGGGAGTTGGCATTATATTTGAGCCTTTCCCTACTGCATTAGACAGCTTGGGCTGCTATAAAAACAAACTCATAGACTGTGACTTAAACAACAGGAATTTATTTCCCGTAGTTCTGGAGGCCGGGAAGTCCAAGATTGAGGTATTAGCTGACTTGGTTTCCTAGTGAGGGCTCTATTCCTGGCTTGTAGATGGCCACCTTCTTACTGTGTCCTCACTTGGTGGAGAGAGAGATTGTGTGTGTAAGTTTTGTGGTGTTTCTTCTCATTAGGGCACAGATCCCATGATGGGGTCCTCATCTAAACCTAATTTTCTTCTAAAGTCCCATGTGCAAATACCATCACATTAGAGGTTAAGATCTGAACATATGAAATTCTGGGGCACACAATTCAGTTCATAGCATCTACTTATAAGTATTAAAACTCCCACAGAAGACTAATGTTTCAAAGAAACATAAATGTGAATTCAGTTCTGACCTTTCCTCCAGGCCTGGCCTCCTCAAATATTTTCAGTTAATCAACTTCATCCTATTCTACATCCCCTTCCTCTCTACCTGTGCTCAGGCTATTTGCTCTGCTGGACTTTTATCCAGTCTCATTGTGCAGCATATGCCCAACTTCTACCTGTCATTTAACATATATCTCAAATGCCAGCCCTTCTGAGAAATTGTTTTCTGCTTCTCACTGCTTCTCAGAAATCATTTACTCAGACTCTGGTGTCTCTGGCCTCTATGATTTGTGCCCCAGAGGCATATGCCATTCTAAAATATGTATTATCAACGTAAGAATCTTGCCTTCTGTTTTAACAATGCCTGGATTTGTTTTAATCAGGTGTGCTAAGACATGCAGACACAGAAATGATCGTCATGAAGAAAGAAGTTTTGTTATATTCACAGTCTCTGGAAACAGGAGGCATGACACACCATGTAGGCAGGGCCACATGGGGAAGGGCAGAGGGCAGATGAGCAGACACAGAGAGAGAAGGATTAGTGGGCTAAGCCCTTATTGTGGTTTGCACAGGAAAAAAGAAATGAAACTGGGTGAGGATATAGGATTGGGTAGTTGGAATAATTTCCATGGGCCCCTGGGCTGTCCTAGTTGTCTGGTCCCTGATTTTGGGGTGATTAGAGCAGGTGGATAGTGGCCCAAGTATGAGAGCCCCATAAAAGAAAGAGGTTGTTGGGGGGTATGCTTGGTTTGCATATCAAAAGTGCACTAAAAGGCAAGTCCTGTCTCTAGGAATTAGCAAGCCCAGGGAGGGGCAATCCCTCCTTAGTTAGCAAGATCCCAGGTACCAGAGCATCAAAAATATAGAAAATAAGATATATAGTTAATACACATTTCTTTGTTAGGAATCCTCCAATAATCCCATTAACAGAGTTACTTATTGGGGAGGTTAAGAATGAGCATACGTAACCTTAAGTAAAATCAGTATGTCAGCCTTTGGGTAGAGGAGGGCAGAGACTGGGATTGGAAAGTTGTTGAGAGATACTCTCAAATCCTTGTTCTTTTGCTCTCTGTTCCTTCTTCTCTCTCACTCTGACACTCTCTTCCCACTTCTCATGAACTGTCTTACCCTCTACTCTATTTTTCCTCTTTCTTATAGCATTTTTCTACTTGTGTCTCTTTCTCCTCATTATTTCCATATAAATCCCCTCTCTGGATACCTCATGGCCCTATTCTGGCTCTGTCCTCTCCTTCAATCTGCTGTCCAACTGATTCTCTGTCACACAATTTGCATTCCTATACAGGTCTGTGTTTGGCCTTACAACTCATTAGAGCAAAGTTTGTGGTATTCCGGTAGACTGGGCAGTTTCCCTCAGAAGAGGTGGTAGGTATGTCAGGGCCCATGATTAATGTGTGTGATCAGTGTTGAGTTTAAGAAGGGAAAAAGACATGGACCTTCACCCTCAAAAAGCTCCCAATGTAGAAGAGGAGAAATGGTCCCTCTGAACAGTGTAATTCATGTGAAAAACTCTGCAAAACAGCAAAGTGATATATGGATAACATTCCTTTATTTGTAATGATAATAAATAGGAATAATAATGTCTTATTATTATTGTCTACATACGACTTTGCATATACTAGTAGATAAATACATATGAATTATTAATGTATATATTACTTATTAAATGCCAGGGAATTTTTCCAAATGCTTTACATATGTATTCTCATTTAATCCTCAAAACATCACTGTCGTGAAGGTTTTATTAATATAATCATTTTACAGATGATAGAACTAATGCACAGAGAGGTTAAGTAATTTATCCAAGGATAGTATTAGAGCTGAGATTCAAACCCAGGAATTTTGACACAATTGTCTATGCCACTATACTATACTTCCACTGTGAGTGGACAATATGTTCCCTTTTCTTCTGTTATGACATATCAGACTTATATGAGAATAGCTAAATGCCTATACATTAAGCAAGTTAGTAGTCTATGCAAATCATTTTACTTGATATGTAGCTTATCTGAATGTTAGTGAAGTCTTTACAGCTGACAAATTACTTTAGTCTAAAGAAAGAATATACTTGTATAAGAATGCAAAGATTATCTGGTTCATATGCTTGGTTGACATTTTTAGACACATCATAGCTTTGAGGGACTAGACATTTGGGAAAATACATAGTTTTCTAGGTGGCTCAGGAAGGCTGAGAGCTGCCATATAAACAGGTTTTTACTTGCTTCATGTTGAGAAGCAACATAGCCTACCATGGGGAAATATTACATTGACATGCAATAGAAAATTTTATTTAGTGAGATTTCATGGAGCCAGTCACAATCTCAATGCTGCCTACTTCAAACAAAAGAGCTCTCTCCAGCACTCAACCCAAACAACCAGAGGGTAAACTACTACATTCTATACACGTTGCTACTCCAGTATGATTTCCAACATCTTGGCTCCCTAGGGATGTTATTGATAGCTTAAATATGTCATTGATAATTTATCAGTTTTCACTATTAATGACAGAAACTGTAACTATCAAAATGAATAAAACATTATCTAACATTTGCTGTTGACCCAGAAATTTGGGAGAGTATCTTTGCAGTGGAACAGACATGGAGATGAGAAATGAAGTATGAATTCTTCTGGACTATAGTAGATGCTTCTTTAGCTAGATGGAGATCATATATTTTCCACTGATGGTTTGTAAAAAGAGTCCTGTGAGTGCAGTGCCTTTCTTACCTGGGTATATATGAAAAAAAAAGGCTTCTATTAATAACATTTAATAGGATTCTAAAACTATATATTTTTATTGCTATTTTTTCCTTATTTAGTATATGTATGTTCCAAATCTAAGGGAGAAATTATTATTTTTTAAATAGAATTATTTTTGCCTGGCTGGTGTGATCCAGTGGTTGAGCATCACCCTCTGAACCAGGTCACAGTTGGATTCCAGATCAGGGCACATGACCTGGGTGCAGGCTTGATCCCCAGTAGAGGGTGTGCAGGATTCTCTCTCATCATTGATGTTTCTATCTCTTCCTCTTCCTTCCTCTCTCAAAAGAATAAAAATATATTTTAAAATATAGAATTATTTTTACTTACTGAACTAAGATGTAACATCACCTTTTAGAAGGAAACAGCTCCCCATCCCATGTTTTATTTGCTTGCTTCATGTATAAAATGAATGCAGTTAATGTGCCTTGAGCAAAGCAAGAGACACACATAGTCACCTCAAGAAATACACTGAGTTGAAAGATTTATGAACAGAAAACAACCCAAGGAAAGATAAAAGGTTGATTATGCAGTTTCAGAAGCTGGGTAAAGAAAGAGTAGCCCTCACCCGTTTGGCTCAGTGGATAGAGCGTCGGCCTGTGGACTGAAGGGTCCTGGGTTCGATTCTGGTCGAGAGCATGTACCTTGGTTGCGGGCTCCATCCCCAGTAGGGGGCGTGCAGAAGGCAGCTGATGGATGTTTCTCTCTCATCCATGTTTCTAACTCTCTATCCCTCTCCCTTCCTCTCTGTAAAAATCAATAAAATTTATTTTTTAAAAAAGAGACAGTAAAAGAAGATACATTTATAGTAGAAAACAAAAACAGAAAAATTACCCTCCTTGAAAGTCACCTCCAAAATATAGAGGAATTTATAACAGACTACTTGCTGTAATCCACAATTATTGGCAATATTTTAGTATATTCCTGAGAAATCATTGAGATCTGATGTGAATACAATTCTATTTTAGCTTCTTCCCAACTGGCCAAATATTTCCCTTTTATGTATGAGTTTGATTATAATGTTAACAAAAATCACAGCTTAAGCCAAATAATGTTATGACCTGGGAATAGACATATACACTGCAAATAAATGCATTTAGTAAGATATTAGTATCTTGTCTTAGAAGTGCATATAAAAATATTACTGTACCGCCCCTTTGAAAAGGAAGTTGGTTTTGTTACTTTATTTACCTATTAGGTTTTATTGCAGGCCATATTATATTTTGACAGTTCTATAATGAAAGTGTATTCTGGTGGCACTTAAGACTGCAGAGTGTTGCTAAGTTCTTAGACACTGGAATAAAAATGCCTGGGGAAATGTATGTTTAAGTCAAGTATGGTTTGTCCACTTTGGTTTAGAAGTGACTTGCCTCAAAAGGAAACAGTGCAATTCCATGAAAGGGGAATGATTTTTAAAAATGGCAAGAGGAGTGGAAAACATTGCTTTTACTGTTTAGAAAGAAACTGTGGCAGGCATGAGAGAAATCAAAGGCTGGACAGCAGTCATTCTCCTGCAGAAAATGCAGGGAGGCCCTGGCCAGTATGCTCAGTTGGTTGGGTGTCATTCCATGTGCCTGCACCAAAAGGTTGCTGGTTGCATTCCTGGTCAGGGCATATGCCTGGATTGCTGGATCCATCCTCAGTAGGGGGTGTGCAGAAGGCAGCTGATCTATGATTTGCTATGACATTGATATTTTTCTCTCTCCCTCTTCTCCCTTCCTTTCTCTCTAAAAATCAATTAAAACTCATTTAAAAAAAATGCAGAGAATGGGTGGCAGAAAACTGACCACTTTCTTGTTTTTCTTAGGGCTTTGCAAAAGAGCTTCAGTACTACCGAAGTACTTTGTTTCTTCCTTTCATATACTAGACCTCCCTGTGGTAGCATCCAATACAAACCCGGAACTTTTGCAAGGAGGGGATGGTTTAACTTTAGCATTCCAGCAGGCTGCTGAGAGGAGAGAATGGAGGGCCTTGGGTACTTCTGTCACCACCGCCCCTATCTATACTCCTATTCTTTTTCTTATTGTGTCCTCATGAGCTTTACATTTGGACTCTTAGTCCTGGTCTTTGGAGTCTTTTAAATCATGAAAAAATGAAGTCATTACCTGGGATCTTTTAGTCTGCTCTTCTTAAACCTGATCTACAAAGAGTGAGTAAGGAGTCCTAGTCTCAGCCCTGTGAAATGAATGACATTTTTAATCTATAAAAATCCTTGTCTCTTATTGTATAATTATCTTCTTTCCCAGAATTAAACACTCTGGAATTTAACAACTGTACAATTGTCATGAACCTGTGAAAGCCATGCATGTATGACTTACTGACAAGCAATAATGACTATATTAGTATAAGTTGAAATTAGTCTCAAAATAAATTTCTTTGGCAATCCTCTCTAATAAAATGGTAATATGCAAATTAACCATCACTCCACTGTATAAGCCACGCCCACCAGCCAATTAGGGCGAGTATGCAAATTAACCCCAATCCAAGATGGCTACAGCCACAGAGAGCAAGGTTTCCCAGGTAACAGAGGAAGCCAAGCTTTCCATAGCCGTTGCAGGCCTAAGCCTCCACTCAAGCTACAAAGTTTCAATTATAGAAGGTAAACAAATTCAAACAAATGGTGGCAGAATGGAGCTTGAGAGAGCAGGCCAGGGTTGCTGGCGGCAACAGGGGAAGCAAAGCTTTCCTCACACCCTGGCCGGGCTCACCCGCTTAAGGCTACAAAGTTTCAATTGTAGAAGGTGAATTAACTGCCACAGAAATGGCTGCCGCCCCAGAAATGGCTGCCGCCCCAGGCTACAAAGTTTCAATTGTAGAAGGAAAATAAATTCCAGATACCAGGGCCTCCCCTTGGGTTGCCAGGAGGCGTGGCCGGCCTGCAAACCACCACAGGCCCCTCGCTCAGGCCGCCCCACACCCCAAGGGAACCCCCACCCTTATCTGTGACACCCTTCAGGGCAAACCAGCTGGCCCCACCCGTGCACCAGGCCTCTATCCTATCTAATAAAAGAGTAATATACAGATTGATCATCACTGCAACACACAATATAGCTGCCCCCATGTGGTCAAAGATCCTGCCCCCATGTGGACACAAGATGGCCACTATAAGATGTCCAGCAGGAGAGGGCAGTTGGGAGCCAACCGGCCTGCAAGGGAGGGCAGTTGAGAGGGACCAGGTTTACAAGGGAGGGCAGTTGGAGGTGATCAACCCTGCAGGAGAGGGCAGTTAGGGGTGACCAGGCCGGCAGAGGAGGGAAGTTGGGGGCAAACAGGCTGGCAGGGGAGCAGTTAAGCATCAACCAGGCTGGCAGCGGAGTGGTTAGGGGGTGATCAGGCTGGCAGGCAGAAGCAGTTAGGGGCAATCAGGAAGGCAGGCAGGCAAGCAGTTGGGAGCCAGCAGTACTGGATTGTGAGAGGGATGTCCGACTGCCCGTTTAGGCCCGATCCTAGTGGGATCGGGCCTAAACGGGCAGTCGGACATCCCTCCAGGAGTCCCAGATTGGAGAGGGTACAGGCTGGGCTGAGGGACAACCCCCCGCCATGCACGAATTTCGTGCACCGGGCTTCTAGTAAATAAATAAATGTAACATGAGTGACTGAGTTTGCTTATAGTTATCCTTAATTTACAGTCTTTTGAAAGACTACTAAGAAGAGAGTGATAAAGGAAATCAGGAGATGAACTCCTGCACTTTATTTTGGAGGGTATCTATTTTTAAAACCATATTCAGATTATCATTGCTTCGATAAATGTCACATTAGTTAAGGTATATTGGCCTGGTTAAAATGGAAAAAAGACCATCGGTAATTAAAATTTTGAATGCAATTTGAAAATGTGACTAATAGTTTTTGTCCTAGACACATTTGACTTATTCTGGCTCTCTGTCTTGGCCAATGAGGTACTGATATAGGAAGGAATGATGCAAGTGTTTTCAGCTTCAAAAAATTTTATGGTTGTATTATAATATTGGCCAAAACTTGCCTTTAGATATATAGTGACCTGATTGAAGCCTGATTGATCTCTTCTGTGGATCATGAGTTTGAGAGATATTTGACAGTTGAATATAGCAAAGAGGAAGTAATTTAAGACTAGATTAAAATATGTAAGTATAGTATATTCCTTAGTAATTAGGTATTGGCAAAGCAAAGGCACTGATAGACAACTATAGAAAAATCATTCCAAGTCTTGCTTGGATGTTGTGTGCACAGTGTAGACTTCAAGAGCAAGCAGAGACCTGCCATGGAGGGTTCATGACAGGAAAACAGGTTAGAAAAAGTGGGAAAGACATAGCTTGTGCTCCCTTGGTTTGTTGAGTAAGTTCCTTGTGTTCTCAGCTTCTCAAGAGGAAAGGAAACTGATGGATATAGCAAAATAATAACCTAGAAGATGATAGAAAAAAATACAAATGGCCATGCTATATTGCTTCAGCTTAGCCTCTCAGAGTGATTCATATCAGGTGGCAAAGATGAAACATATCATGGTATTCTGCCAAAAGATGCTATCCAAATGTATCATGTCATACACTGGGGAAACTTGAGCATCTTAAATTGTGAAATAGAAAATTGGCGATTCTTTCATTGCCAGAATTTGATAGCCTGTTGTTGGAAAGTTTAATCTGTAAGGTCTCTCTTCTTTCTCCCACTGAGTTGGAGGTTGGGCCTAGCTTGTGCCTCTAATTCTTCTGTGGATCAAGAGGATAATGGCAATGTGAAAGTGGTTCTGGATTTTTCAGAGTACACCGGCTCCTCTGTGTTAGCGCTGCCGAAGGAGGAAAGCACGAGGCCAAAAGGAGTTAAGGATTATGAATTTATTAGGTTATTTGGATACCCGGATGGGCTGAGCCCCAAAATGGCACTAGCCCCCAAAGACAGGGAGTCAGAGGTTTTTAAAGGACTCTAGTCAGGCTTTTTCTGAGTGGAGAAATTCTCTGTGCAGGTCCGGATTCTGGGAAAGTCCGGAGGGGAGAGATAATGGTCTTAGCAAGTGGAATGTGGTCTAAGCAAGTGGAATGTCTAAATGTCAGTTCCCAGGGGAAGGGGATTGGATTCAATTATTTGATCAAACCTAATACTGTAGAATTGCTGGAGCAAACACACATATACATTCTTATGTCTCCTTTTGGCTTCTCCTTCTGAAGGCCTGGCTGAGAAGCAGTATACTGTCTGGATCCCCTGAAGTCTGTCCCAGCACTTGGTCTCCTGCTCCAAGAGCATGAGCTGAGCAAACATGCTGTAGTCAGAGGACAGTGAAGGCGGTGCCTCAGCGAGCAGAAGCTGCCCCTGAAGATGCCTGAAGATGCTGGACAAGCTAACAGCAGGACCAGCGAGGTAGGTGGCTGAGGAGGTAGATAGAAATGGGAGGCAGGGAAGGAGATATGGGGTCATATTTGATCATGAAAATTTAGAGGCATATCCTTGGAATCACAGTTGCTTCAGAGACTGAAGTACAAACAGCTGTAAGACGGTAAGGAAAAATGGCGTGGTTGATTCATATCAAAGTAACAGAGGATATGAAAATATGTTTTTGGTATAATGAATTGCTTAAAGAGCATCAGATGATCAGACAAGGAGATGTGAATGTCATAATATCACTATGAGAGAACATTTAACACTAAAAGTACAACTTAAATGTGCTTGACCAGTTTCTGAATAAACACACAGAAAAACCAAAAGATGTCTTGGTGAAGGGAATGCTGCTAATCAAGGACTTTATTAAGTTTTTATAATTATTTAAAATTAAATCACTCATATTTATATATAATTACTATTTTTATTGTGTATTTCCTTCCTCTATTTTTCAATGTCTACCTTACTTCTTTCCATGGTATTCTACCATGCAAATAATTTTTAGATCCCACCCATTTACTTAATATTATATCCGATGCTTTTCCCACATTATATCATTTAAAATGATTTGTAAACATCATTTAAAATGATGCATTATATTGTATCATAGGAATGTATAAAATTTACTTAGCTATTATCTTGTTGTTGTGTCCATTATTTCTATTTCTATCTTTAATGCTACAATAAATGTCACTGCTTATATAACTACATTTTAAAAATTATTTTCTATATATTGAATGTTTTCATAAAATTTATTCTAAATGCTCTTGATTTATCATTCAATTTTAAATCCAGAAGTCTTTTCTTCTTCTTCTTCTTCTTTTTTTTTTTTAAATAAGACAACATTGATTTGGTAAATCACAGAGGGAGAAAAAGTAACCCCTAGAAGAAATGGGCTTAGGAAAGAAGCAATAGAGGCAAAGGAAGGCCCTGGGAGCTTGGGAGAGAGGAAGCCAATGGTAACAAGCCTGGGGCAGAAGGAGGAAGGGAAAGGAAGGGGCATGCTCCCTGGAGGAGAGTGAAATAAAAATGTGGTGTCCATCCCAGTTCTTGGTCTCGCAAAACCAAGGAATGAATTCACAGACAAAAACGGTTGGCGGAAACAAAGTTTATTGGGGGATAGATAAACTTCCTGCAGCAAGGGGGCTGCAGGAAGGGGGCCCAAAGTTGGTTACCCTCTAGAAGTCTTTCTAGTGTTTATAAGAGGGCCTATCTCTTTCATTGTTTAACCACATTGAGTATTTACATTTCAAAGTCTTTATTATTTAAGAGAGAAAATGGTATCTCTTTTTAACATGCAGATTTCAGGTGAACAATTTTATAACACTACGTCTGTATACTTTATTTTGTGCTCACCTCCCAAAGTCCCCCTCCTTCAAACACCTTGCATTTGATTCCCTTTACCCTATTCATCCTCCACCCAGAACCCTTCCCCTCTGGAAACCACCATTCTGTTGTTTGTATCTATGAGTTTGTTTGTTCATTTGTTGTTTTTTGTTTTATGTTTCACATATGAGTGAAATCATGAGGTTCCTGTTTTCTGTCTGACTTGTTTCACTTAGCATAATACTCTCAACATTCATTCTTGTTGCAAATAGCAATATTTCATCTTTTTTATGGCTGAGCAATATTCCATTGTATATGTGTACCATATCTTTATCCAGTCATCCATCCAAGGGCACTAGGGTTGTTTCTATGTCTTAGATGTTTTGAATAATGCTTCAGTGGATATAGAAGTACATATATCTTTACAAAAGTGTTTTCAAAATTTTCAGGTAAATACCCAGAAGAGGGTTTGCTGGGTCATATGGTAGCTCTATTCTTAATTATTTGAGGAGCCTTCATAATGTTTTCCATAGTGGCTGCACCAATTTACAGTCCCACCAGCAGTGTATGAGGGCTCCTTTTCCTTCATATCCTCTCCAGCACTTGTTATTTCTTATCTTATTGATAGTAGCCATTCTAATGGGTATGAGTATCTCATTGTAGTTTTGATTTATATTTTCCTTATAGTAGCTAGTGATATGAGCATTTTTTCATATATCTGTTAGCCATCTATATGTTTTCCTTGGAAAAGTATTGATTCAGGTTCTCTGTCCATTTTTGCTGAGTTGTATAAGGTCTGTATAGTTTTGGATTTTAGCTCCTTATTGGAAGTATCATTTGCAAGTATCTTCTCCCATTCAATTGGTTGCCTCTTTGTTTTGTTGGTGGTTTTTTTGTTTGTTTGTTTGTTTTTCTGTTGAGGAGCTTTTTAGTTTGATGTAGTTCCCAAATGTTCCTTTGAAGTGTTTTCTTTGACTACCGGTAAGATTGATAATTTTTCATATATTTTATTTATACATCTAGCATATATTAATTAAGATCTATTATGTCTCAGGTAATAAACCAGGAACTAGGTACAGACAAAAATATTCCTTCATCTTATCTAGAAAATATAGAACGGCAATGGAAAATGAAGCAATGAGGTAAAAAATAATGGACATGTCTTATTTTTGAAAGATAAGTCAAATAACACCACTCTGAAAAGATGATATATTAATGATATAAATGTAGTAATGGACAAGCCATGGGAATATCTGAGGACTGAGCCAGACATGCAGGAAGAACAGTAAGACAATGGCTTTGAGGCAGGCACATGCCCAGTGAATCTGAGCAATTGTGAAAACGAGAGCATAGCAGGTGGGGAGTGAAGGGTATGAATATGGTAGGAAATGACTTTGGAGGAGTAGTGGGGTGCAAGATGGTGTAAAGCATGCTAAGGAATCATAATTTAATTGAAAAGTCTTTTTTCCCCCTACTAATCTGTAGTTTTATCTCTGTAAGTATCCATATATGTGTGGGTCTATTTCGAGATTCAATACATTCTACTTCTCTGTGTATTCCTATGCTAATACAACCATTGTCTTAATTATTTTGGCTTTAAAATAAATCTTGATATTACAAATACTAGAGGCCCAGTGCACGAGTTCATTCACCAGTGAGGTCCCTCAGCCTGGCCTGTGGGATCGGGCTGAAACCAGCTCTCCAATATCCCCCAAGGGGTCCTGGGTTGCAAGAGGGTACAGGCCAGGCCAAGGGACCCCACCAGTGCACGATCGGGGCCAGAAGGGATGCAGGAGGTTGGCCAGCTGGGGAGGGACCACGGGAGGGCTCCAGGGCATGTCCAGCCCGTTTTGCTCAGTCCTGATCAACCAGACCCCAGCAGCACTGGTTGGAGCATCTGCCCCCTGGTGGTAAGTGCACATCATAGCAAGCAGTTGAGCAGCCTTAGCATATCATTAGCATATTATGCTTTGATTGGTTGAGTGGCCAACCAGCCAACTGGTCGACTGGACACTTAACATATTAGGCTTTTATTATATAGGATTCTCATCTTTTTCTTTTTCTTCAAGGGTATCTTGAAGACATTACAATTTCATATAAATTTTAGAAACTAGTTTATCAATATCAGCAAATAAAAATTGTCTAGGATTTGGTTGAGAATTAATTGAAACTATAAATTGATTTGGGAAGAACTGAAATCTTTAAAATAGTGAGTCTTTCAATTCATAAATATAGTACCTCTTACAATTTATGAAGGGCGTCTTTAATGTGTCCCTGAAATTTTATAAATTTCTTAGTAGAGGTCTTACATGTGTTTTCTAATATTTATTGCTAGTATAATATATACCATTATAAATAGAATATCTTTATATTTCTTTGGTTACTACTTTTATACAGAAATAAAATAATTTTAATTTATTTTGAATCTAGTAATATTAATAAACTCTTAAGTCAAACATTTTATTTGTATATTTTGGAAATCCAACATATACAATCACATCAACCAAAAATAATAAGGCTATTTGTTGTTCCTTTTAATCTAATCATTAAACCTTTCATTTCCTTTAGCTCTACTATTGAACTGGATTATACTCATCTTGTACATACAATAGAAATATTTCTAATATTTAATCATATAATCTGATATATAATTTAAAAAATAGATACCTTTTAATAGATTAAAGCATTGGCTCTATTTTTAGTTTGATAAGGGGATTTTTCTTTTAATAGCATATTCATTATAATTTTGAATTTTGCCACTTTTTATTACATCTAGTAAGGTAACATAATTATCTCTTTAATCAAATAGTTATTAATTGATTTTTTAATGTTTAAATACCTTGTCTTTTTTGTCATACAATCAATTTGTTTATAATATATTATGCTTTTTCTGCATTGCTGAGTTTAATTTGCTATTATTTTGTTTTTAAGATTTTTTTGCATGTATGTTTATAAATGAAAATGGAAAGTAATTTTACTTTATTTTTTTCTTGTTGGATTTTGATTTCAAGGTTAAGATGTTCTTATAAAATGAGTTAGGAGTATTATCTCACTTTTGTTTTTATATAGTGTGACACAAAGAATTTTTTTATTTGTTAACTTTTGGAAGAATTTTCACTGAAGCCATATGAGACTAAAGATTTCTTTGTAAAAAGGATGTATTAAAAACAAAACAGCCCAGTTGGCATGGCTCAGTGTCGACCTATGAACTCAAAGGTCATGGTTCAATTCCAGGTCAGGGCATATGCTCAATTCCCAGTGGGATATAAAATATAAAACTATATTAAATAAACAAATAAATTAAAAAAAAAACCCTGATGATTGTATTTCTTTAAGGGTTACAGGATAATTCAAGCTCTCTCTCTTTTTCTCTACCCTCAATATCTCTCTTGAGTTTTGGTAAACTATCTTTATAAAAATAATATCTATTTTATTTAAAATTCCAAATTAATTATCATAACGTTTAAAATATCCTATATTATTATTATTTTTTTAAAGTCTACTTTTATTGATTTCAGAGAGGAAGGGAGAGGGAGAGAGAGATAGAAACATCAATGATGAGAGAGAATCATTGATCTGCACGACACCCTAGGGATCAACCTGGGTGTGTGCCTTTCATGGGAATCGAACCCGGGGCCCTTCAGTCTGTAGGCAGAAGCTCTATCCACTGAGCCAAACAAACTAGTGCAAAAATATCCTATATTATTTTAATATCTATAGTTAAGGTGATAATCCCTTCTTTATTCCTAATATTGGTTTGTTTCTTCTCCTTTTTTCCTAATTACTTCCCCCTCCAAAGTTATTTATATTATAATTAGTTTTAATTAATCACTTTTTATTCTCTTCTATTGTATGTTTGTTTATTATTCTATGTTCTTTGCAGTTATTTTGAGATAAATACTTAACTCATTTATTTTCAGACTTTCTTTGTTTCTTATATATGCACAGATCTGTCTCTAAGTACTGCTTTATCTTCATCCCCAAATTCAGTTTAAATTATTTTCTGTTTCCTGTTAAACTTTACTTTTGAATTATTAGAAGTTTTCTTAATTTCCAAATATGTAGAGATTTTCTACCTATTTGTGTAATTTCAGTTCTTTGGAGTTTGTTGACTTTTGCTTTATAACTGAATATTGTAAATTGTAAATTTAAAACACTTTTACATGTGCTTATAATTAATGTTTATTCTGAAAGTTTCTATGTATATCCAGTAGGTAAATTATGTTTATTTTTGTTTCTCTTATATCCTTACTTCTCTCCCCCTCTCCCCTCCCTGCTGTATATCCTATAAGTTACTGAGAATTTATGTGTTAAATATCTCCAATATGATTATGGATTTGTCTATTTCTCTTTGTAGGTCTGATAATTTTACTTTTATGTATTTTGAGTCTCTGTCATTGGGAATAAATACAGTTATAATTGGTATATCTTCTAGATAAATTGAACCTTTTATAATTATAAATATAGGCACACCCATTTTTATCCAATTTACTAATCTTTGTTATCTAACTGGAATACTTAAGCCATTTATATTGTCTATAATTACTGATATATTATGAATTTAGCCTCTTTGTGTTCTTCAATAGTGTGTATATAGTTGTTATCTCATTGTTTTTCTGCTTGTAGGTTGCCTTGACTACTTATTATTTCACTCTATTTCTGTGTATTCATGTATTATACACTCTGTTTTTATTCCTCTAGCAGTTATCCTAAATTTATAACATGCTTCCTTAATTTACCAAAGTTGACTTAAATCTATGTTTATTCTCCTCCTGGACCATTTTATCCAGAGTCTCCAGCCTTTGGGGGTCCCAGCTTAGACATGGTGAATATTTTTTTACATCAACACTTTGGGCAGACTCTGAGCCATTATTTTTGCCCTTGTAACTTGATGCTGCCTATCTTTAACCCAAGTTTGCAGATTTATGCAAATGACCTCAGGGCAAAAGCTCTTCTGTCCTCTAAGAACTCTGCCTACCCCTTCAGGTTGGTGGTTCTCCCCAGAATTTGGCTGGATTCACCTATCTGGGTAGCTCTTCAAAGCTTTTAAGGTATGTTAAAAATGCATTATTTAGGTATTTTAGTTGACTTTAGGAAAAGAGTTGGTACAAGTAATCTATCCCATTAGAATGGAAATGTAGACTAAGTTTTAAAAAATAAATGTTTAAAAGGTAGTAACCTTTTCCTACTATATTTGTGGCAACTTCAAATTTTTTATTTTACTGTATATTTGAGGATTCTGCATTTGCTTAGAAAGGTTATTCCACCTGCGATCACATAAATATGTATTTATATTTCTTCTAATTTGTTATAATTTATTTTTTAATAGTAAATCTTAATCCATTTCTATTCTTGGATATAAAGTATGTACTGAGGAACAAACTGTACTTTTTTTTCTCAACTAGTCCAAAAACATTACCAGGATATTTCGTTGAAGTTATCTCCCAATATTCTAATAACTTCTAATACCTCCTTGATTTTATGTATTATTTTTTCCCATTGATATATATCTATACTTGTATTAGTAGCACACTAACTTAATTTTGCACTCTTATAGCATATTTTGATCTCTTTAAGGCCAGTCTCTATTTATTATTCTTCTCATAAAAAATCAATGAATAATTTAAAATTTGCAACTTCAAAATAATAATTTAATAAATTGTAGGTGCATATATATTTCACAGTTATGATACAAAATAATGCCCTTGGCTCATTTATGTTTACAGAAAGTACGAAAATTAACAATGCTTTCCAATGCCTATAATTTAGGGCAGGGGTCCTCAAACTTTTTAAACAGGGGGCCAGTTCACTGTCCCTCAGACCGTTGGAGGGCCGGACTATAGTTAAAAAAAACACTATGAACAAATTCCTATGCACACTGCACATATCTTATTTTGAAGTAAAAAAACAAAACGGCAAAAACACCCACATGTGGCCCTCGGGCCGTAGTTTGAGGACGCCTGTTTTAGGCTATAATAATCAACTTAGTTGCTATAAATATTGTTGGCCTAACACAGACTGGAAGCGTATTTTGAAGCAGATGTATTTATACAATGTGTACCCTTCATTCATTGGTTCTGAGTATCCCTAAACAAAAGCATGAGATATAAGATCCATTGTCTTTTAACTGTTTGGATGTGTGAAAATAGGAAAAAAATAGGTGTAATAAACTCAAATATTTTAGACAAATTATTTATGAAATTACAAACACTAGTAAAGAAGGCTTCTGTTACCTAGTTTTAAGTTCAACAATACATTTTCTGGATTCTGGTTATTTTCAGTGAATGTGATGTACCACTCATAGAACATGCTCATTTATTATTATTATTGTGAAGTTCAATACTATTTGTGCTGCTTTAAAAAATCCACAGATACATGTTATCGGTTAGAGAACTTATTTATTTTGTAATGGTCAGTGAAAGAATATTAAAGGAAAAAAGGCCAATACAGTTAATTTTAAAAATCATTGACTGATTTCTGATAAGTTAAGAAATTTATCAATGTTCATGTGATTAAAGAACACATTTTTAAAAAATTCAAGCTGATAATTCTGACAAAATAATAGTGTTTTAGATTAAAATCTAGCATAGAACCTGTTGTTTGTAATAATCTTTAACTCAAGAGCAGTGTGTTTCATTTTGCTTTAGATGTTCTCTGATCAAAAAAGTGCCCTAGGAAGAATTGGATGGATGGGTAGTCAAAGTTACGTCATTGTTTAAAAATATCTTCCATTAGGTTATTTATCTTCCTTTAGTCTCATATTTTCAATCAACTTAAGAGCTCTATTAGGAAAGTCAGAAATCCTTTTGTTGATGTTAAATTTGTATTCAGCATTTTTAAGAGTTATTTAAAGAAAGGCTTCTGCGCTGGCCCTGCAGTGAATGCCCTGTGGCTTCTGTGGAGAAATGACAGTCATCTGAGTAAGAAGTTTTCTTTAAGGGTCAGTGTGTTCATTATTTGTGACAGTGAGAAATGTCTTATAATAGATAACATCTAGGCAAAAATTATGTGTAAAAGCATAAGGCACCTGGACTGTTTTTTTTATAGGTTACAGGCTTATTTATTGTTGTTGTTATTATTGTGAAGCTCAACACTATTTGTGCTGCTTAAAAAATCCACAGATACATGTTGTTTTAGATTATGAAGTGTGGAAACCGATAGTTTTAAAAAGTGCCAGTTACAAAACATTCTATGGAAATTAAAAATTCTTGAGAAGTCAATGTCTAAATTTTTATATCTCAGATGAGAACTAATTTGGAGGAAACATAGTATATATGCTGTGCTATGCAGTTGCATATTTGAGGTAGTCAAGACTGAAGCAAATACAGGACAGAAGGAACTGTAACATCAGGTGAGAAATTCAGGAAAGATATAACCACAAGTTTTAATTACTCACGTTTTAATCACACAGAATCTTCCTGGAATCAAATTTCTTCTTTTGAACAATATTATCTTTGCCTTTCAGAAATACTTTCATCAGAAAAAACTTGTTCTTAATTTATTTTTAAGAGATCTGACTGACCTAATGCAGCTTAGAAAGGACCAGTATACAAATCTATCCTTACAAACTTCTCTGAGCCCCTGGGTTCATTTTTTTATTCCTCCTCTCGGTGTTGTATTCCTTTACACCTTCCCTTCGGTCTGGCATGATGGACATCTGCTACTTCTCCATGGAGAATGGCAACTTCTCAGAGAGCCATAATGTGAGGTGAACCATCTGTAGATCATGAAAAGGCAATTTTAAAGTAGTAAACCTAGGAGATGTTGAAAGAAATGCTATAAGGAATCATAAAATATTGAACAAAGATTGAGAATTGAGACTTGGGCTATAGAACCTGTATCTTTGAACTTATCAGGCATAGCCTATAGGAATTTATTGAAAAACATAAGAGACAGCACGTAGAAGAATGGTTTGAGTTTACTTGATACAGAATTCTAGAAAGGATACATTCACATTACAGTATTTTAAGTGGGAAAAGAACTATACGTGATGTAGTTCATCAAAAAAGTGTATTTGAAAACCCAACACCTGATGTTAAAAGAGATATAGTCAGTACATGAAAACCGTTAGTTGGAAACTTAAACTGTTCCATAACTGATTTCAAAATATCAGAATAGTTTATAGTTTATATATATACATATACATAAACATTCTCTCCCTCCCCTCCCTCCCTCTCTCGTGAATTGGAAGGCCTGAAATTCCCCATGCTGCCTTGAAGTTCCCTGCTCTCATCCAGTCTGCGCCCCCACATCCAGTAAGAAAGACTCCATCTGGCTAGTTTCCCTATCAGCTGGTCCAGCTGCACCATACTTGACCTTAACCTAATGGGTTACACTTTTCTGCCAGCCCAAAAAATTACTCAACAAGTCAATCCTGTCCTCTTGAGGGACCCAAGGGTCACCTCACCCTCTTTCCACTACAAAGAGAGCCTCCCACAGCCCCTGCTGGTTCACTCTGCCCTGTAGGGCAACCCCCATGTGGCCCTGCCCAGCATGTGGTGGTATCCTCCTCTCCCAGGCTGTGAGTATATGTGACTGAGACACTGCCGTCCATGTTGCCTGTCCAGTGTCGGGTGCTGTGCATTTGGTCATCTTAAACCTTTTAGTGACGGGGGTCCTTCTTTCACTAACAGGATGAATGGGAGGTGATTAGAATAGTATGTAGACATCAACTTTGGTGTTTCTCTTATCATTCCCCAAATGCACACTGTTAGTCCTTTCAGCTTTAACCAAGGTCATATCAGGAGTTAGTCTCTTAGGAAGATTTGTTTTGTCGCCAGTTTTTGCAATGATCTGTGGTAAGTTCTTCCAGTGCACTGCAATGTGCTATGCTTTGTCTGCCTCTAAAAGATAGTTCATTAAGTTCTAATCCAATAGTCTCCAAAAAGGGAACAATAGAGACCTAACAGTTAAAGAAATCATAATTTTTTAATAATTATTCCTTGAATGTAGTCCAAACTGGAATGATTAGAAATCAGTTTCTAGGAAGAAAGACTACTTTAAAAAATTGTATAAATTCTTGTTAGTATGCATGGAGCAGAATTTTGTGACACTAAATGAAGAACATTAATCATTCTAATATGTTTACCAAAGCTTTTAGTTACCAGTGACAATGAGAATGGGGGTTAAGTCCATAGATTAGGTGTTGCAAACTCAAATAATGACAGGAACCAGGCAGGTAATTAAATGGGTGAAGCAGGGTGGATGATGATCTAATTTTAAATGTAGGCAAGTAATTAAAATGTTTTTAAAATACTGTATAAGCCAAACAAAACACATCTGTGGACCACATGTCCAAGAGTGACCCTATGCAACTTTTAAAGTCCTACTCATTCTTCAAGGCCTCCATTGTATGCCTGTCCTTCCGAGAATTCTGTTATAGCAGACAGAGCCCACGCTGATTCTGACCTTCTTGGAGCTTTTATTGAACTAATAATTAGAATTACACACTATAGCACCTTTGCTCTCACTGTTTCCTCAGTGAGGCTTTTTCCCCTCATGATACAGAAGGTCCTTGGGAACAGAGACCACTTACTATGTTTCTCTCGTTCTCTCACATGGACATCACTTTACTAGTATGCAGTCAATAACGATGATAGAAGTAGTAATAGCAGTACCTAACATTTAGAAAGCTCCTTCCATGAGTGTGTTACATTTCTACTCGTTATTACATATATTACTTAATCTTCACAGCAAACTTGTGAGTAGGTACTACCTTCAGCCCATTTTACTGAACAGAAAACTGAGGCACAGGGAATTTAAGTGACTGGTCAGGGTCACACAACTGGTGAGGGCTGGAACCAAAGTTTGGCCAGTCTGTTTCTATAACATGTTTGCGTGGCCTCCATGCTACAACTGTTAATTAATTCAACATTATTCATACAACATAGCCAGGAGTTTAAAACTTTTTGTACCAAAATGTTTACAGTAGTGCTAGAAATTTTAAAAGATGTTAGGATGAAACACAATTATGTTTTCTTCTCATTCCTATCCCCTTTCGTATTTTGTCCATTTTTTATTCCTAGTAAGAAATGGAATAGTAGATGTAACAGCATAGTTAGGCCCATAAGATATCAAAATAGCCAGGTAATTTGTTCAAACTCTCCATTCAAATTTAAGTGTTATATCAGTTAAATTCACCTGTTTGGTAGTTTTGTGTGTGCAATTAGCAGTTTAACAGCCAAGCAGGGAATCCTAGATAATAAAAGAGTAATATGCAGATTGACCATCACTCCAACACACAAGATGGCTGCCCCATGTGGTCAAAGATCCTGCCCCCATGTGGACACCAGATGGACTCCACAAGATGGCCAGCAGGGGAGGGCAGTGGGAGGGACAAGGCCTGCAAGGGAGGGCAGTTGTGGGTGATCAGACCAGCAGAGCAGGGCAGTTGGGAGGGACCAGGCCTGCAAGGGAGGGTAGTTGGGGGCGATCAAGCCTGAAGGGGAGTGCAGTTAGGGGTGACCAGGCTGGCAGAGGAGGGAAGTTGGGGGTGACCGGGCCTGCAGGGAAGGGCAGTTGGGGGGACCCAGGCCTGTAGCGGAGGGAAGATATGGGTGACCAGGCCTGCAGGGGATGGCAGTTAGGGGTGACCAGGCCTGCAGGGGAGGGCAGATAGGGGCAAACAGGCTGGCAGGGGAGCAGTTAGGCATCAATCAGGCTGGCAGGGGAGTGGTTAGGGGGTGATAGGCTGGCAGGCAGAAGCGGTTATGGGCAATCAGGAAGGCAGGCAGGCGAGCAGTTGGGAGCCAGCAGTCCTGGCTTGTGAGAGGGATGTCCCAGATTGGAGAGGATGCAGGCTGGGCTGAGGGACATCCACTCCCCTCCGGTGCACGAATTTCGTGCACTGGGCCTCTAGTATTAAATAGTTTCGTAAGAACTTAGGGGAAAGAAGAAAACCCTTACTGGTGAGGAAGTTGCTTTTTCTGCAGTGGGATATTGTAATGAACAGGGAAATGGTCTCAGGGTTTTGTGACTGGGTGGGGTATATCAGTGTTTGATGCCAGCTTCATTAATGTTTCTTCCCTATGTGGAAAAAACACAGTGCTATTTATGCATTGGTCTGTTTCAGTGTGCATTCAGGATTATAACAATATCTGATCATCATTTATGAGAGCAAGTTACTCTGAAATTGTATTGCTAATTCTGGCTACTCTTTGCTTACACAAAAATAGAGTTCATTTTGTAACACATAAGAAACTCTATCTTCCTTCTCTAACTTCAAGATGCTAATATGTTTACCAAATCCACTTATGTATTTTTTGGTATATTCTGACACCACTTGAGAATTGCTTGGCTCTGTGGCTACTGAGAAACACCTTAACAGTTTGATATTTTATGTTAGGATATATGCACTGTAGGAGGCTCTAGAAAAGAACAAAGGTATAATCCTTTGTCCTATCTACCTCAATCCCTGTTCTGGCCAGGATAACTTTAAATGTGTCTCTACAGCTACAGACACATAACTCATGGCCTTTGGACACAGTCCTTTGACATTACTGTGGACGTGATATGGCTACTTTGGTATCTGTCCTTAAGGTTTCTCACCGATGCTCTGGCTGACACCCTACCATATGTCTACACCTAACATTTGTCAGCACCACCATATATTTTAGCCTTTCTGCTGGCAATCAAAGTTTGTCTATCTTAAGTTCCATTCCCTCAGGACCATGCATTCTTTCAAGTGGTAATTGGTGCTAATGGAATAATTTGATAGACTAATCTCTGATAATGTTACTTTTCTTAAGTAAAAGTCTATTATAGCCTAGTTAAAATGCACAGTGCCTTTAAAAGGTCTTTAAGGAGTGACAGGAAAATTAGAGACTTCTGACAGACCAATCAAGAGTAGATATTTTAGTGAGTGAGGACTTTTATAACTCTACAACTTATTCCAGCTAAGTAGAGAGTATTTCCCTAAAACTCTCAGATGTGCATTGATTCATGTAAGAGCAAACTGGCCATTGTGCCACACACACCACATACCACACACACCACACACACACACACACACACACTGATTCTTAACTCTGCAGGGTGTATAAACATCAACACACTTGTGCACTAGCTAAAAGCATAGCAATGAAAAGATATGAATTCAGATAGCATAACAAAATGTATAGAAACTTTTATTCAATTTTATTTAACATTAAAAACTTAATTTTGATGCTCAAAACTTTAAACAACTAAAATATTTCACTATTGAGAAATATTTAAATGTATTTATGCCCATTAATAAATGTTGCACTTACAATTATTTAAATAGTTACAAAAAAAGTTAAGTGAAAAAAATGCAACAGTTTATATGGGTGTAAATGTGTGTGCATGCACATGTGCACACACACACACATTTATAAAGCCCTATATATTCAGTATAAGATAGGAAGTCTATAAAATGATACTTGAGTAATGTTTATGTGTGGGTGAGGCTTTAGCAGGAAGTCACATCTCATCACATATCAGAGGACAAATACAGGAGGGGAAAGCCTTGTGTGTGTGCCGAGTGTGGGTGAGGTTTTATAGATCTGCTCGGGGCTCCCCTCAAGTCCCCACTGATAAGTGCATGATCTGAGGAAACTCTTTGAAGCCAGTAGAAAAGCTACTAGGAAGGGAAGACAGAACAATCCACAAAACTTGCACAGGGAAAGAAAGAGTTCTCCTGGCCAGCATGGAGGAACTTTATAATGGGGGAGGGGGCGGGGGCGGGGGGCGGGGGGGCTGTTAGGTAGAGGAGTACTCAGAAGGGCGCTTGGTTGTGGGACTAAGTTGATCCTAGACAGCAAGAGATTCTGATTCCACCTAACAAAGCCTGAAATAAAGCCTTGAAAGGATTAAACTGTTCATCAGTACCTTAACTGCACCTCAGAACAAAGCTCAAGAATATTTTTTAAAATGTACAAATATGCAGCACTCAATAAGGTAAAACTCGCAAAGTCGGCATCTCATCTAAAATTACTTGTCAGGCAAAGAAGCAATAAAATGTGACCTTTAATGAGGAGAAAAATAAATCAATAGGAAGGGACAGAATTGACACAGATGGGAGAATTAATAGATAAGGAAATCAAGAGTTATTTTAAATAGATTCCATATATTCAAGAAGGTAAAGAATGAACATTAAGGAGATATATGGAAGATATAAAAAAAGTCCTACTTAAATTTTAGAGATAAGAAATACAACGTGTGAGATGAAAAATACACTAGATCATATTAATTGCAGATTAAATGCAAATTATACATTATAAAAGAAAAGTTAATCAGAGGCCAGGATTATGAAAAAAATTATCCAGACTTATATATATAGAAAGAAAAAGACCAAAATAAGACCCACATTACCTCTGGGGTGACTTCAGGTGTCCTAATATATGTGTAATAGGGAATCCTCAAATAAGAGAAGAGAAAAACAGAGAAACTATTTGAAAAATAATGGCTCAAGAAAATGAGAAGACAAGCAAGAGACTGGGCGAAAATATTTGCAAGTGATGTATCTGATAAATGACCATTATTCAAAAAATATAAAGAACTCTTCAAACTCAACTATTAGAAAATGAACAACCTCATTCAAATATGGGCAAAAGATCTGAACAGACACCTTACCCAAGAAGATATTTAGATGGCAAGTAAACATATGAAAAGATGTTCAACATCATGTCAGTGTGGAATTGATAAAACAACAGTGAGATATCACTACACACCTATTAGCCAAAATCTAAAACATGAACCAACACCAAACAAATACTGACAAGCATCCTATATAATAACAGCCTAATATGCTAAGTGTCTGGTTGACCGGCCAGCCATTCAACCAATCAAAGTGTAATATGCTAATGATATGCTAAGGCTGCTCAACCACTTGCTATGATGTGCACTGACCACCAGGGGGCAGATGCTTCGACTGGTAGGTTAGCTTGCTTCTGGGGTCCGGCCCATCAGGACTGAGTGAGATGGGCTGGACACACCCTGGAGCCCTCCCTCACTCCCTCCCTGGCTGGCCAACCTCCCCAGCCCCGATCGTGCACTGGTGGGGTCCCTCGGCCTGGCCTGTGCCCTCTTGCAATCTGGGACCCCTTGGAGGATGAAGGAGAGCCAATTTTGGCCTGATCCCGCAGGCCAGGCCGAGGGACCCCACTGGTGCACGAATTCGCTCACTGGGCCTCTAGCCTTTATAATAAAAGCCTAAGCGATCATTATGGCGGAATGACCAGCACAACTGGTCTCTATGATGCACACTGACCACCAGGGGGCAGACGCTCAATGCAGGAGCTTCCCCCTGGTGGTCAGTGTGCTCAAACAGGGGGAGCGTTGCTCATCCAGAAGCCGGGTTAACGGCTGGCGAGTGCAGCTGCCACAGTGGGAGCCTCTCCAGACTCCACAGCAGCAGGCACAGCAGGCTAGGATGACCGTGAGTGGCACCCAGCCCAGATTCGGCTCCTCCCTGGCTGCCTGCCATTTGGCACCCTGCTACATCCCCTGAGGGGTCCCAGACTGCAAGAGGGCACAGACCAGGCTGAGGGACCTCCAGTGCACAAATTTTGTGCGCCAGGCCTCTAGTTTATGATAAAAACTCTCAGCAAAGGGGAATAGACTAAACATACCTCAATGTAATAAAGGCCATATATGACAAACCCACAGCCAACATCATACTCAAAGGACAAAAAACTAGTAGCATTTTCTTTAAGATCAGGAATAAGGCAGGGATGTACACTTTCACTACTTTTATTCAACATAGTACTGGAAGTCCTAGCCACAGCAATCAGACAAGAAGAAACAAAAGGCATCCAAATTACAAAGAGGAAGTAAAACTGTCATTATTTGCAGATGACATGATATTGCACATAGAATCCACCAAAAGCTGCTA
Source organism: Cnephaeus nilssonii (assembly GCF_951640355.1). Lineage (NCBI taxonomy): Eukaryota > Metazoa > Chordata > Mammalia > Chiroptera > Vespertilionidae > Cnephaeus > Cnephaeus nilssonii. Next base: position 45,416,329 of record NC_137073.1, read on the forward strand.
GATCTAATAAATGAATTTGGCAAAGTAGTAGGATACAAAATTAATATTCAGAAGTCAGTAGCATTTCTATCTATAATAATAAAAGCACAATATGCTAATTAGACAGGACGTCCTTCCAGATGAAGCCAGGGCTCTGAGGGAAGCCCGGGTTCCAGGTGCCTGCCGGTGGCCAGAGGGAAGCCAAGGTCCTGGGTACCTGCCAGTGGCTGGAGGGAAGCCCGGGTCCCGGGTGCCAGAGGGAAGCTTGTGCCGGCAGCCGAGGGAAGGAAGGCCTACTCTTGAACGAATTTCGTGCATTGGGCCTCTAGTATGGAATAACAGGAACTCTCATTCATTGTTGGTGGGGAGGAAAAATGGTACAGTCACTTTGAAAGACAGTTTGACAGTTCCTTACAAAACTAAACATACTCTTACCATATGACCCAAAAATTCCACTTCTAAGTATTTACCCTAATTAATTGAAAAGTTGTTTCTACACAAAAACCTGCACATGGATTTTTTATGGTAGCTTGACTTATAATTGCCCCAAATTAGAAACAACTAAGATGTTCTTCAGTAGGTGAGTGGATAAATATACTGTGGTACATCCAGACAATGGAATATTCTTCAGCATTAGAAACAAATGAGCTATCAAGCCAATGAAAAAAACATAGAGGAAACTTAAGTGCATGTTACTAAGGGAAAGAAGCAAATCTGAAAAGGCTATATATGGTATAATTCAAACTATATGACATTCTGGAAAGGCAAAACTATGGAGTCAGTGAAAGGATTAGTAGTTGCCAGCGATTGGGGGAGGGAAGGGATGAAAGATAGTGCACAGAGGATGTTTAGGGCAGTAAAACTTTTCTGATGGTACTACATTGTTGGATGCATGTCATTATACATTTGTCAAAACCTATAGTATGTGAAAACATGAACTCTAAAGTGGACTATGGGCTTTGGATGATAGCGATATGTCAGTGTAGATTCACTGATTATAACACATGTACCACTCTGGTGTAGGATGTCGAGAATGGGGATGTGTGGGTACAGGGGTATGTGGGAAGTTTCTGTGCTTCCCCCTAATTTTTGCTGTGAACCTAAAACTTATCAAAAAAATAAAGTATATTAGTTAAAAAATAGTGGCCAGGATTTTTCCAAATTTGATAAAAACGACCAACTCAGAGGTCCAAGAAATTCTACAAGGTCTGAACATGAAAAATAAATAAAACTGCACCATGAAAAGCCTAATGAAATTGTTTGTATACAGTGATAAGGAGAAAATCTTAAAAGCTTTTAATAAAAATATATTTGTAGAGACACAAAAATAAGAATAAGAGCAGACTTTTTCTCAGCAGTAATGGAAGCCAGAAAAAAAGTGGAGCAACATCTTCAAAGTATTGAAAGAAACAAAAGCCTGTCAACATAAAATTCTTGTTCAGTGAAAATACCTTTCAAAAGGAAGATAAAGCTCCTTTTAGACATACATATGCTGAAAGAACTCATCACTAGCAGACTTGTACTCTGAGAAATGATAAAGGGAGTTCTTTGGAGGGAAGAAAAATGTTACCAGATACAAATCTGAGTAGACAAAAAGGGAGGAAGAGCACTGGAAATGATAAAATGATATAAACGTCCAGTGTTTTTCTTTTATCTTAAAAATCTCTCTAAATAGAATCGAGTGTTTAAAGCTAACAAGACTGGATTGTGGAATTTATAATATATGTAGAAGTACAGTGAATGGTTACAATAGAACAAAGACTGGGAGGGGGGAGATGTAAGTATAGCATAGTAAGGCTCTTTTATTGTATGTACAGTGGGTTAACATTAATAGAAGGTACACTAAGATAAGTTAAAGAGGTATCCTAAAATTTCCAATGCAGCCACTAAAAGCCAAAAGCAAACGAACATGCAAAAACCAGTTCATAAAGCTTATAGTTAAATAAAGGAGATAAAATGGAATTACAAAAATACTTCATTCAAGAGAAGGTGGCAAAGGAGAGGAAAATGGAACAAAAATAAGTGGAGCAAATAGAAAACAACCAGCAAGATAGTAGAGTTCAACACAACCATATCAATAACTACATCATATGGCCTGACACTCCAGTTAAAAGGCAGAGAGTCATATGTCAGATTTGAAAGTAACTCCCACTATAAACTGCCTACAAGACAAGCATTTAACTAGAAAGGCACAAAGAGGTTAAAAGTAAAATATGAATTTATATATTACATGCTAACATTAACCAGCAGAAAGAGATAGTGGTTTGGGTTTGGCTAAGATATGTTAAACTGGACACAAAATGCATGAACTATAGAAAAAAATATTAAATAGTACTTCACCAAAAATGAAATGTTTGCTCTTTAAAAGATACCGTTACAGAAATGAAAAGGCCTGTCATTGACCGAGAAAAAATATTTTCAAAATATATATTTGACTAAGGTTTTATATTTATACTATGTATGGAACTCTTACAACTCAACATTAACAAGACAACCCAATTTTAAAATGGCCAAATACTTGAACAGACATTTCACTAAAGTAGATGAATATCATATTAGTACTTTACAAAGTTGCTCAATATCAGTAGTCCTTTATAGAAATTTAAATTAAAACCACAAAAAGCTACTCATACATAGCCTCTAGAATCACTCATAATAAAACACTTAATTATTTCAAGAGTAGCCAAGGACTTGAAAGAACTGGAACTCTCATATAACCTGGTGGGAATGTGAAATGGTAAACCACTTTCCCAAGCAGTTTGCCAATTTCTTCCCAAGCAAAACAGATGCCTCTCAAATGACCAAACATTCTACTCCAAAGCATTTATCCAAGAGAAATGAAAGCATTTGTCTACAGAAAGATTTATATAAATGTTCATAGCAGCTCTAGTTGTAGTAGCTAAAAACTAGAAACAACTCAAATATCCATCAAGAAGTGAATGGATAAATGCTTTGTGGTGTATACATATAATGAACATCTAATCAATGATTTAAAAAATGAACTTTTACAATGCACAATATCATGGATGAATCTCAGAAGAAGTATGCTGCGTGAGAGAAGCCAGATGCCCCTCTATAAAGATGAGTACATATTATATGGTTCCATTTATGTAAAATTTTAAAGAATGAAAAATAATCTATATGACATAATGCAGATTATTGGTTTCCTGGGGGGGAGGAATAACAAAGGGGTACAAGGAAACTTGGGGTGATAAATATGTTCATCATCTTAATGTGGTGGTACTCTCCTGAGTGTATCCATATGTTAAAAGTAATCAAACTATAGTCTTTAAATATGTACAGTTTTTTTCTATGCCAGCTTTCCATCAGCAAAGCTGTACATTTTTTGAAGATGCCAGATACATTGTAGAGTGGTGAGGGCCTCCCAGAATATGGCTACCTGAATGTAAGGTATAACTCGCTGGAAACAGCTTCTATATTGGTCGGGGCTTCCAGGTTTATAGCAAAAGGGATGCCTAGAGAGAGAATTTCCTATTAAAAACCCGGGTCTGACTTCTTTGGAGCAGTCATTGTACTATTTAGTTTAATGTGCATCGCGATGTGGACAAATGGAAAGAGAAAAGGATTTCCAGGTTAAATAACAAGGTAGCATAGTACAGTTAGTGGGCACTAACTTTGGTAGTCAATGACCTTAGATCCTTAAATACAGATAATAAAAACGTGTGGGAAGTGATCTGGGCTAAAAATCACTAAGTGGTTTTCTAGAGCTACATATAAAATTAACCTCATGTTTAAGTATCTGAATATATCCATATGGAGTCACAATATGCTGGTTGACATTAGGATGAGGTAATTTACAAATATTTTTCTCTTTGAAATGAATAGGTTCTATTGAAAAGTTTTAGGAAAAAATTGAGTTTTAAATGTCAATGTAATAATATATGTATTGCAGTGTTTTAAGAAATATTGTAATTTCCTGTTATATGTCCTGAAAAAGATGCTGAGGGGAGAGATAGCCTTTATAGCTTATCCGACTTTATTAGAACTAAACTTAAGAAGAGACAACTTAAATTCAGCAATTCGGACTTTTATTGTTTGCTGTGTTATTATCTATGTTCCATGTTTCCAGAGTCTTACTTTAACTCCTGCCCAAAGGGGGGAGATAAAAGGCCCCCAAAACACTATGTAAAAAAGAAGAGTGACAAATCATACATGACTATGAAAATGACAGTGGTTATTGTTGCTATTAAAAATGAGAATAAGTGAAACATTCTCGAAGGCTATAGGGAATGTTCATAACTGTGCTGAGTATACTATGTAAATATGGAATAGGTTAGGGTTCAATTTGTCCTATGGCATTATAAAAATTGCAAACTTTTGCTCATCAGGAAAAAACCTACCATGGACAAACCTTAAGTATTTGGACATATTCCACCTTTGTACAATGTGTGTCATGCCATGGGCTGTGGGTTTGTGGCAACTGAAAGCAGATACTTCTGTACAAAATGCAGTTCATTTATGTTGATTTTATTAACATTGATATGTGATAAAATAATTGTTTTTAATAGAGAAAAACAGATTGCAATTCCATGAGTAAGATTCATGAATTGTAATTATTTTTGTTGTCTGTTAAATTTTATGGCATAGACCAAAAGTCTAGAAATTACTTACTAGTGATTCATATCTTCTGTACAATTCTATACAGTGATCTTAAATGCTGAGATCCACACTGTGGATGCACAAAAGATGGCAATCAAGGCTCATCATTATAAAAAATTTTCCCAATTAAAACTATATCTTATTCACTGAAATTTTACCAAGGGATTTGTGAGAAGATATCTTAACTTTGTTATAGAAAAATTTAAAAATACAGTAGTAATTATAAAAGTATATTAGAAAGAATAATGAGTTCATGGGAGAACTGAAAGATACAAAATGTAATATGTTCCATGGGATGAAGCTCTCTTCCTTCCCAACAAGATATTAGTTCAATATTGTCTAAATGTGTAGGTGGGTACAGTGGTAAATAGCCTTGCTTTGACACTACAAATTATATTTGGTGTCTTAATCATTTATCACCTCTTTGTATATCTCCAGAAATAATGGCTAATTGAACAATATATTCACACAGAATATTGCAGATTTTAATGAGGCAGAAAAATGTCAGCATTTCAGTGGGCAATAGGTTTTGTTCAGAGCAGCTGGGAGTTATGAATTGCCAATTAGGAAATCTTTGGTAATCCTAGTACTCTATATTGCTTGTCCAGAATTTATCTGGGTTTGGCACCATAAATTTGGAAATAGAGTAGTGCCCTGGGGGGGTTTCCTTATGTTGTGTAATATATTTGTATAAAACTTCCCACCTCATGTCTTATAGACTGAGATAACATAAAACTGAGCATCTAGGATGAGGACACATATGTAATACCTTCATCAATAAAGAAATTAAAAAACAAAACAAAAAACTGAGCATCTAAATGGTGAATCTTTATAATTTTTAATTAGTAAAACTCACTCTTTTGCTTTATTGACTTTTTCACCTCTCTGCATAACACAAGGTGATGAAGAGAATTAAAATGAGTACTTAACCAGTTGATTTGATCTATGTAGACTGCTTAAGTAGTTAGTCCATGTTTCAAAACAGATTGTTTTCCCCAAAAGAATTATGTTTTATATGACAAGTAGACTGTATAATTGTAAAATGGCTCGTTAAACTTGTGTTGTTTGAACCTAATTTCACCAGTCGATTACTTAACAACTGATTTTATCAAGTCTATATTGGGAAAAAATGCTCACCGAAGAACTCACATGCAAAAGAAAACGTGTAAAGCATTTCCCTACATAACAAATATTTTGATAAAAATGTTCCTACACCATGAATAAACTCATCTGTAAACTTTCATGTACACTTCTGCTTCTACGATGGGTCTTCATGGGAACAGCTCTTAATATTGCAGTTAGAAACATGCATCTTTGATCCTTTTAGGTTTGAATGATTTTTTTTTTTTGTTTGTTTCTATATAAAAGTATGGCTTTGGTTTACCAGAGCATAAATACCGAAGGTATAGGAGTTGATTTGATGAACAAGTACATTATTTATAATATTTAAAATACAATTTATTCTAATCAGCTAAATTACCCTATTTTAAATGCACAAACTCTGATATTAAAATTTGGTTCGTCCCATGAAGAAATTTCTGTCCTTGGACCTTGATCTACTTGTTACAAAGGAATATTGCAAAAAGATGATAATGCCTACAATGCTTTGTCACAGTGTCCATTTTTCCCACTGAAGGAATGGCCAGTGCCATTTGAGAACAAAATAAACTCTTATTTACTAATGATGCCTGTATTTTTCCTTTTTGTAACTTCTCCCCTTATATACGTGGCATCTTATATTTCTTATGCTTCTATGCTATCCTGCTGTGAGAAAGAATAGTAATTACATCTAATTAGAAAAGATTAAAATGCTATGACTCATGGAAATAATGAAAGTTGATTATGTTTTATACAAGGCATAAATCCCAAACCTACATTTTGCACTTGAAATTAGTTTACAACCTGATCAGCAGCATAATAACAGTGCTGTGAAGACTCACCATGGTGCTTGTTTTTCTAAATGCACTTCTTACTTTCCCCAGTTCTTAGCCTTGTCATGAAGGACCCATCTTCCTTTAGGCAGAAAAAGAAAGGCCAGTTTGATTTTCTTAAACATTAGTTTACTTTATAATGTTTTTATTTTAGGTAGGTTAAGTCATAGTCACATGTGAGAACTGAGTGACATCTATGCTTTAAAAAGAATGAACAAAAAAATCCTTAGTTTTCCATTTCAAGAGACTTCAAGACCAAAACACTGTTTTCAATTTTAAGATTTTCTAGGTTAAGAAAGATAAAATGCAATCTAGTGATGATTATTTCCCTTTAAACAATGAGGACTTCTTTTTTATCATGGGCTCAGCATGAATGTTCATTTCAGTTATAGTCCAGTTCACAAAGATTCCTCCTGAATACATCTAACATATGCAGTTTTATAGTGGAGCAGAGGGAGACATTACACACAAATAGATTTGTGCCATAAACACATATAGGCATGAGGGATTGTCTAGGATGAAGAGAGAAAACAAAGCCAACATAAAAACTTCAAATTGAATTGAAATTCTAGAATGTAAGAAATTCTCATTTATTTACCTATCTGACATGAAGATCATAACTTTATGAAATACAATGTGTTAAAATATTTTTTAATCCAATAAGATCATTCTGATAACACATTGGCTTTGTGTGGCCATAGCCCCATTAATCTGTGTCAGATACCCCCTTGGGGAGATATAAGCTGTGCTTACTCTATATGTGGGTATATGTGAGCTCCAGCCATATTATGTGTAACTTAAATCTGTGGTCATAGTAACTATGAAAAGGAACAAGATTATACACTATGAGGTGTATTTATGTGATGGGACAATTATTCTGTGATCTCTTCTTGGTGTGCAACAAAGAAAATAGTTATTGAGACTTCTAATAACATCTTTGAAGGCAAAAATAAGATTGGGAGCATGGAAAAGAAATGTACAGAGTTATCTTTAGGGGAAAAAACAGTAAATATTACTCTGTTCTGAATGAAGAGAAGGAAAATATAGATTTTTCCTTTTTCTAGAAATTGAGAGTGGCTGTTGTTAAAAGGAACAATTCTTTTATTGTAATATCTGGACTTATCTTTGCTTCTTTTACATGGCAGAATTTCATTGCAAATAATTGCATATCATAAACCAAGAGTCACATTTCAAAATGGATTATGTGAGGGATATAGGAATGATACCATGTTTTGTCTAGCACTTTTCCCACTCTCCTTCACCATTTTATACCTTCTCCTTTCTTCTCAAACCTCCAAATTCTATCCCCTTTCCAGATGATGTTCTAGATTCCCATTTTTCAAATGATGTCCTGGCTTCCTATTTTCCTGATTATTGAGATCATAAGGAAAGTTATTCCACAACAGCCCAGCACCATGCACTGCCTTTTCACATTTTATAAGATTAACTAAGTTTCTCTGTAAAGCATGTCTCTTAAATTTGTGCACAAAATCTATTTCATCTCATCTTAAGAACATTGCACCAACAATTCTCCCAATATACTATGTCATAAATTCCTCTCTCTTTATGGGATCATTCCTATAAGAATACACCAATCCTGTAATTTTATTAATGTAAAAATATCTTTATTTTTTTCTCTAGTTAATATTCTATTTCTATGCTCCCCTTTATAGCAAAATTCCTTGAGCAAGCTATCTATACATGTATGTCTACAATTCTGCTCCTCCCTTTCTCCCTTCAGTCTATTGCGGTCAAACTCACATCCCCATCATTCCATAAAAATTACTTCTGTAAATATCACCAGATACCACATAATGAAAAAGTCCAATAATTCTCAGTCCTCTTTTATTTCACTCAACAGCAGCATTTAGCACAACTGATCATTCTCTTTCATACACTTTCCTTACTTAGCTTCCAGGATAGCACATGTTCTTGGTTTTGCTCCTATAACACTCACTCTTTTTGCTAGTCTCCTTTGATGGTTGCAATGTATATTTTCTTTGCTGTTTAAAAATACAAAATAGTAGCATACTTTACTGAATTTATAAATTCTATTAATTTTTGGTTATTCTTTAGGGTTTTATATATGTAGTATCATGTCATCTACGGACAGTGACAAGTTTACTTCTTCCTTTCTAGTTTGGATGCCTTTTATTTCTTTTTCTAGTGGTGAGAGTGGGCATCCATTTCTTGTTCCTAATCTTGGAGGGAAAGCTTTCAGCTTTTTACCATTAAATATGATATTAGCTGTGGTCTTGTCATATATAGTGTTTATCATGTTGAGGATACGTATTAGTTCTTTAAATGTTTGGTTCAATTCACATGTAAAGCTGTCTGGTCCTGGGGTTTTGTTTATTGGGAGATTTTGTTTAATTACTGCTTCAATTTCATTGCTAGAAATTTATCTGTTCAGATTCATCTTTTTTTTCCTGGTTTAGTCTTAGAAGGTTGTATGTTTCTAGAAATTTATCCATTTCTTATAGATTGTCTAAAATTAATATACAGAAACCCATTGGATTTCTGTATATTAACAAATGATCAGAAGGAGAAATTAAGAAAACAATTCCATTTATAATTGTAACCCCCAAAATAAAATACCTAGGAATAAATTTAACCACAGTGATAAAAGAACTGTATTTTGAAAATTATAAGATACTAGAGGCCCGGTACATGAAACTTGTGCATGGGTAGGGTCCCTAGGCCTGGCCTTCGATTAGAGCCCGGGGCCTCCAGCTGCCAGCCGGGACCTTCCTTCCCCAGTTGCTGGCTGCAGGCTGGGGCCTTCCTTCATTCCATACCACCCCCTGGTGGTCAACGCACATCATAGCGAGCAATCAAACTCCTGGTCTCCTGTTCTCCTGGTCAAACTCCTGAGGGGACACTTTGCATATTAGCCTTTTTATATATAGATTGAAGAAAGAAATGTAAGAATACACCAATAAATGGAAGGATGTATTGTACTCATGGATTAGAAGGATTAATATTAAAATAACCATACTACCCAAAGCAATCAACAGATTTAATGCAACCCTTATAAAAATACCAATGAAATTTTTCTCAGAACTAGAACAAATAATCCTGAAAATTATATGGAATCATCAATAGCCAAAGGAGTCTTGAGAAAGAACAAAGTTGGAGGTATCACACTTCCTGATTTGTTGGTATATATAGTTTAGGACAACTACCATAGAAAGATTCTTTATGAGAAATTTCCCATCTCATTCCTTTTTAAAAAAATCTATATTTAATTATACAACATCAGTGACATTTCACAAGGGGAATGATAGTCTAACATAAAGGAATGCTTCCAATAGTAAAAGTGATAATTTAAAATAAAGTATTGTGTTAAGTCATTTCTTTTTGTGTTCTCAGTCTCCAGGACCATGCCTGTTCTATATTGACCCCTTAACCCAGGTATAAATGAACTAAAGGAAGACTGAATGGCTATCTCATGAGAGATATTGTTATTTATCTCCCATATAGCAAATGCTTCAAATTGTATATATTGATCTTTCACAATATCTTGAATTTATAATATATATTCTTGAAAGTATTTTTAAAGCTTTATAAAGTATATTTGTAAATATGATTCTGGGATTCCTCTGCTTCTAGTTAGTTGTTCTTCCTATATTCTGTGGTAAATAATAAATAGTATAATTATTTATAGTATATGCCTAAGCAGTTCCAATGTATTTTGTTTTATCTTTTACCATAAAAAATGCGAATAATTGAATATACAACAGCAAAATTCTCAACATTCACATGACATTCTGAAATTCTTTCACTAATAAATTTTTCTCCATTTTTGGGAAAGATTACTTTACTTCCCTATTAGGAATTCTGCAATAGTTTATTCTCAATTGTAGATGATTATCTTATTACTTAAAATATTTTTTACCTCCAGGCATAAATGAATCTCTTAAGCTGGTAAACAAATATTCTAAAACTCTTATTAATATTCAAGTATTTTTGCTGCCTTCATCTCATTTTGCTGTGCCATTTAGCTTCTTTCACAAACATCTAATTTGCTTTCATTTGAATTAAGCAGGCAGCATATTTTGGTACAAATTTTGGTTTAAATTTATGCACCATTTCTTTATCATCTTCTTTAGAACTCTCTGTGCTATCAATATTACTGCATGTTGATAAAGTAATGAAAAATGCTAATTATTTCCTCTCTCTGGCTAGTAAGTAGTAAGTCAAAGTAAGTAGGCAGAAAAGAACCCTAAAATCTACCTAACATTACTTTTAGCCCTATTATTATTATTATTATTATTTTAATATATTTTTATTTCAGAGAGGAAGGAATAGGGAAAGAAAGATAGAAACACTAATGATGAGAATCATTGATTGGCTGCTTCCTGCACACCCCTCGCTGGGGATCGAGTCTGCAACCATGGGCATGTGCCCTGACTGGGAATCGAACCATGATCTCCTGGTTCATAGGTCAACGCTCAACCACTGAGCCACACTGACCAAGCAGCCCTCATATTATTAACCCTCATTATTTACCACGCAACGTTAATTAGTTGATATGCTTATCCTATGTAAAGTCACTAATGATATTAGAATTTTGTACTGTCATTTAGTTAAAATGCTGGTAAGCTGATGACAGTTCAGAAATAAGTAATTATTGCCAGGAAAGGGAACTTTTTTCAAAGAAAAGTAATTTACTCATGCCTATTACTAAATGGGCACAGCTTTAAAATCTAAGCACTCCTAAGGAATTTGCTCATTATTCCATTCCAGCTGTCACTCAGTGCCCAGTGCAGACAAAACAGTGTAATGACTGTCTCTTTCCCGAAATAATTACTTGATGAAAATAGCAGGTATACTGAGTCTAATGAGATGATAAAATACTAGGAGGTTCCCAAGTTCCAGGGTGGGCTGATTTCCACGTGGGGAATTGATGCCACTTACAAGTGCAAACTGGTTGAGTTAGTAAATCCAGTTGTTTCTCTTTGAAAAGATTGGGAAAATATTGTTGGCAAAAGATGAGGACTTTGGAGAACCCATACAGAATGTCCTTACATTTAAGGAATGGGCGAAATAAGTGGGTGCCATAGCAACATCTACTGCAAACCATACTCTGTTTTTATTTTGTCTTTTGTTAATTGATACTGTAGAGAAAGTGTACTTGTTCATAAACAACTTTAGTAGCCACCTCTATGCTCTCATATCTGTGTTGTCAATTTCCCACATACATAGATAGACCTAACATTCTTTTAAAAAAAATCTCAGTCTGATTATTGCTACTTTAAACTCCATAGAATTTAACATTGTTTTGCTAAACCACAAGGCCCTGAGGGGTCTGCCTCCTGACTTCTAACTTTATTTTGTACCACTCCAGGACTCCTCATTATCATCTAGCTATCCTGGTTTCTTATCTTTTTCTCCGAGAATTTAAATTTGTTTCTACCTCAGATTTTATTTTTTCTCTCCCTGAAATACACCCTCCAGCCCTGAGCAAAAATCTTTGATTTGGTGATTTTTTCATAATTCAAGCCTCAGCTCAAACAGTACTTTCTGAGATGTGCCTTCCTATCTATCCATTTTAAATTAGCCTCTTATATTCATTCTCTATCATAATATTTTGTTTTATTTTCTCTATATCTCTAATAAGTAATAGGAATTATTTTTATTTGTTTCCTTTTTTTATTTTAGGTTTTTCTCACCAAAATATATACCACATGTGAGCAGAGTATATGTTTATTGTTCAGGGTGGTACGCTCACATCAAGAATAGGGCCTGACATAGAGAAGGCACTTACTAGGTGTTTCCTGAATGTATGAGTGCTTAACTTAATTGCGATAAGTAAATACAGTGATTATTAGTAGCCACACTCTGTGGGTAGTGTAGAATTTTCCATGTGCCAGTCAGTGACTCTGGTATGGCCTAAATATCGTTTGTTTAAGAAAGCCCAAAGTATTTATTGGTTTATATTAGGAAAATCTTACAGAAAACCAAAAGGAATTGTTCATTTGTATTTTCATTCAAAATAAATTCATGATTCAACACCAAAAGGACTATGGAGATCCTCTCCTTTGTCTCCATAGTTAGTTGTTAAGGGCTCTTAGAAATATCTTGAAGAATAGGAGTTAACAATACTGATCAAAGGTCAATGTGGGGGTTTGGAGGAGTTCCAGTTAGATAATACAGGGAGAGGAGAGACAAAATGGTTTTAGAATTAAGGCTGCATTTTGCAGATTTCAGGAATCTGAGGGTGGCTGATCTGAGAATGGCTGTGGAGAGGCGATGAATTTGGGAAAAAGGAAAGGAAGTAATTTGGAAAGACTGTTGTAACCAATCATCAATTTGTTGTCCAATTTCATAATAAATACCAAGGCTGCAGAACTTTGTTAGCCAGGGCAGGGTCTGTATAAGGACAGAGATGGAGTTACGGATGAGGAGAAGGACAGGTTGTTAGAACCGTGGTCGGCAAACTGCGGCTCGCGAGCCACATGCGGCTCTTTGGCCCCTTGAGTGTGGCTCTTCCACAAAATACCACGGCCTGGGTGAGTCTATTTTGAAGAAGTGGCGTTAGAAGAAGTTTAAGTTTAAAAAATTTGGCTCTCAAAAGAAATTTCAATCCTTGTACTGTTGATATTTGGCTCTGTTGACTAATGAGTTTGCCGACCACTGTGTTAGAATATTATAGTGAATTTCTCTGAAAAGCTGAGGGGATTGGTGCTGAACTGGGCCAAGTATAGCATATGGGTTTGTTGGGGGTAGGTCATTAAGAGGACATACCACCAACTGACCTGTGAGCTAGATCTGGGCAAGTGTAGTCTCCTTTCCCCTCCCCTGTCTTTGAAATGTGTTCCACCTGCTATTCCTATACTAGCAGCCATTTTCAAGGACACAGCCTTGAGAGAGCAATGTGTTGTTGAGACCATGTGGATGGTACACATGACTGAACCTAGATAAGGTCTCTGTATAAACTTTCTTTTTTGATAGACTTTTAAAATTTTATCTTTATTGTTGAAAGTATTACAGATGTTCCCTTCTTTTTCCCCATTGACTGCCTCTAACCATCCTGCCCTCTCTTTTCCCCCCAGGCCTTCACTGCATTATTGTCTGTGTCCATGGGTTATGCATATATGCATATAAGTTATTTATTTAATCTCTTTACACCCCAGTCCCCCCCTAACATGTTTTTATTTTTTTATATAAACTTTTAAGTTTCTGGCAGGGAGTGGTGGAGATCTGCTCGTCTCATAGTGCTCAAGGTAAACCTCATAAGTAAGTTCCCCTGCTTATTAAAATGGCCACCTACCACTCTGGGGTGGTCTATTCATTACTCTGGTTTCTTTTTGCCTCTATGCAGGAGGCCAGTTTCAGATTTTACCTAGGAAGTTAAGACGTTTCCAACCAGCAGGGTGCAGGGTTCGTAGTGATGCTGCCTACTGCATGTGTGATCTTTGTCAAAAATTGTTTAAACTGTGTGCTCCCTGGTTTCCAGGGCAACACTGCCTAAGACTGGTTCCCAATACCACCATTTGTACATTTTATACAAATTGTTTTAAAGAAATGCCTACGATATGACAAATATGCCACAGTGCCACTTTAAATGATAGCTGTGTAAAGAAAATATTGACATTGCTTGCTAGAGCTGTGTTGTGAATCAGCTGTCTAAGAAATTGGCTGATCTGTTAGAGTAGGCATCTACTGAAAAGCTGAGATGAAGGTGTAAAGGGGCCTGCACAAGAAAAATGAGGGTTGGGTCATGTCATCCGCAGTAGCCGATAACAAACAATGTGTCCCTCTGTGCATAGCTAAATCCATTAAAAGCCCTATTCCTGTCTTGAGTCCTGGTGGACATCTGCGGGAAGTGGCTTTGAACCTGACTCTGGAAGCACACAAAGCCCTCTAGCTGTGCCTCCTTAAATGAGGTATTGGATGAACAACTGCTATCATTTATGAGGCATTTGGGATGTGCCAGATACTCTTCTCAGAACATATGAATTAATTGGTCCTCACAAAAATCTTATACCGTGTTATCTATTACTCCCATTATGCAGGCGAAAAAACTGATTTATAAAGAGATTAAATAACTTACATAAGGAGCAGGAACTCGGTTCCTGGCATTCTAGCTTGAGTAGGTTGTTTCACCACTATTCTATTTTGAGATTATCCAGTTCTTGTAGATCATCAATTTTAAGAATCATAAGAAACTCTTGGGGACTTTATTAAAATACAGATATATGGTCCCAGTCTTAGGGAATCATTTTTTTTTTTTTTTTGGCCCAGGTATCTGCAAATTTTCCTGGCTTCTAAGGAGAATCTGATGAATATCCAAGTTTAAGGAGGATTGCTTTTATCTGAGAGTCATATTACCTTGAAATGGAATATATTATTTTCCATAAAATAATGATAATGAAGTTTAGTCAGGACTGAATTGAGAAACTAATGGGAGAACTTTCATAAAAGCACTTGTCAAATCACTGACTCTCCGATTGGCCAGAAATACCTGAGTAGGTAATTGCGTACAATGAAATCCCTGGTTCTCAGCTACACCTACCTGATAAGTTGTATTGATTGCTATAGGAGGCAGCATGGTTTGAGCAAGAATGATCTTAGTCAAATTTCACGTAAACAATAGTACACTGAGTATCACCTAACTTCTTTGGGCCATAGTTTTTCCTCAGAAAAGGACAATTGAAAATTTCTTTGCAACCCTCCATGAAGATAAAATGAAATGGTACATCTGAGGCTCTCGACGGTGTACATCCCATATTAGTTGCTTTCCTCTAGAAGTGAGCAGAAATCTCACATGACTTTAAAGTCCAGGGCATTTGTTTTCAATAATAAAATATACATTAGTTTCTATTCTCCTGTTATAATATTCAGTCATTGTAATCTTACAGAAAGAAATTTTCTTGTATAGACTTTAATGGTTATCTCCCAAACTGCCAGATGGTTCCATGAACAACTTAAGAAATTTATGAAATTAATCCCTTCTAAACTTCACATTTAATTCTGTTTCAGTGGCTTCAAACCACAGCTTTCATTTGAATTCTGAGAAAATTAGAGAATGATTTTTCCTCATAAACTCCAAAATGCTGTTTTGCTTGCCTCTTTTGAGCAGTGCCTGATATAGCTACAAAGGGATAAATAAGTCTGGCACACATTTTACATTAGGCTCCAAGAGATTTCATTTTTCTTCATAATCCTAATATCTGAAACAGACTGGAGTGTTGGGTGGGAAGGGATTTTTTTCCCTTCTTTTTCTATTGGGTATTGTGTTTTATTTCTTCTTCATTCTTTGTCGGACTAGTTTTCATTAGACTTTATCAACTAAGAACTACGAAGGGGTTAGAAGAGTTCACATTTCCCCAGTGCCATCCCACCATGGCTTCATCACCAAAGTCACTTCAATTTCATTTCAATTAGATCAAGGATTTTAGGTCTGCACTAGAGTTCCCCAAGAGATATGCCAGGTCTAAGGCAGACCCTGGCCCCATGCCATTCTGACTCACACAGATCCTCAGTGCGAAAAGAGTTTTCATCTTAAATTATTATATAAACTAGAAGCCCAATGCACAAAGATTCATGCAAGAATCTTCCCCTGGCTGCCCGGAGTCATCTTTCTGCCTTTGCTCCGGCGCGGAGCCGCCTTTCTGCCTTCCCATGCTGCCCAGAGACCCGGAGGGGATGGGGTGGGGCGGAACACCTGCATCCTGCCCTGCCCCAGGCCACTCGGTGCCTGTGTATGCAAATTAACCCACCATCTTTGTTGGGTTAATTTGCATACTCACTCCTGATTGGCTGGTAGGCATTGCGAGGGTATGGTCATTTGCATCTTTCTCTTTTATTAGTGTAGATTTTCCAAAAGGGGTTCATGATCTCTTTTACATTATAAATCATCCATAGTCACCCACTAGTTCTTGTGTTTATTTAGGAGAAATAGTGCTTCTTATTCTGGACTTGGAGGATAAAAACCGGGTTCCATTTCTTAGCTGTGTGACTTATTATCTATGAAAACTTGACTAAGTAAGGCAGTCTCCCTTTATTCAACTGCACAAAACCATTTAATTCACAACATTTTCTTAAGAATTAAAATTTGCCAAATGCAGTACAAATGTTAATTGTGGAGAGCTAAGATATGCAGCAATGAATACATTCTGGATGGTACTTCAGTTTATATTTCAAACAGATTAGTCACTGGGGCTGACCAGGGAGGGCAGTGAGTAAAGGATCATTTGTTGACTATGCGTTTATATTATCTTTTTCCCACTACTGTTGTCATTCCATTCCCTGAAATGGCTCTGTAAACCTTCTTATTCAAGCCCATTCCCTCCTGCCTTTTCTGAAAACTCTTTCTACTTTAATGAGAAGATAAAATCATCTGGGTTGACTTCCCTCAAAGATTTTCCCCTTCATCATACCTCACCTGTCTTCCGAGGTGAATGCTGCAACCTTTCCCTTAACTTTATATCCCTTCAAATCTCTGGGACATTTATCTCTTTTCTTCTTACTTTGTACCTTTAATAAATCAATCGATCTACAGTCTCTCTCCCACTTTAAAGTAATGCTTATCCTTGTCTTTATTTTATAAACATAGCAAATAAAATAGGCTTTCTTTTACCCTCAAATTATTTTTATTGCATCCCCTAGTCACACATTATCTGGCAGAATAGTCCCTATGACCTGGTCCTTCTGATTTTCCATCTCCCCTTTATTGACTTCCTGCATGGTGACAGTGTGGTTACTGTGCCACACAGTCTCCTCTCTCACTGGTCATAGATGAGCTCTTAGGCACAACTTCCTGTTTGTTTTAGTCTCCATTCTCATCTACCTCCTCTTCCTCTTCCCTCTCCACCAGTAGCTCTTGGATGGTTGAAACTTCCTTCTTTTAGAAAAATCTCCCTTTATGCCTTTCATGATACTATTTTTTCTATATCTTTTTTAACAAATATATATTTTTATTGTTTGCAGAGAGGAAGGAAGTGGGAGAGAGAGATCGAAACATCAGTGATGAGAGAGAATCATTGATCTACTGCATGCCCCACACTGGAGATTTGAACTGGGCATATGCCCTGACCAGGAATCGAACCATGACCTCCTGGTTCACAGGTTGACACACAATCACTGAGCCACACTGGCTGGGCTGGTTTTCCTATATTTTTATTAATGGCTTCTTTGTCTTTTTTATGCCTCCCAAATGCGTACATTTCCATGGATTTTTTTTTCTTTTTTGACTTGTAGCAACAAAAGTTTACGTCTCACTCACCTTATATGCCCATCATAGATTAGCTGGAGCTTCTGTTTCTCATGGTTAGTCATGGACACAAACTGTGAAACGGGGGATTCACCTGATTGCGTACAGGCAAAAGCTCTAAGGCCAGGGGCAAGAGAAGGTAGTAAATCACAGAATGGTGTTAAAACTACCTGGACGAAAGTCATATTACTTCTATGAACATTTCACTGGTCAGAGCCCAACTTCTGAGTGCAATCCTGTTACATATCTTAAGAAAGATCATGGGAATGTTCAGTCAATGGCCCTAAGAACTGCCACACAAAACCGGAACAAGTGTTATCTTTTTGTAGTGTCCCATCTAAATTAAATTCTACGTTTGTTGAAACTCTGTACTCTACACGGGACCTTACTACATAGTATATAGTAGCTATTCAAGAAACTTGTTAAATTTGAGGGTGCTGTGAATCAGTTTTAAAAAATTGTGGCTCCAGAAATAAAGCAAAACTCTTTGCTATAAAATGTGTTTCTTTTCAATTTACTCTCATAATGCAAAATGCATTAATGTGACCAGAAAGATTCAAGAAGAAATAAACAAAATAGGTCTAGTGAGCTTTCTTTATTTACCAAAATGACTCATAGATATCATGAAATATGACAGTGATGATAGGGGTTGGCTATGCCTTTATTGCTTCTATCTTAGGTTCTATCCTTAACAATGTTCTGTTTCTCTATCTCATCTTAACACTCATGTTAACATCCTTCATGTGGAAGGATCTGAGAAGGCAGCAGAAGGAAGTAACATTCAGCACTATACTTGATTCACTGTCCATATCACATTGTGCCTGGTTGTTTTCTAATTCCATACTCCCACCCAAATGTTTTCTCTTTTCTGGCTTCAGTTAACTGCCAAGAAAGTATTAGGACATATGTACCATGTACTATGTATACATAATCCATGTATAGTAATACACATATTTCAGGCTAAGTTGACTATTATTAAAATTGAGGAAATATCAGGTTACAGTAAACTTTCATAACCACCTCAAGTTCTTTGTGGAGTGAAGTGGGAATATAATTAAGTCAAATAAAGCGCTTAGGTCTATAATCAGAATCAACAGTGGGACGAGTAGAGATGTCTCAATAAAAATAGGGAGCATGACTGAGTATCACGAGAGACAGAATGTAGTAGATAGACTGGGAACTTGTTCAGAAGACATTTATGCTGATCTGAAGGAAGGTGGGGAGTTATCTGAAAAGAAAAATAACAACTTTCCCCCCACAATTTATTTATTTTTTTCCTTTTTCAATTGCAGTTGACATTTCCCCCACAATTTAGAGAAGTGCACTAAATGATTGGCCTGAGATTATTTTCTCCTCTCTGTGTCTCTCCCTCCTCTTACTCAGTAACCTATTGCCTGTACCTATGAATAATTAGTTGTGAAAAATATCTTACTACTGTTAATAGAGTCAAGCAAATTACTTTAGTCGGTGTAGAAAATCCTTAAGTATTTCTTTTAGCTTCAGTTCTACATAAACCACTCTTTTCAGGAGGAGGTAGGGAATGTTTTTTTCCAGTCAAAGAACTGTTTTCAGTTTACCTCAATAATTATCATCTTATAAATATTTAGAGATTATAATAATTATTTTTAATTATTTCTTTTCAGTGATTTATTAACTAGTGGCTTATAACACATTTATTTTCACATCTATTACTGCATTTCTTCAAACTTGGTTTCTCTGTTCTTTATATTAAAGTTAATAGTAATTTAGTCAGTACAATGTCTCTGGTTTTGATATGCAAATCAGTTTAGTTTTCAAACACAATAAGAAAGTTTATATTAAACAGAAAAGAGAAATTTATTTATTTTTCCTGAAATAACTTCTGTAACCATCATGCCTCACCAATTGAATGACTCCCTATTCAGCAGAATCTTTTATGTACAAACATTAATTTCATTGTAAAATTAAAATAGTTTCAAGCTACAAAATTGGGTTCATAAGTTTGCATATTTTTCTTACAAACAGTTTTTTTTCAGATTGACTTCTGAACACTTTGGCCATTTCTAAAAAGTTCAGCTCTTTGATGAATGAGCAGCTGTATAATTTAATTTCTCCTTCCCTTTGAAGTTAAAAAAATTAAAGCAGTACAGAATGGATTTAGCTGTGAATGATTGACTCTTATGTGCTAGTCAAAAATGGAAGGCTCTGAAAATGTGCCTTATTTATCTCTTGTTTATTTTCAAAAATATGTACCTGGCATCTACCTATGCTATTGTGGATTGGCAAAGGAGACTTATGTGTAAGCCAAACAAAAAGCAATCAGAAATTGCTGTTAAAATGTACTTGCTCTAAATAATGGAAATTGACAGGGTCATTAGATCAACAAGTGGACATGTGGTTATTATATCAAAAGAATGAATTTGAGGACTAGAATCTGTCTCTTATCATCATGCAAAGAAAGTAAAAAAGAATAGATTAAAATATATCTTTTTCTTTTTTTCTTGTGTGAGTTATTTCAGCTTGTAGTGAGGGAATAGGGAGAAATATTGCTTATTAGCATATTGTACATGGAAAGTCAGTTTTTCTTTTCCTGCCAAATGGGAAGTAAATCAGTTTGTGTCACTTCATTTAGAGTGAGAAAACTATTAAAACAACACTGTCACACACAATGCTTTTTAATCCCACCAGTTCTTGATGTCACATTGGCTAATATGTCATTACAAGGTGGTCTCAAAATAAAGTGATGTCTGTACCTATGGAAGATTTGGAAATACGGCTTGGTGAGTTAGGCTAACCTTGATCTAAAGGCACCACATTGCTAAATCTAGTATGTGATAATAAACTTTTGTCCTATTCTGAAGTATTAATTTAATGCTGTATTAACAAAGAAATGGTTTGCTTTCAGTATTAAAATTACAATTCAAATGTATTTTAGCATTTGGGGTTGTAATTTTATTAACTATCAATATATTCCAAGAAAGAAGCCAGCATATGGATGCTTTTAAAAACCTGCCTTCAGGTAGATTGTGTCTAATTAGACTTCCTTATTGCCCTATCTGTCCTTGACGGGGCATTGCTTGATTTCCAAATACTTCACATGTGTTGTGTTTAGTCCCTTGAACTCCACCACTACCCATTCTATGCCCTTTAGGAAATAATTGTCTTTTTCAATCACATTCAAATAAACATTTTTGGTACTCAGTACAACCTGATTCTGATTATGAAGCATGAGAAATTCAAGGGATCAAATCACTAGCAATTTGCTTCCCCGAGTTGCTTTCTTAAATCAGCTTTTAAATAGATTTATGTTGCCTCTGGATATAAAGCAGTAGAGTAAAACTAAACCTTCCTGATTTCCAAATCAGCATTTAAAGAGCTATAATTCATATTTAATGAAGAAAAACAGCTAAATAAGCATCCACAAGCATTTAACTAGAGACTTTATGCTCATAAAGTTTTTATCCCCTGCGAAATGCCCCTTTACCATATCTTTTTATTATACTTTGATGGAAAATGCTAAAAGGAAGTTGGATATTGTTAGACTGCTATTAAATTATAAGAGAACAAATATTAGGAATACATTTAAACTTGGTTAACTAGGAAAGATTGGCAATTTTCCTAACTTGTGCTCAACATTTTAGTTTTCAAAGATAGAAAATGTTTTGTTGGCAACAGAACATAAAACAGTATTGAGGCCAGATGTCTCTGACCTTTTGAGTAAGAATAAAGTACTTTCTATTTCAAGGCTGGCCACGCTGTTTATAAATAGATACATTGTGGCGAAAGCTGACTTTTTTTACCTGTGAAATTGATCTTGGCCATTTCCCCTGAACTACAAGATGGAAGGTTGAGAGCTACTTGCCTGACGGCAAATTATAAAATTGATAGCCTAATGAACGTGTATCTGGGGCTTTGTTGCTGTGCCTTGAATCTTCATCATTAAAAAAGCATCCCATCTGAATGTCAAAGCCAAGATCAAGCCTAGTTGAAATGAAAGAATACACTGTTTAAGAACTAGCTGATTTCTTGAGATATTTTTTTCATTGGTTACAGGTCTCAATTTTCCTTCACATTGGTGTTCTTTTCTAATCCAGACTAGTATTGAAGAGGAATTTTGAGTCATGCTTAGAGAGTATGAATGTTATCAAGAATGTACTTTAAGCAGACACTGACATTTCAGCATGTGTATATGGCCAACCACTTACAACTACACTTAGGAAGGCACCACCCTTCTTTCAGGCACAACTGATGCCTTTCATATTTCAATATTCTAGGAGAGCGATTTTCAACCCTTTTTTATCTCATGGTACACATAAACTAATTACTAAAGCTCTGTGCACACCAAATATATATATTTTTTGACCACCTGACCCCCAAAATAGGTATAATTTTTATTCACTCATGCTGGGTGGCTATTGTTGTGTTGGCTGTTATCATTTTTTAAATTTGACAATCCAAGGGAAAAGAGGTCAGTGCCCCTGACTAAATAGTCAGGTATTGCATGTTTTAAACATTCTTGTGGCACACCAATGTGCCTACCACAGCACACCAGTATGATAATATTTAAAAGTGGAAGTATTGTAACACTCAAGTTGTTTATTACCATGGCACACTGGTTGAAAATTTCTGTTCTAGGCAAATAACATCATTGGCATCAAACAAATCATTCAGTTACCTAATCAGGTTTAAGCTTAAAAAAAAAAAAAGCCCTACTAATATTAAAGACATTGGTTGAGTTTCTACTTAGTATATCTCCAACTTTTTATTAAGTCATCACATATGGGAAATTTTAAGTCTAGTCATTTTAAAGAAAGAAGAAAAAACAGCTAAAGTATTTATTTGTATTTTAATCTTCTGAAATACATATACTTGCCTTTCCAGAAAGGAAAGCAGAACCTATGACACATTTTCTTTCTTTTCTGTCTGCGGCACTGTCTTGATCGGTGCCCAAAGACCAGATGGTCCTAGAGAAATCTCCATAAACTTGGGGGTAAAATTTAAACTGACCACCGACTCTAAGTCTTATACAAAAGTAGGATGTCTGAATTTCTTCTGCATTAAATGGAGTGCTCTGTTGATTTCTGGAATGGAATATAAGTAGAGCCCAATGGAGTGCTGTTTTAATGCAGCAGAGCAAATTCAATGAATTGCCCATTTCTCTAGAGCCCTTTATAAAACTACCCAGAGCATGGTTTTAATGGAGAAATGGCACAAGGAAATTGAGTGCAGGGTCTCCCAGTGCTCATCCATTAATGACATGACATCTGAATCATTGCCTCGGGATTATGTATGGTCCCCACAGAAGAGTTTAAGACTGGAGTGGGGTCTAGTGTTCAGGCCATGGACTTTTTGTGTAGAAGGATACCTACTAGTATATCTATTGTCCTGTTGATTGACTTATGAAGATGAAAGAATTCTGTGTCAGAATTGTCAAAACAGATGATTCCCATACTCTGGAAAACATACACAGTAACATTAGAGAACAGTTAATTTTGGGCAGTCAGCTTTGTTATGTCAGGTTAACATTTGTGGGCTTACTTTCCATGTACTTAGTACTTATGATTAGCTTGAGGTAAACCCTTCATATGAATCTCATTATGAAAACTATATATTTTTTTATTATAGAAATTTGGAATTTGTGCAAAAAGTACAAAGTGAAAACTCTCTTACAGCTTAAATTATAGAAATATATACATTATAGTATGTTGACTTTTTCTTCCATTTTTATATGGTAATACACTTCTGGTGTACTATTTTTAATTGCTTTATCACATTCTATATTGATATAGCATTATTTATTTAAATCAATTAATTATAGACATTTAGATTGTTTCCAAATGTATAGCATAATAAAAATGCTGAAATAGCCCTGACTGGTTTGGCTCAGTGGATAGAGCGTCAGCCTGCATACTGGATGGTCCCGGGTTCAGTTCCGGTCAAGGGCACCTGCGCAGGTTGTGGCTCATTCCCGGTTGGGGGCGTGCAGGAGGCAGCTGATCAATGATTCCCTCTCATCATTCATGTTTCTATCTCTCTCTCCCCCTTCTTCTCTGAAATCAATTATATATATATATATATATATATATATATATATATATATATATATATTTAAATGCTGAAATAGAAATAACCCTTTAAAAATTGTTTTTGTTCAATCTCTGCTCTCTCCTCAGGATAATATTTAAAAGTGGAAGTATTGTAACACTCAAGTTGTTTATTATAATGATTCTTCTATATATTGCCAAGTTGCCTTCCATAAAGGTCATACCAATTTTTATCCTCCCAAACATATTACTAGAATTTCTGTTTCCTTATACCAAAGCCAACACTAAGAATTCCTATTTAAAAAATATTGGGCAATTAATAAACAGAAAATGCTATTTCATTTTTCAATTTCTACATTTGATTACTTAAAGTGTTGAAAGTTTTTTTGCATCCTTATCAACACTGTCCGCTTCTGTCATCTTTCCCACAGGGTGTTTATTTATTCTTATTGATTTTAAGACCTCTTTATAAATTAATAATATCAATACATCTTTTTGTCATATGTGTTAACATATTGCTTTTATCAGTTTATGACTTGGAAAGAGGCATTTTCCAGCAGGGTTTGTTTTCTATATTTTACTTACAATAATCTTAAAATGAGGAGGCACAGTGATGCAGCATCTGAGAAAGGAAGCCAAGGAGCATGCTGGATGTGGAAGGAGAGTGGAGTGAAGAGTGGTGGCAGGAGGCCAGAGCTGATGTTGTACATTGTGAACTCGTATATAGAGGCAAAGAATTTACTGTATATTCTTACATAACCATTTGTGAACCATTAAGAGTTTTTTCTCCCAAATAATAATTTGTGGTGGGACAGATTAACAGGCAAGTAGTGATAGGTCAGGTTAAGGTGAATAAGCCATTCCATGTGATTAAGATGGCAATTAGAGAGGTATATTAACTCTTAAGGTCATTAAGCTTCCACATGGCACGCTGCAGTTGTAATTTACTAGTGACCTTTAAAAGTGGGTGAGCTTTCAAATGTTTTTTTTTTTTTTAAGAGAGATTTACTCAAAGAAGCCCACCCATTGGGGGGGTGGGGTGAGTGTATGTCCTGTACACACTAGCTTATTGAATGCCATGTCCTGGGCTGACAGCATTACTAATCAGATTACTGAAGGTGGTGCCTTTGACCACCTACATTGTCTGTCTGTCTGCCTGGTACATGTTTAGAAGTTGTTTGTCTCCAGAGCTATTCTTACTATAGCTGAAAAAAATCTTATCCCCCTCCTGGGAGCCTTGTTTATTTACTTTCGCTGTCTTATCCATTATTCCAAGGTCTTAAGAACTATTAGGGAGATGGATATTGCATGTTCTTCCATGGCAAACAAATTAATTCTGATCAAGAGGATGTCACTTTTTATTCTGTTCAGTGAGATCTGGAATGCTGAGTTGACTTCACTGACAGCTTTCACAAGCACATCATTTAAGATAATGGATAAAATGGAACATTTTTTTAAAAGCAGGGATCATTTCTTAGCATGGCTTGAATGCACTCATATCACTCATGTTAGCAATACAAATGTGTGGTCCAGGGGGATATATTAATGGATATATTGTGATATTTTTTTTAAATAACTTTAGGAAAAAATTTTTTTACTCCCTTTTCATTAGTAAAAATTGGCAGATTCCTATGTTGATCACAGCATGCAATCCTGGAAAAATATCCTGGGTGTCCTAAGTATGTACCATACAGGGGTACTGTAGGATTCAAAAATGATAAAGCTTTGGAAAGGGCTTTAAACATACTGTAAAGCACCTCATAAAGGCTAGGTACAGAGATGATTATTTGCAGACAAAGTGCAACATCTTGGCCTTTGCCCCAACTTCTGAAGAGGTCACTACTACTGACAGAAATAGAATGAATGATCATGTACTGATGAGGGTGACAAGGGAGGATAAAAACCGCAAGGCATGAGAAGCATATCTGCTAAAATCATTAAGCACGCGGGAGGAAGGTTTTGAGGAGGGTGGATGGGCAGGCTGTGGACTCACTTTGTTTTTGCTTAGACACCTGTGTAGACTCTTAATCACCACATGGAACCAAGAAGTGCAATAAGTTTTTAAAGTCACCCCATTCATCATGCCCTTTCTTCATGCTGTTGAGCCAGCATGATACAAAGGAAACAGCCTGCACTGTAAGGCAAGCGATTTGAGTGTAAGTGCCAGTCATGCCATGAACTGCATCCTTGGCACTGGGAAATCTACTTATTTCATCAGTTTCTCCATGTAAAAAAGGGTATTTGAGGATATTAGCATTTACAAAGGTGAAATATGTATATAATGATATGATTTAGATGGCATGTGAAATATTATTTACTATGCATTTATTTCAATGCGTATTATAATAAATATAATCTATACTTATATAAAAGGGTAATATGCTAATTAGACTGGGAGACCAGACATCTTCCTACCGTCCGACTTCCTTTTGGACAAAGCCACAGTGGTGGGGGCCGAGGCAGAGGTTGTTAGGGGCGATCAGGCCAGCAGGGGAGAGCAGTTGAGGGCCATGAGGCCGGCAGGGGAGGGCAGTTGGGTGCCATGAGGCCGGCAGGGGAGTGGTTAGGCAGTGATCAAGCCGGTAGGCAAGAGGTTAGGAGCCAGCGGTCCCGGATTGTGAAAGGGATGTCCTGCAGTCAGACATCCCCCGAGGGGTCCCGGATTGGAGAGGGTGCAGGCTGGGCTGAGGGACCACCCCCCCATGCATGAATTTCATGCACCAGGCCTCTAGTGACTATATGAAACATAATTTGCTGACTGTTCATGGTAAGTGAAAAAAGTGAGAAAAATGTTTAGTAAATAGTAGTACTGATGGGATGCAGATATGGCAAAAATCATGAAGAAAGGACATTTGGGAAATTTTGGGATAGATTATATTTAATTTCATGTTGAGCTCTAATATTTAAGTACATAATTTCTTAAGGGAGAGAAGAAGGTGAGTGGCAACCTTTACAAAAGGTATCTCTAAAGGTTTCTGGACCAAATTAGGCCATAGATGCTCCTCTGAGTGGCATCCGTCATTCCTGAAATTGCAACATGACTTTGGACCACAATGAGTAAAGCTGGCACGAGTCTCAATGCTCATCAGAGGCAGAACAAGCAAAAAGGAGAACTGGATTCAGTGATAGGCCAGAGCAGTGACAACCGTCAGTTGCACAGAGTGTTTCATGGGCTGCTGACCTTATCAGGCAACTTGAATCAAACCCTCGCCATTGCATTATCTCTGCAGTCAGAGCTGCTGGTGCATTATGTTATTTCATACATCCAGTGGCTTCTCAAAAGCCAAACCATCCCATTCCAAAAGAAAGAATATATAAACACCACCCAATGACCGTTCCTTTTTGTGCCATTTTAATAGCCAAATACTATTCAAAGAAGAGAATTCTTAAACCTTTTTGGGTACTACTTTTGGAGAATTTTGACCAACCATGAGACTGCTTCAGAATATCCTGAGCATCTGATGGTACTGCTTTATTCAGTGATGAGAAAAACAGTAAGACTGTGCCTCCCGCTGAATCTTTGAAAGAAGTGAGAAGCGACACCCACTGGGCTGCATCTAATCATCAATAGTCATCAAGTGCTTCATAGAACTCATACCAAAAGTAACAAAGGTACTTGTAGCCAATACTTTTCGAGAAATAGAATTGTAATTGAACATTTCCTTGTTTATTTTGCTCTTTCTATTGTATCAATCAAGCTCACTAGCAGAAATTAATGCTGCAGGTCCTAGTTCAAATGCCCTTTTAATGTTCCCCTAATGAAACACGGGTGGAACAAAAAGTAAGAGGAAATGTATGCATTTTCTCAGAATTAGAGCAGCTTTTGCATATGCTTTGTCAGTGACCTCTGGTTGGACTAGTGGTAAGAGAATGGCTGCAGTGCCTAGCAGTTTAGATGCTGTGCTTGTGAGTAGTCAGATACCCTGCTAAGCATACACTGGGATTAGTCATTTCTTCTGGTTTGGATAAAGGATAGCAAATGTATCTGCTATCAAGGAAAGCTATTTCATAAACTGACAAGTTAAATTCACTGCTTTTATCTATTTAGAACCTGATAGTGTTGGGAAAACTGTGGTGTGGTGGTTAAGAGGGCTTACTTATAGTCGAATTAACCTGCCTTCAGAATTTGGCTCTCCTTGTCAGCAGTCAGGTAGCCTGGGTTCAGTGTATCTCCTTGATGCACTTGTGAGATGGGGGTAATAAGAATCTCTAACTAATGGGTTTGCTGTGAGGATCAAGTGAAGTATCAGATGCCTCTTACATATCCCTTTGAATCTTCTTAATCTATTTTTCATTCCAGCTTGTGGGCAGGGGATGTGATAACTTTTACTTCCTGAGTTGAGTGTTCTCTGATGCCTCAGACATGGAGAACTGGTGGAACATACTCGGTACCCATCTGTGCAAGCTGGGAGTGATACACATCAGAATACTGTTGACATGTAGTTCTATGCCCCATTTCAGGCACATATTTAGTATATGGTATGAGACAAGGGTCAGTGTCAGATATTGAGTTGATTCAGCATCATTTGTTAAAAGATTTTTTATTACCATTGATATTCCTTGTCATCTTTGTAAAAAATCAATTGGCCATGTATGTGTGGGCCTATTTCTGGACTCTATTGTGTTTCAATGATCTCAATGTTTATCCTTTGCCAATACCACATTTTCTTAATTGTTGTAGCTTATACTAAGTCCTGAAGTCAGGCAGGATAAGGTCTCCAACTTTGTTCTTTTTAAAAATTGCTTTGGTTATTCCAGGACTTTTGCATTCCTATATAAATTTTAATATCAAATGATAATTTAAATATCTACTAAAATTTTGATCAGATTGGAATTTTTAAGAAAAGGTTTATAGTCAACTTTGGTTTTTCCCCCCTACTGCATTTTAGGTTGTATCCCCTCCTAGAAGTCTCCTTTTTCCAAAACTCATAAGTACACTTACTAGAGATTGAATTTCATTTTTTATAGATATATAAGTATATATATATCTATTGTTTATATATTTTTCCTTGTGATGACTTATTATATAGACATATATAGAGTGGGGGAAAAGTAGGTATACAGTTGTATGTGAAACACAGAGTTTATTCTTATATTATTTATTATTGTACTAGAGGCCCGATGCACGAAGATTTGTGCAAGAATGGGCCTTCCTTCCCCTGGCTGCCGGCACCACCTTTGCTCTGGTCGGAGCCGCCTTTCTGCCTTCCCATGCTGCCCAGAGGCCCAGAGCGGCTGTGGCGATGCGGAACGCAAATGTCCCACCCCGCCCCCAGCCACTCGGCACCTGCATATGCAAATTAACCTGACATATTTGTTGGCTTAATTTGTATACTCACTCCTGATTGGCTGGTGGGCGTAGCGAAGGTACAGTCAATTTGCATCTTACTCTTTTATTAGTGTAGATTATTTCCCATATGAATAACTGTAAACCTACATTTGCCCCACCCTGTGTAGTTCGTAAATGGCTACTCAGTGTGTATCAACAACATTAATGAAAAAAAAATCCTCTCTTTTTGAGTTGAAATGCACCATCAACTGAGTGCTCATACCTTATTTTACTTTATTTCTTAAGCATAGCCTGGCCCCACATTTTTTAATGTTTAAAAATCATTTGTAATTTATAATGCCCATTTTTTTATATGATGTACTTACAATTGATATATTTGTTTCATCACTAGTCTGCTTTACAGATATTACACTCTTAAGTTAGGTATTAAGACCTCATTGCTATTCAGCACACAGGTTTCTATCCTTCTTAGATATGGATATACCTTAATATTTATGCACTTATGTGGTATAACATTTGTTACATTAAAAGCACCGATGATGGCAAGTCACTGTATACCATGGCCTGATCACAAATGAATCACACATAGTGTTTCTAGTTAATTAGTATTTGCTGAAAGGTAAGGAATGGTTTATGTGGGCAGTTGGACTTAGTTTATTGGGATGTTATTTGTGAAAGGGAGAAGGAAAATGATAATTTCTAAGCCTTTATAGTGGTAGCAGCATCATGCCAGGTACTTTAGTGGTTTATTTTATTTTATCCTTAGGAAAAATCTATAAAATGGCAATGTTTTCACCATCTTACAAATAACATTACAAGCCAAAAGATGCAAATTCAGAAACATGCCTAAGGTCTAAACAAGACCTTAGCTTGGACTGAAATCTGAAATCCATAGTTTTTATAGTATTTCAGGTGACTTAGAGAACATCTTGAACAACTTTTTAAAATGTATTATTATATAGGAACTTGGTTGGAGGAGTTGAATTTCTCGTTCAGTTTGTGAACTGAATTCCAGGATAGAAATTCATTTTCCAGGTTCTTAGTTCTTTATAATTTTTACATTGCCTGTTTACCAAGGAAATTACATCATAGATACCCTGCCTGATTTTGAATGAAGATTCATCATTTACTGATATGTGATCTTGGAAGTCAATAAAATGGAAAAATAAACAGAATCTACCTCTTAGAGGTATTGCAACTAAATATATGCAAAGATCTTGTGCATATAGTAAGTGCTCAATAATGAGTATTTCTGCCACTAGTGGTAACCCTAGGATTATGTTTTATCTCTTTTCTTCTCTTTTTAAAAATAATATTTTTATTGATTTCAGAGAGGAAGGAAGAAGGAGAGATAGACAGAAACATCAATGATGAAAGAGAACCATTGATTGGCTGCCTCCTGCACGCCCCCCACTGGGGATCGATCCCACAACCCGGGCATGTGCCCTTGACTGGAATCGAACCCAGGACCCTACAGTCCACAGGCTGATACTCTATCCACTGAGCCAAACCAGCTAGGGCATCTCTTCTCTTTTCAATGTGAGATCACAGGAACAAATCAGCGGTCACTCTATAATACACTAATATGACTTTAATTCTATTTATTAGCTTTCCTATAGAAAAAATAACTGCTCAAGGATATGTTCACTGATTTTAGAAAGAGAAGTGGAAGGAGAGAGAGAGAAAAAAGTTAATGTGCGAGAGAAACATCAGTTGGCTGCCTCCCATACATGCCCTGACCAGGAATGGAATCCATAGTCATTTGGTGCATGGGTGACATTCCAACCAAATGTCAAGGTGCATGGGTGACATTCCAACCAAACCTGGCCAAGGCTCCTGTAGAATAGTTTCTATATTTTTTACCTTCTCATTTTATCAAGATTTGCAGGGCTTGCAAATGAGAAAATGGAGAGAATATTTATAACCTGTGTTGATGTAAAGGAGGATAAATAGGCAATTTAGAGAATTCCTGAAGTCATGTTATTTGACACAAAGCTACATACCCAATTTATGCTTGAGGCATACAGTGGGATAAAGTCAGTCATTGTTAAAAGATCAAGTCCCATATAGTCAGGTGCAGACATATTTAGAGCCACATACTTTAGTGACTACATAGAAAATGTTGGAATAGAAAGCTGCTTTGGGTACTAGTACAGTGCTCTAGGACAGTTCATGTATGAAGCAGTAGTACTATAAAACAGATGTGACTATTCACATCTGTGTCAGGATAAGAGCCCGATTGATCCATATTTTTCAGGAGCTTGGAAAATACTCTCAACTGAGATTTAGGGAACTGCTTTTGAATCTTGACTTTATACTAACTTCTTTTATTCCTTTGAAAGACGATTTAAACTTGTATTGTCCAAAATACTAGCCACTAGTAACATGTGAATATTTAAATTTTTGCTAATTAAAATGAAATAAAATTAAAAATCCTATTTCTCTGTTGCATTAATTATAAGTACTCATTAGCCATGTGTAACTAATGGCTACTATATTTAACAGTGCAGAATAACATTTCCATCATTGCAGAAAGTTCTGCTTGACAGCCCTGAAGACCTGGCTGCACTTTCTACCTGTGTAAAATAAGACAGTGGACTTCATGGTTTCTCCTAGTCTAGTTCTCTAATGCTTGCATGATAACAACTTACACTGGGATGGATAAGCTCAGGTTGTGTTACACTATGATTTCTATGAAGACGCCAGTAACATCTGGAAGAATTCTGTGATAAGCAGACTGCAATGTCAGCAATAGCCACTGCTTTCTGTCTTCTTCCCACTCTATTCCCCCCTTCCCTCTCTTCCCCTTCTCCTCTTCCTTCTTCCTTTATCTCTTCCTGCTCTAATTTTCCTTCCCCTTCCCATTCCTCTCCCTCTCCCTTTTCCTTTTTCAAGATAAAGGCCATCTATCTGACCTGAATCATAAAGGTGAGTCAGCAAATTTCATAGGCATCAGGTGGCTCGCTTTGTAAAGATGGCATCATTTGCCACTCTTAGTGTGGTGGTAATTATCAATACAGACTGGATTATATGGGTAACAAACAGCTCCTACATCTCAATAGCTTAACACACAGGTTTATTTATATCTCATGCGAAATACCCACTGAGGCCCACTGTGGGCTCTGCTTAGCATCACCCTTACTCTTGGATCCAGGCTCATAGAGCAAGCAGTACTTCCCCATAGCAAAAGGAAAAAAGAAGTGGTGAGTCTCACCCTGGCACCAGGGCTTCTTCCCAAGAGTGCCACATGTCATTTATGCTCACATTTCCTTGACCAGTGTGCATTCATGACCACATATCATCTCAAGGGTATGGTGAAGTACGACGCTATATTGTCCCTGGGAAGAAAACTGGAAATATTTAATGGAGAGGATGAATGAGCACCACAATATTCATAGGCTAATACCCAATTAAGAATACTATCCATGGGACCAAGAAGGGAAGAGCAAACACTACAGATGCAGATGCAAAGTGACACCAGCTCCTGTAATTGCAGACTTCATACCCATTGTCCTTCGAATTGTTGCTGCCCAGAAATGCTCAATCAAGTCTGCCAGAGCTCCTCCTTTTCCTCCTCCTCTTTCTTTTCAAGAGAAGCTGGAAATATAGTATAGTGTTATATGAACTATCTTTATTTTAAAAATATGGGATTATTGTTTATCAACATTGATTGGATCAAAGAATATACCACAGAAACAAGTGGAGCACCCATACCTATCTCATCAAATTTGGAATGGGAGTATTAACTTAAAAAAAACACATTGAAACTTGTAAAGAATTTTTGTGAGTTTATTTGAGCTAGACATATGCAGGGAAGCAGAACCTCAAGGAATTGAGATAATGCTCTGGAGAATGGCAGGTTACATTTGTATTTATACATTGCAATCAAAGGAGGGACATAGGTGGGTTACATGAAATTCATTGGTGAGAGATTAAGGAGGTGGGACAAAGCAAAGCGGTGGGAAACCCCTGGGATTGGATAAAAAGTAAAATGATGGACACATACTTAAGTGGGTGAAGGAACAATTAACATGATAATGAAGGAATTTGTGACATCTGTCCTGGTGCCCACCACATTTGGTTGTGCCCCAGGGGCTCCAGAAAAAGGGAAGTTACAAGTTACCTAGACATTTCAAGGGTATGTTATCATAGATGCAAAAAGACAGATAGGCTCAGTTAAGGTAAAGGTTGACCTTGTCAGTGAAGATACTGGCCTGGGACGTAATTGCCCACCATAACTGCGTTTAGTTAAAGTTTAATTTCAGACTATCCTTTGTGGTTACTTTAGGTCTCTGAGTTTGCAAGACTGCCATGCAGGGCTCCCCTGAGCTTGTCAGGTCAGCATGTGGCCCCTTTTGTCCACAGGAGGGAGGTAAAAGACAGAGAGAGACTGGCCTGGGAGGTAGGAGACCTGGGTGCTAGTCCTAGTAATATAACAAACTCCCTGTGTGACATTGAATGAATCACTGACCCCTCTTTCCTCATCTATAGCAAAGGGATATTGTACAAGATCCATGGCAAGGCTCAGTATTTCAGAATGGTTCTAGCAGTTTTAAGAGCAACCCAGGGTACAAGGCATCTGATAGCATAAATTTGATAGAAATTATACCATAATTCCTTTTTCCATTTTGCTAGGCTCTGGGGCAGAGGACCAGAGATCTGAGAGAAGGAGATTCAGGTTTCATGGACATGTATGTAACTCTAGACGCAGACCTTATTCAGAGTTGACTTAGGACAACAAATTCTCTAAAGTTTTTTTGTTACAGAAAAATAGTAACATTGTGTAGACCACTGAAACAGGAATTTTAGGGGTAAGATAGGACAGGTTTAGGAAATTTTGGAAATTAAGGGGACCATGGAGGAAAGCACAGGGCTACAGGGCAGCAGAAGGTTTATTTCCATAGAATGGGAGAGCTGGAAAGCTGCAACAGGTACAATTCCATAGAATGAGGAAGCTGGGAACAGCAAAAGGTCTATATTTACAAAATAAAGAGAAGGAAGCCCTTTATCTAGAAGGAGAAGAAGAAAGCCCAAAGGGAATAGGAAAACAATAAGGAAGGAGGTGGAGAGAACCTCACATGTTCCATGTGAGGTTCAACCTTTGAGCCCAGGAGTTACTACAGTAACCAGTCTAAGGGAATAGTGACCAATCAGAGGGGATATCAAGGCACCAGGATCTGCAGCCTTTATAAGCCATAGGGAAAGGGAACTCTGTGGGACCCTTTCCCCCTCTGTACTTTCGAGTCCGTTCTGTGGGACTCCTTCCCTCTCCCTATCTGGGAGTCTGTAGTTGTTCTTCAATAAATCTCCACCTTTGCTATACCACTTTCTGTCCGAGGATTCATTCTTTGATTCCGGCAGACAAAGAATCTGGGTTCCAGTCCCAAAATTCCGTATCACTACTTTGAAAAAAATGGAGGTAGTTAATACATTAAGACCTTCAACTTTGGCATTAGACAGATTTGGGTTTGGATTGTGCCTTGCTAGTTACTAAGTGTATGACCTGACTGTCCCAGTTTCTCCTCTAGGGATGTATGCACAGGTGACCAAGGGTGCCCCAGCCAGTCTCTAAACAGATACTGACACGTACGACTCAAGGTACTTACTTAATATTGACCGAGCATAAATTACACAGGAGACAGACATGCAATGCACGAATCACACACGGTTTATTTACCAGAGTCCTAGTGGTTTCCAGACCTCGGCAGGCCACCCGGGGATCCGCGCCGACAGACACACACACACACACACTGGACGTTGGACGTTGCAGCTGCGGCTCGGCGTCTTGTTTGAGGCCTCAGTTTCCGGCTCACTGTTCGGACTCACGGTCCACGGCAGAGCTCGGGCAGATGCAGGCAGGGGAGTGGAGAGGGACCGTCTGTGGAGGAGCAGAACAAGCCTCTCTGATCTTCCTCCAGGGTTTCCTCTTTTTTATGTGCCCAGATGGGCGTCTTCAGTGTGTCTTATCAGCGTGTCCCAGGAGCCTTGCTATCTGGTCTTACATATAGGGAACAGATCACTTTATCTATTTTCTACATACAGGCTACTCAAGGGCGCTTATCAATTTGTTTACATTCCATTCCATACTTTCAGATTTCACACTTGAATATCACACTGTAATTCCACACTTTGATACTTATTCTATATTGTATATTATCCTTATTACTATTACTATAACACTGACCTCATCACTTGTTCTTCTCTGCCTCAGATTCTTCATTGATAAAATTGTAATAACTACGGTAATGCTATTTTCTTCAAAAAGTGGTTGTGAAGGTTTAATTATATAATACATATAAGGTGCCTAATATTTAAAATGTCTGAACTATTATTACTACTGTTTTGCTCCAACTGATTCTCCTATCCACCCTCTTCCACTCACAATGCTTATGGAACATAAACATGTGATGCCACATGTTTCATTGAAATTATGCTCAATGTGCAACAGAAGAAACTGCTGGGTTTATGATTTCTCAGTTTTTCCTAATCAGATCTTTTGTAAATGTAGCTTTGTGGCTCTGGAATTAGGAACCCAGAAAGAGATGTCTTTATGGGGATTCTTGTCTTGGACTTGTTTTACATGAACATTTCATTAAAAAGATTATATCTGTACTAACCAAAGGGGACTTTTATTGTGCTACATGTTTGCTAAGAACCTGAAATAACTATTTAGAGCTTTCAATACCATCGATGTAAATTCAATTGGCCTAACTAAGGCCAGCAAAATTGTTTCTCAGACTCTGTGTCTCCAAATCATAAGATTTGAAACAGGGTGGCAATTAGCAAAGTAAATATTTCTTGAAATTTATGGAGGTTGTGTTTTTTCTTGTGATGAATTTGGAGACCTGTGCATTCCAGGGCTAATTAGAATCATTTCAACTTCAAAGTACATTAGCCTTGATTTAAAGCTTTGAAGATACCCTGAAACTTAAGCTACTGTGGCATCATTTTATTGAGTGTTTATCTAGGTTATGGTTGCAAGGATGAGAGCTGATCATTGTATAATTTAGTATCAAGAAAATAATTACATATGTTATATCTGTGATTCTAGGTCAATTTTATTTTTCCTGCAAAAGATTGATTGCATGTGTTAGATTATACTTGAGTAAAACCTCTTCAACTGTCTGTTACATGCACCATATTCTAAAAGTAACTTTAAAAATGACTTTGGGATCTTGTTTTTTTTTTTTTTTTTATCATGAACACTGTACTCATCTGTTAAAATATTTGACATTTATTACACTAATTTTGTCTGTGGAGAAAACTGCTTTTTTTTTTTTTCAAAGGCAAAATTGAACTGCTTTTTCTCCTTCAAGTAGATTCTGCCATAAATGCTAGTACAAAAAAAGGACATACGCTTTTTGGAATCAAGTTAAGTTTCAGTTCTTAATTATTGGAGCTGCTGCATAAAAGACAAAATCTGTGCAAGTGTTTTGTGGAAGTACAATATGCTTTAACAGAGGGGGAGGCCTTACTGCTTTCCCCCATGACTTTAAAATTATACATGCTCATTATAAATATGTTGAAGTCTTACATTACCCTACCATGAAGAAATAATACTGTTGATAATTTGAAATAATCTTTATTTGTCTCTTCTCATGCACATAATAACATAAAAATTATATGCCAGCCCTGGCTGGGGGGGGTTCAGTTGGTTGGAGCATCATCCGTACACCAAAAGCTGTGGGTTCGATTCCCACTCAGGGCACACACCTAGGTTGTGAGTTTGATCCCTGGTTGGGGTGTGTATGGAAGGCAACCAATAGATGTTTCTTCTCTCTCTCTAAAATTAATGAAAACATATCCTTGGGTGAGGATTAAAAATTATTTGCCAAATAATTCCAAATTACTTATAACAGATTTAAATGGGGCCATTTTTATGTGGTCATATTTTATTCCTCTTTTTTAAATATCTAGGTAACTAGTTAAAAAGAAAACATTTGCTGGTGGAAACTATAATTATTGCTTAAATCTTCAGGGATAAAACATTTGGTTGATGCATTTTCTTTGCCTTTTCTGCCTTGAACTGAATGGCTACTAAAGGTTGGGCAGAGAAAAAAGAAAACATTGAACTTCACATAAGTCAGTTTTGCTCCTCTTAAGAGCCCAGAAACTGAATGGGGATGGAGAACAGATATTAGCCACCACTTAAACAGTGTAATGGAGAAGCAGATGACAGAGCACAAAGGTAAAAAGTAAATAATATCTGTAATGTATCTGCACTTTTTCTAAATTAATCAGTTTAAACTCCTAATATACCAGTAAAATAGCAACTACATTTTAATTGAAGTAAAGATAGTTAACCATGTTAAAAACAGTCTTAAGTACAAATTTATTCAAGATTTATATTATTCCTTTCCTGTAACAAGTAGTATTTATAGATGTTTTGTTTTCCTTCATCAGAGTGCTTATTCATGCTTCAAAAATTTCTAGAATCTGTACTCATATCCTTTGTATATTGGTTTATTTTTAAGGTACTCCAGTGCATACGATTTTTCACCTGATATCCAAAAGGACGTTTGTCTTTCTTCTGGGATCTTACAGGTGGCTCCATATTCAAAGCATCATAGGAAAGAGCCTGTTACCTTAGTTTGCAGCTTAGTAGTTTATAGAGTCTAACATACTAGATAAGAAGAAAATAAAGCCAGGTGGATGGCACTTCACTGGGCAAGGGTTCACTGAACTCATGGGGAAACAAGAGAGTGGCATCTTCCTGTTGTCACTTATAAGTGACTATGCTGTTCATGCTTTCCTTTGTCAGAGAGAATCACCTTTTCAACCTGCCACCTTAAGTAACTCAATTCTTGGCCCGGTGTAAAGTTAGGAAACATACTTAGAAAATGTCACCTAGTTGCCTGACCATTATTAAGACCTTGTCTTACTAAGTCATGGATAAGACCAGTTCTTTCCATGTCCATGGTCAGGTGGTCACTCTGAAATGAAGACTATAATTACATTTGTAATATTCAAATTCATTTCATGGTTTCGAGGTAGAGATGTCTTCTTGCTGTGTACTGGGCAATCTTCCCAATCCCCCTGCTTGATTTCCAAATGGCTGGAACTAGAAGTAATTCTGCTTTGACAATCTGCTAATGAGCCCTTGCATCATCTCTCCAGCTGCCTTATGTTCAGTGGAAGTGATCAAAACACCTAAAGAAGATTCACATATCCAGGGTCTTAAGATTTCTATTTTATGTAGGTTACTTTGAAATAGATTTGGCATTTTCCTACCCTCCAATTTCATGTAGCATCTCTTTAAATAGGTAGTAAACTCTCTTTTAGTTTCCCTATCTCTTGATTTATGTAACCCCACAATGCAACAAATTTGAGTAAAATGCACACATGAATGGATGAAAGTTCTTGTTCAAAGATTAATTACCAATTAAGATGCATGATTCCCATTTGGAAAAGCACAGGAAGCCATTCCTGAAGGAGGACTAGAGCAAAGGTACAAAGTCTGGAGTGCTTTCAAGTAACAAAAGGTCATTTGTTTTGTCTGAGGGTAGATAGTGAAGAAAAGACTGGCGAGTTGGGCTCACTATATATTTGCACAATTTTTAACTGTTTAATGTAAAATTAGCCAGTTTTGGCTTTTACCATAACTACTAGACTATAGCAATGAACATAACACAGATAAAACCTATATAAACCCCATTACCCATGTGGCCCAGTCTTAGCATGGTGCCAAAGTAACAGTAGTCAAGTAGGGGTGTCCCTTCCAAAATGTATATGCACTTTAACAGCTGATAGCTCAAGTTTGAAAATGAAATGTATTTTAATTAACACTGCCTTTATAATTATTCAAACTGTGTGTATACATTTTTGGGGACACTCTATGTATGTATACCTATCCAAAACGATAGCAGCAAAATTTTAAAAAATCAGGTTAATACATTAATGTTCAGCACAGGTTTTTACCATCCCTAAAGGTGATTCTCTTAATTCCAAACATCCTTTCAGCCCTGCTAGTATCCAGGGGAAATCTTTATGGCCTTCACATTTCCTTCTACACTGAGCAATAGAGTTCCTATTTTCCTCCCCACTCGCCCCACCTTGGCTTTTGTTATGTAGATAATTTAGCCTCTCAGTTTTAAAGTTTGTTTTTCCCCCAACATTTTTCATATTATAAAGGAACATTTTGGATATGGTCCAGCAAAAGAATCCTTGCCCCTTAGAAGGGGACAGGCAGAAACATCAAGCACTCTCTGCTACCCAGACAACTGCTAATGAAGACTAATGTGCTGTAAAGTAAAACAGAGGACCAGGGCTTAAATCAAGAATTCCAGTTATTACTGACTGGGTTACCTTGGGCAAATGAATTAGCCATCAATAACTGGTCTCCTCACCCAGATGGGGAGTATAGCCCAGTTGGTTGAGCATTGTCCTCTGCACCTAAAAGTTGCCAGTGCGATTCCAGGTCAGGACACATACCTGGGTTGCAGGTTCAATCCCCGGTCAAACTATGTGTGCGAGGCAACTGATTGATGTTTCTCTTTCACATCGATGTTTCTCTCTCTCCCTTCCTCTCTCTATGTCTTCTGATGAGTATTAGAAATTAAATAAGGGCTCCTCATCTGGAAAATGGGGATGATAATACACTCATTCACTAATTTCACAGTTAGGACTGTGAGTGTGTGTGTGTTCAACTGCAAAGAGCCACATGAATGAGAGCTATTCATGGTTTTATTTGAAATTATTGAGAGTCAGTTCACCACCTTCATTTTGGAAGAACATTGTTCCCATTTTTTCCATGTGGTCCTGTCCTCAAATTTCCAATGTTCTCCTGTAGCTCTCCTGCTCATCCTGGAGGAGTATGTGAGCGCCCTAGGCTGCCTGAACTCTCTCCCCCTGCTAAGCCCTCATTAACATTTTGCTCTGGGACAAGAAAGTCCCAGAGTAATGTAATGCCTTATTTTTCCTCTTTGTAACACTGCCATTATTGATTCCTGAGATGTCTTCACATTGTCCCCTTAAGTTAAAGGCTATTTTATTCACTTGTGAGCTTGTGATACCACTGAAAACTTAACTTTATACTCTCCCTTCTCTTTCAGCTCAGACTGATAGTTTAAATCAATGACTTCTGTCTTAGTCCATTAGGCTATTGCGGGGGCCTGATGTGGCGGGGGCCAAACATGGTGGGGATCTCCCTTTTCTGCGTCGCGCGCGGAAAGAGAGATGAACGAACTGGTTCTAAGTGGAGGCGGCCAGGGATTGAGAAATAATAGAAATAAAGAAAACAAGATGCAGAAATAGATTCATGAAGCTGGGGCTGGGTGGGACGCTATCTTTCCTCTCTCATAGAGAGGCAGCATGACGATGACCCTGAGCCACGCAGCAGGTTTATCTTATATCCTCCAAAATCCAGGAAGTAACACCAAAACTTAGGATCAAAGGAGCTTATTTGCATTCTTAACTAGGCCCCAGCATTACTGGATTTACATATCTAGACCCGCCCCTGCTGACACCTGGGCTGCTATGAAGTCAGAACTGATTAACATATCCAGCCTCATTGGGGAAGCATGTTCCCAGGGTGTGACTCGGCCTAAGCCCCGAGTTCAGCTGATGATAATTAAGGAAATGCCCAGGTGCTTCCCAGGCGGCCCTCTATAGGCTATTACAACAAAATTCTATAGAGTGGGTAGTTTATAAGTAACAAATTTATTTCTCATGGTTCTGGAGGCTGGATCAGGGTGCCAGGGGGTCTGAGGAGGGCCTTCTGCAGGGTGTCAGACTTCTAGGATTGTCCCATGATGGAAGGGGTTGGGTAGCTCTACGGAGTCTCTGTTATAAGGGCATGAATCTGATTCAGGAGGGCTCCACCCTCATCTCCTAACACCATCTAACTGGGAGTTAGGATTTCAATAGATGAATCTTGAGGGGACACAACTATACAGACTATGGCAACTTTGATTAAAACAAAACCAATGCAAAGGGAACCAGCAAGAGTTGTCAGAATATCCAATTTACTGCTTTTCATAGGTTTCACAGTGAAGGACCATCTGGGCATGAAGAGCTGTTTTAAATAGACTTGATTTACCGCCGTGCCCTCTGACATCTATAGTAACAAGGTCAAAATCAAACTAGTAATCCGGAAATACTCATAATTGAGCTAAACTGATTTGGTCGTTGACCTTATACATTAATTGCTATTAGGTATGTCATAGTCATAGTTTAATCTAGTGCTATTTCCCCAAGGAAAAGACCAGTTTTGAGTAAATATAATGGCTAAATCCATAACTATGATGTCATTATTCCTTAGTGATTGAGATTCTAATTTAATTTATGTACTACTTTAGTGCAGGAAATTAACTGATGTGTCCATTTGTTTTAAAGCACAGATGTATAATAAGGCTTTTGAATTAAAAAGAACATTACTTCACTTCATCCCTCTGTGATATTTGGCATTTTATTAATATTATAGATATCAAATCTGAGTACATGAGATTACCACGATGGAAGCCACATTAAGGGAATGGTAGCTACTGTCTAGGTCTCTGGGACATACTCATTAGGCCCAGGATGAGGGCAGAGCAGAGCCATTTATGGAGCCTCTGCACTTTTTAAAGTACTATGGGGACTGGTTTTTCCCAGCCTGTCAGCAGGTGGCATGTGGCTGCTGGGGCATGAAGACAAGGAGCTGCTTAAAGCTCTTATTTGTGTGCTGACAGAAATTCTCAGCTTGATGCAGGGACTTCTGTCCTGAAAATATGCCTCCCTTCTTTCCATGCCTTGGGAATGCTGTGGCTTTCAGACTGGTTGTCCGGGGTGGGTGTGGGGAGTCTCAGAGACACACAACTTGTAACTTGTTTTCTAGATAAACCTCTTAGTGGCTGTGTGACCTAGGGGATATTGCTTAAAACTTCACTGAGCCAGTTGGTTTATTTTTTAAATTGAGCTCTTGGCATGTGTGTGTGTGTGTGTGTGTGTGTGTGTGTGTGTGTGTGTGTGTGTATGCATGCACGCATATGCAAAGTGAGATAACAAGTCTAAACTAGGCCCTGACACATAGAGGTACTCAATATATGCAGTCGCTTTCCATCTTTCATTAATCTCATCTTTAGTGACTGGCTCAGTTTGACCCTGAAAAACTGTAACATTTGCTCTAAGCAGTGTGTTTTCTAGGATACCGACAATGTGAATAACAGGAGCTCTGAATCAAAGTGCTGTTTATACAAGATTAGAAAGGGACAGCCACAGAGCTGAGAGGAAATAGATTGATTTCAGCTTCAATTTTTATAACTTTATTGGTGACACATAGTACAAATGGGCTGCCTAGGCTAACAAATTAAGTGTTTGTGTCTAGGAACAGATTTTAAATCACATCTCTCTCTGTCGTCTCATTAGGTATCATCCCCTCCTCCACCCCCACACCAAATTCAGTTTTGCTTATAGATGTTTGGCTGCCTTTGTTTTCTAGGGCAGAGTTTCTCTCTTTGGAGAGGAATTTTTCTTCCAAATTTAAAGAAATTGAAGTAAGATATGGAGAGGTGAAGTCTCTCAAAGAATGAAAATGATAAAAGTTTGAATAAATAGATCTTTAACGACAGCCTAAAGGAGCTCTGATTATTGAATCTCAGGAGAAGATTCTAAGGTGATAGGGAGACATAACAAGCCTGCAATAAATAATGTACGTGCCAGTGAATAGCTGCTTCCTATTTCCCTTCAAGGGAAGAAGAAAGGGGCTTCTTTTCAATATGAAGAGTAATTTGGATGCAACTATAAGATGCAGCTCTTGCCTGTAATGGTTAGCAGATACCAGAATTCAGCTGTCAAATGAACCTGCGAGGTTTCTTCCTCCAAAGAATCTTGAGGGAAAGACACACAGTCTTTCTGATAGAGATGAAGAGCATCTTGCCCAGTGGCAAACAAGTTGGCCATCTCCCCTCCTCCCCCCCGCTATGACCTCTGGAGGAACAATTTAGATACAAATTCCAACTCTTCTTTGCTTTTAACTAGTTTGTTTATAGTTCTGTGTGATATATTTAACAAAAGGGTTATGCTGAGAGATAGATTTTCAACATAAGCGTCTAATGGCAGATGGAAGGAAAGGAAAGCTGTGCATTGCTTGGGATGTTTTCCATGTATCATGTTACTTACTCTTCACCATAGTCCTGTGAGATAGGCATAACTGTTCCCCTCTTCTCGATGAGAAAATGGAAACTTGGAGAAGCTAAGTTGTCCATGCTGATGCCTGCTGACTTAAAAGCCCGAGCTATCTCCATAGCTCTGTGCACCCCCAGGTCTTTCTGAGCATCTGTGACTAAAGGCATGAAAAACAGGTGCCTGCTGCCCTTATCTTCCCTGAGGACACAACAACATTCACAGGAAGGAGACCGTGTTTGGAGGGTGGCTTTTGAAGAATTCACTTCTTGTATTGTTCTTTTTATTTAGAAATACTGTCTTGTGATCCCCTAATCAGAAAACTAATATTTTAGAAATGAACATAGACCCTCAGATATTTCTGAAGACTGGAGAATTTAGTAAGGTAACATTTTCACTGATTTTCTACTTCAGTTTTATCATGTGGGTGAATATTTATGAAATTATAAATAAACATAAGTGCTATTTTAAAATATGAACCTGCTGTTTCTTAACCTATCAAATCATATCTTTTAAGGTTTACATTTTTAAATCTTGGGAGACATTTCACCACCGGATTAAAGAATCTGAGGACACTTTCCAGATGACAGTATTATTGGAAAAATAAAGGAGAAAATGGGGGAAAAATAAATGAGAGAAATTCAACAGAGAAAAACCGGTCAAAGATGGCAACACTTGGTTTCTAAAGTGAGCCATCTCTCTGATTTCGTGCAATATTTAGAAAGCCTCTCTCAATTCTTGGCTAATTAGAAATTAGAAAGCCTCTCTCAATTCAAGACTAATCTATGGCTCTGCTTGTATTCTCTTCCCAATCCTGGAAAATAAATATATTTCAAAAATATCATCATTGCTATCTATCAGAAGAAAACTTCAGAATGAAATTAGTTTATCTGTGTTAAAATATTTTTAAATGTTTTACTTCTTAAGTACATCATGAGGTGGTCATTTGTTATTTCTAGAATTGTCATTTTCAAAGAAAGCTAGTGCTTGCTTAAAAAATAAAATATGTGAAACTAAAAATTACCCAAATGCCCAGGAATAGTGGGATGAATAAATGTTATTTTTATACCATGGAACACCACATAGCAATGAGACTGAAGCTCTATAGCTGCTACAAAATGAGTGAATCTCACAAATGGAATGTTAAGAAAACAAAGGCAGACACCAAAGAATCCACAGTGTATAATTGTACACTATCCAAAGTCCCATTAATATAAAGGTCAAAAACTGGCAAAACTAATCCATGCTGTTCATAGGAATTTTCCCTGGGAGGGGAATGGCAACAAGGAGGAAGCAAGCACAACAGGAATTGCTGGGGTGCTGATAATATTCTAAGCTTTGTTTTTGGTGCTTATTAAATGGGTGTGTTCCCTTTGTGATAATCCATTGAGCTGTGTGATTAGAATTTGTGCATATTTCTGTATCTATGGTTCTCCAATTAAATGGCTAGTAATGTCTAATTTAGACAAAACAAGCCACTAAATATGTGACAAACTTACTGATGGATTATTTAGGCACCACTGCAAAGATAAGGGTTACCATAT
Organism: Cnephaeus nilssonii; assembly: GCF_951640355.1. NCBI lineage: Eukaryota > Metazoa > Chordata > Mammalia > Chiroptera > Vespertilionidae > Cnephaeus > Cnephaeus nilssonii. Next base: position 45,461,037 of record NC_137073.1, read on the forward strand.
TTTGTTTTTATGATGTACTTAGTTTTAAGTTACATCATCTTTGAAGTTACCAGTAAAATATATGTCATAATTCATAGTATATATACTAATAATAGACTAATATGCAAATTATCCAGGACACCGTCACAGTAACAGTAACGACCAAACAGCAGGCTACGTGGGGTGACAAGGCCGGAAGGGAGGTTAGTGAGGGACAACCAAATGATTGAACAGCAGGCTGCGTGGGTGACCAGGACAGCAGGGGGTGGCAGTTGGGGGCAACCAGGCCAGTTGGGGGGGCAGTTGGGGGTGACCAGGCTGGCAGGGGGGGCAGTTGGGGCAACCAGGCTGGCGGGGGGGGGGGCAGTTGGGGGTGACCAGGCCAGCAGGGGGGCAGCCAGGCCAGCAGAGGGGGGCAGTTGGGGGCAACCAGGCCAGCAGGGGAGTCAGTAAGGGGTGACCAGGCTGGCAGGGGGGGGGGGCAGTAAGGGGCGATCAGGCTGGGAGGCAGAGGTGGTTAAGGGTGATAAGGCTGGCAGGGGGTGCAGTTAGGGGCAATCAGGCAGGCAGGCAGGTGAGCAGTTAGGAGCCAGCAGTTCCGGATGATGAGAGGCCCGATCCCTGAGAGTCAGACATCCTCCGAGGGGTCCTGGATTGGAGTGGGTGCAGGCTGGGCTGAGGGGACCCCCCCCTTCCTGTGCATGAATTTTGTACACCGGGCCTCTAGTCTTATTATAATTACCAGTAGTTCTTTCTTAATTGCATATAAAATAATGGTATTTTACTATTGATGATGTGCTAGGTTTGATGAAATACAGTAATAAAAATTGTTTTATGATATAAATAAATGCCTAAATAAATTGTAGATTGATATTTGTAGAAATAAATTCATTGTTTTCATTTGAAAATACTAAGGGGGAGTTCTATGGCATTTTAGAACATTTTTACAACACTTGTTTGGATGAATAATGTATAAGCAACCCTAAAATATTTTTGAATAATACAAATGAAAAAGCATCTAATTTACCATTCTAAAATATATTTTAAAAGTAAATGAATAAACTTGAATAGATAAGCAAAACAGAGTAACGTCATCCAAAAACTAACCAAATACATATGAGAAAATAGTGTGTATTGAAGGGGTGGAAAAGTTCAGGTAAAAAAGAAAAAATCAGGGTGGAAAGTTCAGGTAAAAAAAGAAAGAAGGAAATGAGTGAAATGTGGCTGGCCTTTCAATATGTCACATTTAGTCTGTGTTTCCAAAGATTATGCATGAGAGATAGAAGATATCTGGTCTTTGACTCATGATAGGCCTGTCAGTCTCCCTATGTCAAGATTAACCACTTTTCTCCTTAGGAAGTACTGTGTTTGCCTGAGCATGGCACTGTATTTGGCTTCTTTCACTTCCAATATCTCAAATGAACTACTGGATAGGAAGCAGGCCAGCCTTATATGAATGTATTAGCCTATTAACAGAGAAAAAACTCAACACTGAAGAGTAACTTCAAAAAAGTGAAAACTATTGCCTAATAGCTTATTTCATCTATTTCATGGACAATTTCCCCCCCCACCCCCCACCCCCCACTTCCTGAATTTAAAAGGATCCTTCCACCCTAACTCCTGAAATTAATGAATACTCAAAAATAAATGTAATGGGGTGGGGGTATTTGGGCTTTTTAAACATATAACTTGTTAAATTAAATGATAGGAAAGTCCATTTCCAGAAGAAACTATTTCTTATTAGTGCGGTATATGAAACTGATAGGATACTCTACTGATTGCTCTCTTGTCAGTTAAAAAAAAGTTAGGTCAAGAGAAAAAAAAAATTTCAATTACATTTACAGTAGCAGCTGAAGGAGAACAAAATCAATGAAAGGAGCATACTTATTAGAGACCTGCAGTTGCCATAAAACTGAAACTAAATCACAGTGACAGTGTCTGAACTTCAGATAAATTACTTTGAATTCAGAATGGGAACCTGGAGAAATAATGGAAATGATATTGCAGTTGTTGGGAAAAAGGTTAGAACTTTTTATAGCCATTGCTTCTCTGGATCTTGTAGTTATTGTCAAGAACAAATACTGATTTGTTATGTTTTTCACTTTATTTTATTTTTCTGTGGAGGGGAGATTCTATTGTTTCTCCAGCAGATAATTCCACCTTTTAGTTTGTACTTTCACTGAAATGCTGGGGTGTTATGATGCTCAGATGTTCAGAGTAGAAGCAGAGTTTTCTGGGAACCCAAAGCAAGGTGACCCTTAGGGAGAAACTTGTTCTCTTTGAAAAGAGGGCAGATTGAGAAAGGAGTTAGTAAAGAAGGGCCAGCCAGCTCTGTCCTGTTTGCCAAATAGAGACACAAATCATCTTGGTCCTGAGGCCTCTCCTAAGCTTTCTCCTGGTGTCAAAAGTCTTTTCCCCCCAAACTCTGTGCTTTCCTGTGACTTGTGTCTTTTGGTGGGCTTCCAAACTTTGGCAAATGGTTATGAAATGCTGCCCCTGCCTTTAATGAGTGCAGATAACTTGTCAGCACACTAAGATCTAGGAATAGTATTCCAATGTAGATTGAGTCTTTACAGAGAGCTTTACTGACCTATCACTCATGAGATCTCCTAGAATACTGGGCATTATACTGGGCATTTTAAAAATTCTCTTCACTGAGGGTCACTCAACTTACTGTTTTTTATTTATTTTTAATATATTTTGATTGATTTCAGAGAGGAAAGGAGAGGGAGAGAGAGATACAAACATCAACGGTGAAAGAGAATCATTGATTGGCTACCTCCTGCACGTACCACACTGGGATAGAGCCCACAACCCTGGCATGTGCCCTGGCTGGGAATCAAACTGTAACCTCCTGGTTCATAGGTAGGGTTCTATTCACTGTTTTTTGGTGTTGTTTTTTTAAGGGAAGGGAGGACATAGAATAGTGACTCAGGAAGAAATCAAAGAAGAGAGGTTTTTTTGTTGTTGTTGTTGTTTTTTCTAGCTAGAAGGCAAATGAAAGACTCATCATAGGGGTTGAATGCACAAGAAAGGCATGATGATTACTTAATAGGGCAACATCTTTAGGGAAACTTGAGTGGGCAAGATATGACACATAATGGAGGAATTCACCTTGCAAGGGAACTATCAGAGAGCAATAGAGACGATGAATGCAGGGGGAAGAAGCAGCAACTGAGGAACTTCTCACAAGATGAAGTTGCTTTTCTTAGTGAAGAAAGAGGCAAGGCCATTGGCAAGTGGTGGGGGATTAGGGAGTAGATGATTTGAGGATAAAAGGAAACATTGGGTTAAGGAACAGAGGGGGAGTCACAAATAGCTCATTAGTTAAGTTTAAAGACCGAACGGGTAGAAGATTATGTATTTGTAATTATATCAATACATCCTATTGTGTGACTTTTCCCCCCCCTTGGTAGTGTTAAGTCAGAGTGTTAAGAGAGAAGGTAAAATGATGGCTTAATTCTCAGTCACAAAAACTTCAGGACAGTTGATTTGCTTCACTGCTGTACCCCCAGTCAGTAGGACAGTGCCTATAAGTGTAGATGTTTAATATATATTTGTTGATTGTTTGTTTGATTGGTTGATTGAATGAATCAATAAGTCAATCAGGACAAAAAGGAGAGCAAGAGAATTGGGGGTAATATTGAGTGACCAATGTGTTTTAGTATGGGGTATAGACAAACAAGAAATGAGAGGAAATGGCTGATAGACTGGGATAAAATGTATAACAGAAGCAAAAGTTTTCAATAATAAAAAACACTAATTATACTTAAAATAAGAAAGAGGGATCTATAAGCATAGGAGTTTGTGGTTTAAGAATTGAGTAAAGCACTTCAAGATAAAATTATATTGGTTTTTCTTATTTATACATTTTTGTCTCATCCACTAACTTATGAGTTCTTTGAAGGTGGAGCCTTTTATTTCTTGGTACTTTTTTTTCATAGAACCATAGGGCACAGTAAATAAAGAATGAAGAAATTAATAAAAATACATGTATAAAATTGAGGCTCAGCTTCATAGCTGACTTTCCATTCAACTGCTCAGCACCCCTATACCTCAGTTTTATTTTACTTTTATTGTCAGCAAAAAATGTAAGATACTTTTTTTATCCATGCATTCTGTGAGGAATAATTTAATAACAGTGATAGAAAATTATAGATTATATTGATTTAAATGAAGAATATTTGAGAAATGAATGATAATTTTCAAACTCAGGTATAAAGGTACAGTTGCTAGATACTTAGAGCCAGTTAAATCTTCTGCTAACTGGCCTCTTCTGACACCACATCGATGACATGGAAGTGTGCCATCTCATTCTTATCAAGTTAAAGTAAAAGTCCAGGCTCGCCATTTGGCCTCTTTTGACATCAAGAATTTGGGGGGTGGGGACTTCTCATTACTACCAGATAGGAGTAAAAGTCCTGGATCCATATATGGTATCTATTGAGCACTAATACTGGTGGAGAGGAGCTGGGTACCTCCCACTGGTGATGAAAGCCCCAGCTCCTTCCTCAGTCTTCTCTGACACCACCCCAGCAGGGGATTGCAGGACCTCATTATAGCCTGACTCTGGTGGAAGGGTGGGAACTGTACTCAGCCTAGGCTGGCATGTGTCCAGGTGGGGCTGCATTTTTCCCCCGTGGTGTTTGGCTGGAGTAGAGTGGCTATTGTCTAAAGGATTCTATCTTTCTAAGCTGTCCTTTTCTTTATTATTTGGCTACAGAGTGTAGGCTGCTGTTTGTGTATGCTTGCTGGCATTTCTGATTTAATAGCTTCTTTGACTCCATATCTGGGATATATGAGGCAAAAACAAAACAAGGAACTCGCCACTGTGTTGATTCCTGGGCTCTGAGGTCCCTAGGCAGTCCATAACTTCTTGACTCCATATTTTAGAATCTTTCTTTTGTTTGTTTTATATATAATGTCCATGATATTAAGTTATACTTAGCAATATAAATAAGGAAAAATATGTCTACACTATCTTTCCCCTTTATCACATTTTAATCATAAATTCTTTTGCCATTTTAATCTGTTTATGCTTTAATTATGCACTGAATTTATGCTGCAGTCAATATGAAAAATGTCATTAATGCAGAGCCATTGATAAGTTATTTTTGAGAATAAATACATATCATTACCTTGCCAAATGGAAATCTAGATCATTGATTCATGGGCTCCTAATGTGAATCTGTGTGAGTCAGATAGCACAGGAGAGGATGTGTGAGAAAGTAGTGTTTGCTATCAGCCTAATGTAAAGCTGGGTACAGTGGTGTAGCTCTGCTAAGAAATGACTGCCATTGCCTGAATTGAGTAGTTGTTAGCATTGACTCATTTAGGAATCACTCATTTAGAATGATAGTCTTGAGAGTCCCTTGTTCATGGGTAACAATTGATCTGGATCATGTCTCAAGACCCTGCTTGGAGAACACAGATCTTATTCTGATACACACTTTTCTATGTTTCTGGGAACATCTTGCATGATATAGCTACTTTTATGTATTTCTAAAAGTTGAAGATAATTTCCATTTTTCCTGCATTTTACTTTACCCAGCTTCTATATTCCCAGTTAGATTTCATCTAAAGTCAAGCAAGAGTAAATATGCATATTTTATTCTTTGCAGAGTCAAGTTGCAGTGAACTCTTAAAACTTGTTTTCAAATTTACTTCCCTGGGATATATCCCCAAAGAAAGTTTACTTAAATTTACATAAGACCATAATGTTTGTCTTGAAAGATCTCAAGACTTCCTAGAATTTCTACGAACACATTCACTGAATTTCCCCAAGAGGAACTAACTCTAGGCAAAGCTCCTAAACCAAAAGACTCAAATCTTTCCTGTTCATTTTCTCCAGAGGAAGCTTTCTAATTTATTTTCCATCTGGAAGACTTTGCTGAAATGGAGTTCATAGCAGTTCATCCTCGTGGCATATATCAGTGTCCTGGCACATAACCTGTCTGTGGATAGATTTCATCAGAACTAATGGGAAGATGAATGTGTTTACCTCTCAGTCCAGAACTGTTCCTCACTAAAGTTGCTCTGTCATTTAGACATAAGTCAAAGGGTAAAATTATACCATGGACAGATTGAGGGTAACGGGGATGCAAATTTATTAATTATGTCTTCTATAATTAAAATGAGATGTCACACACAAAAAGAACAAGCTTATACTAAAATGAACAACCTCTGTATATTGCCATTTGTTTTCTGTGATGTTGGCTGTATCTCAGGCATAAATGGATTGATGGTTTTGCTAGTTGTGTCAAAACTCTATATAGAAAAAGTGGTAAATGTTTCTTGGGCTTCATGCAAGATGCATGATGTCCCACACTAATGACATGCTGTATTAGCTGTGGTAAGATTTATTGACAACTTAGAGAGAGAGAGAATTAGCAGAAGAAATGAGACACCTCAAGCCTCAGTTCAAACAAGAAAGTTGCTCTGCCAGCAGGTTGACTGTGCTACAAGAAACCCTCCAAAAGGGGGAACCTCACTTCTTTGCCAACTTTCATTTAGTTAGGTTAGTCCAGGGGGGTGAGAGGAAACACTCAATTTACTAAGTAAAAGCAGATGTTAGGGTACATCGTGAGGCCCATCATTGGGAGACCTTGGAAACTCATCTTGGGAGTTTTGTATCAAGATCACTGACAGAGGTCTTTCTGTCTTTCTCCAGCCATCCAGTCCAGCTGGGGAGGCTACAAGGAAGTAGAAAGGCAAGGAAGCCCTATCATGTTGTTGTTTTTTTCTGAGACCAAAGTTTTATGTCTCCTACTAGATAAAAATCATAGTCCACAACATAGATTCAGATATTCTCAGGTTTCTGGCAAATTGGTCCTACTCCTTGCCCAACATGTGTAAGGTGCTCTCAGAGCATCTTTCCCTGAGTATCAGGCCAATGCCCCAATGATTTCCACTCCTAATGAATTCTCTCCTCAGATACAGACTTGCTTTATACAACACGTTTTATTTAGTTTTTCTTTTAAAGAAGAAGCTGATGTGTGATGATCACTTATTTTCCAGGCACTATTAGGTGCTAGACATGAAAGTACTACCTTAACTCTCATAATTCTAAGATGAAGGTATTAATTTACCTAGTTTTGAGTGAGGGAACTGTGACCCAAAGAGGTTAAATACCTGCCCAAAGTCAGATAGCAAGTACTAGTAACAACAATGTGCTCTGATGTCATAGAGTTAAATGAAGAAAGAGATGATAAAGGAGTTTACAAATACATAAACAAGAAATTTAGAAATTAATACGTACTATGATGGGTGATGTGATAGTCGCTGGGAAGAGTGCTAATGGAAGTCTCATTAAGAAGTGGCACAGGATCTGAGACTTGAATGATAAAAAGGAACAAGTTCCGAGAAGGCGGGGGGGGTGGGGGGTGGGGGGGTGGGGGGTGGGGGGTGGGGGTGGGGGGGTGGGGACTGATTCTTACAGGAAGGACAGAGGTCAAAGCCTCTAGAAGGAAATGAGCCTAATTATCAGAGAAAGACAAAGGAGACCAGACCCAGAGAGGAACAGGACAATGGTATGCAATGAAGGGGGAAAGGAGGCATAAGGGTCAGACTTGGTAAGGGCTTTACATTTTAGTTGTAAACGACCACTCTGCTTTTATGACATTTCTCTCATCAAGCACTGTTTAAACAGCTTTACATATATTTAGTCATTTTATCTTCATAGTAACGGTAGGAGGCAGTATTATCATTACTGGTCTCATTTTACAGATGAGAAAACTGAAGCACAGAGAGTAAAGTAAATAGTAGTCGGAATGCAATGGGAAACAACTGGAAAAATTAGAGTAGAGTAGTAACAGAAGATGATTTGCATTTAAAAATATAACTTTGGAAAAAAAGATTAGGGGATCTAGGCAAGAGATAATGGTAGACTCTTCTGTGGTATGTATTCACAATAATAGGGGAAATTGAGCTTAAGGGTTTGGTATGCCTTTTCTACTGCTGCTGGAGTGGAGGTAGGGAATGGTATTAAATGAGAAATCAAGGCAGACTCCTGGGTTCCTTGTTTGAACAGCCAGGTGGAAGTCAGTGCCCCATATGACAGTAAGTGATGATAATTCAGGAAGAGCAGGTCAGGACACATTATTAAGATAGTGACACTTTTTAAATATTCAAAGGGTGGTGTCAAGTGGGCAGATGGGCAAATGAAGTTTGGAAATCACTGAGAAGTTAAAGTTTGTGTGCACATAAAGCCCAAGGCATCGGTGAAAGTATGTTTCTGGGAATAGATCTGGGATCAAAGATCGGTTTTGTGGTAGAAGCCTGAGCAGGGAGTTTCTGCTCCTTGTATAAAGTCATGTTAAGGAGTCATACATTTCTCCTAAGAAAAACATGTTTAGGTTCCTAATGAAGTGTCCTTCCTGGTGGCAGGAGAGGGAGAAGTCCAACCTTTGGCTCTTCTCTTCTGGATTCATTCAGCCTTAGGATCTCACATTCTAGGATTTCACTGCCTCTGACATGCCTCTGACATTAGCCCATGCATTTACAGAAGTTCCAGGGGAATGTTACTTAAAAGTATTTTCAGCTTAATCTGCTCATGGGAACAGGAATGGTACAAGGCGAGTATGAACTTTTGAAAGATGATAGCTACCCAAACATAAGTGGTATTTTCAAAAAAGTTTAAACTGAGCATATTTAAAATGGACAATGATAAATTGGGGATTTTCTGGGTTCTATGACATGAATAGTTCAATGATTATTTTCTTAGGTACTTGTTTATAGTGCATTTGTTTATGCCTGGAAGGTTCTCCCCCTCAATCTGAATTTGTTTTTCAAATATTTAGCAAAACCTTAACATCTATGTAGTTAGGATATGTTGGGCTTGCCTCCCATTACCTATTCTTTTCTATGGAAGGCATAACTCAGATAAGCATTTCTTTCTGAACTCTATGTTATGAAGGTACTGTGCTATGAGAGCAAGAAAATGTCAACCACTGAACTATATTACATCTCCTTAGCTGTTTGCATCCAATAATAATAGTCTGTGAAAATCCAGAGATATTTTCTCATCCATTTTAAAATTTAAAATATTGTAATAATACCTTTGGCATCAGAATGCACCTTTCAATTATAATTGGCAGTGTGTTTTGCTTATTGACATATTTTTTGAGGTTGAGAGATACAACTAAGAGATTCTCCTTATGATATTTTATAATACTAAATTGTTCATTTACATTTTCCTCTTTAAACAATTGGCTCACTAACTCATTTCCCAGAACTTGCCAATGGTTTTCTATGTCCTGTGCCTTGCAGTTATGCCTTGATAAAGGCAATTTGACAAACAGAATCATCTGGATTGGATAGGACATTTGTCAATATAGGATTTATGGGGGATAGCATTTGCCCTAGTCATGTTCTAAAACCTTGGCACTGAGTTCATCAATCTGCCTCTAAAAGGACAATCCTATTTCTAAAGTGACAGAGTCTATTTGTAGTGGTGCAGTCAGTTAACCAAGCTGCCTATGAAATACAGAAGAGATGAAGAGGTGAGAGATGGGGGTATAAATTTGTTAAGATCCTCAGAAGAGCTCAGTTTGCTGAACAGAGCTAAACATTACCCTAACTCTTAATACAATAAAAACATTTTGAGGAGACAATCTTTTTAATTCACTCTCCCCCACCCCCTGCCTAAGCCAAAAGCAACTTGGCAATTTATTTGCAGATGTACTTCTGTTACCATTTGATGAGAGAAAAACTTTTCAGGGAGCAATAGGCCTATGGTGTTTTCCCCACATTGTGTGGTTAATAGGTTGTTTCTATCGTGATGAAACTCATCTTTTTCTCTCCATTCCTTTCTTCTGGAGCAAGACATTTCTCCCGCCTTTCTCCTGGGGCCATAGTACATGTCAAGGGGCTTTTGCTAGAGTAAAATATAGACTTTTTATAGCATGACATACTAAAGTATTGATGAAGGTGATCGACAATATTAACAAGAGAAAGATGAGTTCCTCTCATATCTGTTTCACTTTGAGGTTAGGTCTGAAAGGCCATTTATTTTCTTCATTTCCTTCTCTTGTGGGTGGGACCTTAGTGGTGGATCACCCCCATCTCTGATAGCAGCACCAAAAGCAGGTGAGTGACAGTTTTAGTAATCCTACCCTCATCATACCCATCAATGCCCACTCACAACAGGCAAAACACCCTGTTTGTTAATAAAATGCTTATTTTATAAATGAAGCTTTAATATGTCTATTAGCTTCCACCTCCCATACCACCCCCACTTAACAGAGTACTGCTCCTCAATACCATCTATGTGTAAATTCTGGAATAGCCCCAACTCCTGTCAGTTTCACTGGTGAAAACCCAGCCTTAATGGCAACCTGGACAGCAACCATGAAAGAAAGGAGTAGGACCCTCACTCTTAGGAGTGAGAGGGCACCATATAGGGAGCAGAGCTGGGGGGAGGAGGAGGGAGGGAGATCAGAGAGGGGCTTCATTCTGGAAAGAAAATTAAAACACTATTTGGATCATATATTGAAATACAGTAGAGAAGAAGAGGTATAAATTTATTAAGATCCTCAGAAGAGCTCAGTTCGCTGAACAGAGCAAAATTCCACATATGGTTGGTTATTTAACTGCAAGGACTTCTTAATAATGGACACCCCACTCTTCCAGATAGTGACGACATGGTTACAGGGTCACACCATCATAGGTAATAAAATAGCAAATAAGCGTTGCCAAAGCTGACAAAAGTGACCCGTGTTGGTAGTAACTTGAAGTGAAGGGAAATGACCTACTACTTCTGAGACCCTGAGTTCCTCAAAGATTTGATTTGGTGACCTTCCGTTTCTTCAAATGTAAAATAGAGGTATGGTATTGGATCAGATAACTCCTAAAGTTCCTTCATCTCCTTAGAATTAGTTGGACTTAGATTCTGTTTTATTAGTTGTGTGACCTCTAGTGAGAAACAATAGACACAAAGTAGTGTAGGAAGGACTTCAAGACAAGGCCACATTGATAGGAGGCAAATGGCAACTTAGATCACCTGGAGTCTGTTGGAATTACCTTCAAAACTTCATTAATAGCCTCTATCAGGAACTGTTTGATATCTAAAGGTTATTTTATATGTAAAAACTATTGTCCTAATTATATATCAGCCTAAGGTGGAGCAGTTACCATTTACTTCTGATATTTTTTTTCAGAGATTGGTATCTAAAATGCAAAGCATTTCAAAAGATCTAAAGCAGCCGAAACCGGTTTGGCTCAGTGGATAGAGCGTCGGCCTGCGGACTGAAAGGTCCCAGGTTCGATTCCGGTCAAGGGCATGTACCTTGGTTGCGGGCACATCCCCGGTAGGGGGTGTGCAAGAAGCAGCTGATCGATGTTTCTCTCTCATCGATGTTTCTAGCTCTCTATCCCTCTCTCTTCCTCTCTGTAAAAAATCAATAAAATATATTAAAAAAAAAAAAGATCTAAAGCAAAAGTTGAAGTGGCTGTAAAAGAAATATGTCTTTGTTTGATTTTCAGGATGGCCTAAACTTTCCTTGAGTAGGTGATATTTGAAAATGGAGAGATTTCAAACAAAATATAGGTCTCTGTTTTTAAGGAGCTCTATCACAGCCATTCTCTGTTGGAGCCAAGACTTATGGTGTGAGGATGCCTACATTTCCCACGACTCCCCGCTGTTTTCCTCACACTGAGGTCAAAATCTCTCTATACTTTTTAGTTGCCTTTATTCTGCTGTTTTGCTTACAACTGGAACATATTGTTTTATTCACCTATATTACCTGCTTCATTCCTGTGGCCACCTGTGTTGCATCATGACCAAAAATGGCATATCCATTTTTTTTATGTTTAGTTTTTGAATATTCCTTTGTGCCTAATTTGTCTGTGTGTTTAAATATTATTTAGGGTAAAGGATGCTCTTCAGTGATACATGCATTTTAAAGAAGGAGAGACTGGTCTTAATAGAACTAGTGATGACATAAATATGGCTAGCCATCTTTTGAGCATTTGCAGCACTGTTCTCCAAACTATTTCTAATATATACATAGCTTCATCAAGATATGGTGAAGGGGCTCAAACACAGCATGCTTTTTCTGAAATTTTCCATATTGGCTCAAAGGCCCTGGAACAAGAATTTTATTTGTTAGCATGTCCACACATCTGTTGTCTTAGCTGAGATGAGTAAAATATCCAGGGATCATGTTGTAGATAGCAAGGTAGGGAAAGAGTACTAAGAGACATAATTTCCATTGTGAATGAAAGTTTCAGTGTATCAGCTAACCAGTTCATAGCTATTTACCCAATACCTATCCTGTATCTAGCCTCATTAGTTATGCACTCATTACCACAGTATGATCAAAATGTGAGTGTTTTATGCTTTAATTGTGAAGGGAAAAATCCTTCCTATATTATAAAAGGCTAATATGCAAATTGTCCCCTCGGGAGTTCAACCGGGATTGGGCCTTTAATAATTAATAAAATAAGATTGTTTAATTTTTAACCAGAAATTCTGAATGACTGAACGAAAAAGGTAATGATTCCTATGGGATAGTTTTATTTATAAACTCATAATTAATTTTTATTTGATAGTTTTAGACATCCCACAGCATTTTACCGTCAGTGAGGTTTTATTTTTTAAAAAAGTAAGTCCTATTAGTTTTATAGACAAAGAGAATTGCCTTTTCATTTTTCTACTTTACAAAAGAAGAAACTAAAGTGAACTTCAGTGGAAGCTGATTTATTGCGTTAATCAGTTATAACACAAATGGGTAGGAACAGGGAGTTTGTGCTTTTGAGACAAAAGCAAAGCCATAATAAAACCTGTCCTAAGTGTCACCTCTAGCAGACAGCCCCTTCTTGCTTTACAGTATGTCATTCCATATTGGTCTATTTGTTTTTTAAAATGTCATCAATGACTGCTGCAAGGGAACTAATCCATTTTAACCAGTCTCTTAGGTAGTCACTTTCATCTTGGGTTTACTCTTTTTACTCTTTTTATCACTCTATTCATTTTACCTCTGGATTTATAGTGATCAGGTTTATAAAAGTGACCCAAAGGCCTGGTCATTACAAGTGAAACCAGTGGACTTGGTACTGAGTCCATCATCTGCTCTTTCTCTATAAAAAGTTCCCCTCTATCTCTTATCTTAAACAAAATTAGCTATAAATCCTAAATATTAAGTATTTCTTTGGCTAGAGGCAAAATTAAAGGTAGAGTAATTGGTTCTTCATAGGTGACTTTCATATATAGGAATACATGGACTTTCACATATAGAAATATTTTCTACTATGAATTTCTTCACCTTTCACTACCTCAAAGAAAAATAAGCATAAGAATTTAGAAAAACAGTGTAACAAACAGAGGGCCAGGGAGAGAATTATAGGTTTCTGCTGTATTCCCAATATTCTAATTTAAGGTTTCTTTGAAACAGTGATAGACTTAATCCCTTTATCTTACTCTTATCTTAAATATTTTTCTGTGATTGCAATTGTGCCTTTGGCATTGAAAGTTTAGGACCTCAAATTATCTTGGCCTAAGGAGAGAGGAAGCTGTAGTTAATTATAGCTTCCCTGTTATATACACACATCACCCACACACAGTGTTTGATTTAACATTTCATAAAAATAAAGGAATAAGGAAAAGAATCTAGCATTTTATTTTGTAAAGCAATATGCCTTTATATGATTATAATCACACCTGGCAATGCTAATTTTAAGAAAATGAGCACATTCGAAAGAGGATATCAAAGGAAAAACTATTTTTTCAGTGAAACTTGTTCCATGTACCAAAAGGAGGTTGCAGGTTCAATCCCCATCAGGGAGTATAAGGGAGGCAACCTACTGATGTCTCTCTCTCTCTCTCTCTCCTCCTCTCTTTCTAAAAAAAAAAAAAAAAATCTATCAGAACATATCCTCAGGTGAGGATTAAAAAAAAAGAAGAAGCCTTTAAAAATATGATCCTATATAATAAGACCCAAATATGCAAATAGACTGAACGGTGGAACGACCGGTTGCTATGACGCGCACTGACCACTAGGGGGAGACGCTAACCACAGGAGCTGCTCCCTTGTGGTCATTGCGTTCCCACAGGAGGAGCGGCACTCAGCCAGACACCAGGCTTATGGCTAGCGAGCACCGTGGATATCCCCCGAGGGGTCCTGGACTGCGAGAGGGCACAGGCCGGGCTGAGGGACCCTCCTCCCCCAGTGCCTCTAGTAAATAAATAAGTAAACAAGCAGTCAAGTCACCAACATGTGGCATCCATGTGGCTCCAGCTTATTTCCTTCCCTCAGTTCCATTCCTCTAACTCACTATGGACACTGGATTTAAGTAAAATCTGGTGGGGATTCAGTTTATGTCATAAGAAGGCACACTTCTGTACTCTCTTAGCTACTGGTATTGCCTATACTGTTGGTTTGCACATTCTACTTTATGCTAAAATGTGAGTAACTGTGGTATAAAAGTGACAACATTCTTGCATTTTGTAATCTTAGGAACAAAAGTTTCCATGTGAGCAGTCACTGCGTTGCACCACTTCAGGGGCTGCACTCGGTGGTCTCTCACAAAGACTCAGGGTTTCTCAGCCTATTGTCATTTTGTGGGGAGGAGTTAGTCTCAGGGAGGGTGAAGGGCCACTCATGAGGAATCTCCAAGGGATCTTTTACATAGGGATCCTTTGGGCGTTATTCTCCTCAAAGACACCAGAAATCGATGCTGTTCCTAAAATGCCCCAAAAATCTCAGAACCAGGTAGTCAGAGTTCCTCTATATTATCAAGGATTAAGACATTGTTAATGTTAACAAAACAAACAACCCCCCATCCTTACATACGAGGAGCCATACTTGAACTACTCATTGAGATTTTTTATTTTATCAGTCATAAAGGCATTTCAGTAAGCTTTAAACATAATGCTATATTATTTAGGGTATATACATGTTTGTTTTAGGGGTTAACGGTTTGCACTGTCATCTGCCAGAGGTTCAGGATCTTCAGGTTGGGAATCACTGAGATAAAAATAACTAAAAGCAGAGGGTCCTTCACAGGGAGAATTTTGTTACATTTTTCATTGCAAAAAATATGTAGAAATTTCCTCTATAATGTTACTTAATATAGTAAGACAGTATATAAACAGAACATGTGCAAGATTCTGCCTGTATATGCACCAGGTCTGATCAAAGAATAAATGCTACATCTTAAAAACAAAATAGAAATGTATGCAATACTGGTCTCATTCTGAGGGATATGTTTCCTGACACGCCTGCGTAGGTGGAACAGTGACTAGAGATAGGAATGGCCAGAGTTACTAGATTTAAAAATTATTTTTTATCTTGGTAACTTCTCAACAAAAGAAGAAAATAAAGACCCTAATAAACTCTCATGTATATACCATCAGCGTCAACAGTGATCAACATTTTGTAAACTTCATCTATCTTTCCACTTTTTTTTCTAAATTATTTTAAAAACAAATTCCAGATGCCATAAATTCATCAGAATATGTTTTTAATGGCTAATAACTTCATTTGTAAATACATTGCCATTATCTTAACTAATGATATTAACAATACCATCTAATAACCAGTCCATGTTCAATTTGCCCAATCGTCTAAAACTTGTCTTCTTACAATTTGTTTAAATCAAAATCTAAACAAGGTTCATATGTTGCACTTGCTTAATGTTTATAGTATTGTCTTTTTCTCTCTGGAAGTTTCCTCTCACCTTTTTTTCCTCTGTACCATTTATTTGTTGGAAAAGCAACTAGGTCGGGAAGAATTTTTCACATTCTGGATTTGGCTGGTTGTTTCTTTTTGGCATCACTTATTTGTTTATCTTTTGCATCCATTACCCATATTTCCTGTAAAGTTGTCAATCGAAAGTATTAATATGATTCAAGTTTTGTCTTTTTTTTTAACTAAAGAACTTCAAAAGGTACTGTAGTAGGTGCCATGAACTTTCTATTGAATCACACTGAGAGGAAGCCCTGCTTCTACTGATGTTAAAGGGCCATCAGAGGCCTTTGTTTCCTCAGCCCCATGTCTATTATAGGGCTTTTCGTTAGTCTTTCACAGAACGATAATTATTGCCAAGATCACTTCTTTCTGTAGAGGTTACACTATAATGATTTTTGATTTTTATTATCCCTTCTGCATTTATAGCTGAAGTTTTTCTATAAGAAATAACTTTCCTTCATGTAATATTATTACCTCAAAATAAAGTTTGTATAAAAATGGCAGAATAAAGATTTGATTATATGTTTTCATCCATTCATTTTCAGAATAATGAGTTCATATTTTAGTAATGTTAAAGTTGACCATTGATTTAAAATAATATTTGATGTGCTCTAATCAGTTGCAAACATTTTTCTTTCTGATGCTCACATTATTCCATTTTTGGCCAATAAGAGCTTGTTAGCTCTTGTATCTTATTTTTATATGACTACTGGAGGCCCGATGCACGAAATTCATGCACGAGTATGCCTTCCTTCCCCTGGCTGCCGGCACCAGAAGCGGTTAGGGCCAATCAGGCAGCTTCCCTCTGGCACCCGGGACCTGGGCTTCCCTCGCAGCCCCACCTTCATCCAGAAGGTCGTCCAGAAGGACGTCCGGTCTAATTAGCATATTACGCTTTTATTATTATAGGTAATAATCTGTGAAATATTTATTGTTTTTTGGTACAAGATATTCCAGGCTCTTTTTGAATATTGTCACACATGGAATTGCCCATATTCCCCTAAGAACCTTTTTTTCTTTTAGCAGTGAGTGACAGTTCAATTCTAAAATGAGAACTCTAAGTTTGCCCATTGCTACTGAATTATCATTTCTTTTAGACCTATTCAGTGGATATGACCTTGAAAGTTCAAACTTTATCTAGAGCAAATACTTCATTACTTCATAGAAATATTGGTAATTCAAATTTTAGAATAACTTCTTTGATTTTATATTCAGATCTCTTTTCCTTAGCCTGAAAATCTTAGTTTCTAGTGGCATTAACATAATTAGTTCTTTTATCCTACAATACAATCATTATAGTTTCAAATAACAATGCCAGCATTTCTGCTAATAATAAGAACACTGAATACAATTTAAGATTTTTCTCTGGTTCTTTTGTCCTTAAGATATATCTCACAAGGGCTCTATAATGAAAATATTGTTTTATTTTTAACATTTCAACATGATTTCTTATACAGTTATTCCACCAATTTAACATACAGTTAGATTCATTTGCTTTAATTTCTTTTCAAAATAGAGGGGTACTTTTTAGTTATTTAACTTTTTTATTTTTTAGTTATGTAAAACATTTACATTGCTCCAAAGTAAAAACTCAAACAGAAGCCAACTTTTATCCCTATCCCTGCCTCCTCTTACATTAATAACTTTTGGTAGTTTTGGTTCAACCATATTAATACATATGTAGAAAATTAATACATATATAAATGCACACATGTGTGGGTGTGAATTAGTGCTCTCACAGGTCAGCATATGTACACACAAACACGTGTACACCTGCACACATTTCTACCCCCTCTTTCTTATACAGACAGTAATCCTATCTAATAAAAGAGTAATATGCAAATTGACCATCACTCCAAGACACAAGATGGCTGCCCCCATGTGGTGAAAGATGGCTGCCCCCATGTGGACACAAGATGGCCACCACAAGAAGGCCTGCAGGGGAGGGCAGTTGTGGGCATTAGGGATAACCAGGCTGGCAGAGGAGGGCAGTTGGGGGAGACCAGGACAGCAAGGGAGGGCAGTTGGGAGGGACTCAGACCTGCAGGGGAGGGCAGTTGTGGGCGATCAGGCAAGCAGGGAGGGCAGTTACGGGTGACCGGGCCGGCAGAGGATGGCAGTTGGGGGAGACCAGGTCAGCAGGGGAGGGCAGTTGGAGGGGAGTAGGCCTGTAAGGGAGAGCAGTTGGGGGGGACCAGGCCTGCAGGAGAGGGCAGTTGGGGGGGACCCAGGCCTGCAGTGGAGGGCAGTTGGGGGGGACCAGGCCTGCAGGGGAGGGCAGTTAGGGGTGACCTGGCCAACAGAAGAGGGAAGTTGGGGTAGACCAGGTCTACAGGGGAGGGCAGTTGTGGGCAATCAGGCCAGCAAGGAGGGCAGTTAGTGGTGACTGGGCCAGCAGAGGAGGTCAGTTGGGGGGGACCATGCCTGCAGGGGAAGACAGTTGGAGAGGACCAGGCCTGCAGGGGAGGGCAGTTGTGGGCGATCAGGCCAGCAGGGAGGGCTGTTAGGGGTGACCGGGTTGGCAGAGGAGGGAAGTTGGGGGAGACCAGGTCTACAGGGGAGGGCAGTTGTGGGCAATCAGGCCAGCAGGGAGGGAAGTTAGGGGTGACCGGGCTGGCAGAGGAGGGCAGTTGGGGGAGACCAGGTCTACAGGGGAGGGCAGTTGTGGGCAATCAGGCCAGCAGGGAGGGCAGTTAGGGGTGACTGGGCTGGCAGAGGAGGGCAGTTGGGGGAGACCATGTCTGCAGGGGAGGGCAGTTATGGGTGATCAGGCCAGCAGGGAAGGCAGTTAGGGGTGACCAGGCCAGCAGGGGAGGGCAGTTAGGGGCATTCGAGCTGGCTGGGGAGCAGATCAGGCTGGCAGGGGAGTGGTTAGGGGTGATCAGGCTGGCAGGCAGAAGTGGTTAGGGCCAATCAGGCAGAGGCAGGCAAGCGGTTGGGAGCCAGCAGTCCTGGATTGTGAGAGGGATGTCCAACTGCCCATTTAGCAGGATTGGGCCTAAATGGGCAGTTGGACATCCCTCAAGGGGTCCCAGATTGGAGAGGGTGCAGGCTGGGCTGAGGGACACCCCCCCACCCCCGTGCACAAATTTTGTGCACCAGGTCTCTAGTACACTATAAGAACTGTTATGCACATTGCTTTTTTCACCTAACAGTTGTCCTCATTTTTTTCTTTTTTGTAGCTTTAGAGTACTCCACTGAAGTTTATTCAAGCAGTTCCCTAGTTTTGGGCATTGATTTTCCCCAGTATGTTCTTATTACAAACACTGTTACATTGAATAATCTTTGTATATGACATTTGTACTGTAGTTAACATATTTTTGTGGGGGTTCCCAGTAGTGGGATTGCTGAGATAAGGGTAATTATGTAAATAATTTTGTAGACATCAAAGGACTTTGGGTCGTCTCATTTTGCATTCTCACCAGCAGTGTGTTCGAATCCTTGCAGGACAACCAGGTAGCATGTTTGAAGAATTTAGATGCTTGCCAGACAGACTGGTGAGGAATAATATCTGAAAATAGGCTTAATTTGCATTTTTTATTATGAATGAGGATGAGTATCTTTATATATTCATCTTTTTCTTTTTTTTTTTTTTTTTTTTTTTACAAAATTCTCTATGGGGCTATTGGTCTTTTTCTTCTCCAATATTAAATGTTCTTTGTATTTTGTAGGATATTAAACTTTTATCTGAGAAATATTGATATTTTGTTTTCTAGTCCACAATTTGTCTTTTTACTCTTCTTATGGTGTGTGTTTGCTCTATAGCCATTTTTAAAAATGTACATAAATTTACTAATCCCTGGCTTTGTGTTGCTTTTATTTATTTTTTCTTTGTGTTGCTTTTAGATGTTGAATCACAATTAGGAATGTGTTCTCTCGTGTGGCATATAAAGGAATTTACCTATTTTATTCTAGTGTATGTCTGGTTATATTGTTTACATTTCAAGCTCTGATGTACTTGAAATTTATCCTGATGTATGATGTCAGGAATGATCCAAATTTATGCTATTCCATATGACTGTGCACTTTCTCAGCACCAACAAGACATGCTGTGCTTATTGGATTCTAAACTTCCTTATGCACTAGGATCCATTTCTGGGTTTTCTACTCTGTTCCACCGCTAAGTCTGGCCATTCATGTGCCAATATCATGTGGTTTAATTATAGAAGCTTTATAATACATATTTTAATATCTGGAAGACGTTTACCCCCACTTCTTAAGGTTTCTCTGGCTATTATTGTTTGGTTACTTTTCCAAATGAACTTTAAAATGAACTTGTATAATTCTAGAAACAATTCTTATGGTGTTTTTATTGGGATTGTATTAAATTTATAAAGTAACTTAGAGAAAATTGTCATTTTTATAATGCTGTGTTTTCTTATCCAAGAAATGGAATATATAAAAGTCTATTTTGGTGTCTGTCAGGAATGTTTTAGAGAAAAAAATCATTTTAACTAAAGCATTTAATAAAACATATTATAGGCAAATTTCCTTAGTTATATTGGCAACTGAGCTAAACTTTCTAACTTGGAATGTGCACATTGATTAATATGGAGCCAACAAATATCTATCGTGGTTTTTATTGAAAAATATACATGATTTAAGAAACCCATTCTTGCTTCGTAAGTGATTATTTTTTCTTTTCTGTATATCAAATAACTTTAAATGAGGCCAAAGATATTTCCATTTGAATATCCTGAATGGCATATTTATCCCATTATATATGAGACATCTAGTCATAAATTCTAATTTATATATAAAGATTTTTAGGGTCAGGTAAGCTTTAGCCCTTGTAGTAAAATAGCCTTATTTAAATTTCAATTGGCTGCATAGACAATTAATTACAAGTAGATACAAGTTATCTAATCATTGGAAAGCATCTGAGTTTGAGGAAAAAAATGCTCAGTTTTATTTTCTTTACCTTAAATTTGTGTCTGCATTATCCACTTTATTATTTTGATTAAATTAAATTCGTCGAGCCCTAGCCAGTTTGGCTCGGTGGATAGAGCGTTGGCCCGCCGACTGAAGGGTCCCATGTTTGATTCCGGTCAAGGGCATATGCCTGGGTTGCAGGCTCGATCCCCAGTGAGGGGCATGCAGGAGGCAGCCGATCCATGATTTTCTCTCATCATTGATGTTTTTATCTCTCTCTTCCTCTTCCTTCCTCTCTGAAATCAATAAAAATAAATAAAAAAAATAAATACGTCAAATGTTTAATAATGTAAAATATCAATTCATGCAAAAGAAAAACAACCTATGTGAAGCATGTACAGACTCTGTGGGTTAGCTCCTTTAATGTGTAACAGACCTGTCTTTGTGGCTTTGGAGTCTTAGGTTAGAACCTCCAAGCCAGCATTGTGTGTAGTGTTCCCAAATGGGCATGGCACCTTGCCACCCAAGGGGCATTTGGGAGCAGGTGGTAGTGTTTGGTTTTTTTTTGTCTGATTTCTGACTGAGAGGGGGTTGCTACTGTCATTTTATAGGCAGGACCAGGGAAACAAATGTAATTTTTTAAAAAAATATTTATTTCAGAGAGGAAGTGAGAGGAAAGATAGAGATAGGAACATCAATGATGAGAGAGAATCATTGATTGGCTGCCTCATCCACACCCCCTATTGGGGATGGAGCCCGCAACCCAGGCATGTGCCCTTGACTGGAATCGAGCCTGGGGCCCTTCAGTCCACAGGCCGACGCTCTATCCACTGAGCCAAACTGGCCAGGGCAAGGAAACAAATGTCTTGCTATAAAGACAGTCCTCCATGATGGAGGATTGTCTTGCCCAGTTTCTGGGTGAGATATTGAAAATCTGCTGGAATGCATGTTTTTGTGTTTCATGGTTAGGACTCCATTAATTATACATTCATAATCCCACTGAATTCAGATTTCTCTTGAATGAGAACATAATCAGAATCAGACCAGTTGCTTATTTGTCATATGTGTGTAACCAGGGGCAGCGTTGTGTGCTTTTTCATGGCTGAATCCATGAATCAATAGACATTGTACGTATAGTGTGCCAGAGAATATGAAGCTGTATTTGTGAAGGTCTGCTTTTCTTGTGCTGAATGCTTATACATTCCTGTACAAAAATTAATTATACTTATGCTTCCCCCAGTTTTTCTGGTGGAGAAAACAGGCGTAGTCAAGGAAAATGAAGTGCTGGCAGGACTTTATTTCTAGTTCTCATACTGCAATAGTTACATGATGGAAATATGTACTTTCCTTAATGCCTAATGATACTTCCCTGTTTCCCTGAGACTACACTTTTAACACCCTTGGAGAAGGTCCTGAATATTTGATCCATGATTTGGCAAAATTGTTCTCCCTTTTCTTTTCAGAAATATTTTCTCTAAGTTTAGACTCTCACATCTAACTGCTGAAATGAATGCTTTCTTTTTTTTTTTTTGAGGTGCCGTTTCTGGAGATAAGGTCATTAAACTTCAATTGAGAGAGCAGGTCTTACTATTTTAATGGAAATGTTTGGCAAGATGTTCCTTGGAA
Organism: Cnephaeus nilssonii; assembly: GCF_951640355.1. Taxonomy (NCBI): domain Eukaryota; kingdom Metazoa; phylum Chordata; class Mammalia; order Chiroptera; family Vespertilionidae; genus Cnephaeus; species Cnephaeus nilssonii. Next base: position 45,483,200 of record NC_137073.1, read on the forward strand.
ATAAAAAGATTTCATTGTTATTATGTATACTGGCTCAGGGGAAAACAAACAAACACTATAAAACAAAAGAAAATATTAGGCCATCGTTTAACTCCTCCAAAAGCAGGGAGATATTAACTGCAAAGGTGAACAGATTCATTAAAACATACCAAGATAGACAACACTTGTAACAAGATTAAGGCTGAGTATCAACAGAACATTTTTTGTTTTAAATTCCAACCACCAGAGCCTACCCAATCTAGAAAACTCACAGTCCTGCAAGTCACTATAGCAGTCTTGCTTAAATATGTCAGAAGTGGGCACAGGAAATGAGAGTTGGCAGCTTTCCTGCCTGTTTTAAAAAGACGGAAGCCCATCATGAATGAAAGCACACAAAACTACATTTGCCATCTGCATAGCTTCCAAACCTCTTGTATTTTATAGCAGTAGCCTGCCAATACCCCAGCAAGCTAATGCCAGAATAAAAACCCCAATCTGAAAGAGAGAACATGGCAAATAATAAAATCCTCAGGACGGCAGAGAAATAAAATTGCCGAAAATCAGACTAAAATAACAAAACAGTCAAGTAATATTGAGAGAGCTAGGAAATGCCTATAAAAGAGGATTTGGGGGAAAACTGAAGACTGAATATAATGCAAACCATTGTTCGGTTGAAAGGTTTTCCAAAGCAAGTATGCTGTTGGTAAGAAAATGTTAACCTTCCCCAGAAAATGTTACTTCTTGGTCATTTCTAATATTCTAACTTTGTTTGTTTGAGATAAAGCAACCAGTATGTCTTCTAGCTGTTGGGTCCCACTTTAGTTTGAGAAAAGAATAGATTTCGGAGAGACACTCGAACTAAGGGTTTAATAGCTCTTAATTTGTCTTTGGAATATATGCAAAATTAGAAGCCAAACAAACACAGCATTGCAACGTTTAAAGCTAATAATCTTAAAGATATTTTAGGCAGTTGCTAAGGAGATTATAACTTTGATTTTTACCTATGTTCCAATATCTATTAATGAATTAATCAGAAAGAAATGTATTTATAGGATTTTTAAAAAGTGACCTAAGCTTCATATGAGGAATAAAAAGGAAAATTAAAAAAAATCTTGTTTTAGGGTATAAGGCCATCTCTATTCCCATTTCCATCCCTCCCAACATTCACACTTGTATCCTAAAAGCAATATTAAATGTCTCTCCCTTTTTCCTAAAAAAAGAACATAAGAACATAAACAGTAAGTAATTTGCAATAATGACAGATTTAAAATGTGTATGTATCTTTTTTTAAAAAATATTCAGTTTATGTTCTTTTTCCCCCAAAGTCTCTACCTGAGGCATTTCTTTTTCCAAAATTCAGTTAAAGATAATATGGGATAATTAGGTTTTGTATCGAGTTGGTAATTGCACTGCAGAGGAGTGTTCTGTAGAAATTACCCCTGCTAATAGTCATCTAAAACTGGAAGTGCCTCCCCATGTTACTAGCTTGAGATCTGGACATCCCTTCTGCTCAGTGTTCAAAGCCTATATATAGACTAGGGGCCCAGTGCATGAATTTATGCACCTTGAAAGGAACTGTGGGCTGCAAGGCTGCAGTAGGCATGGTGTGTGTGTGTGTGTGTGTGTGTGTGTGTGTGTGTGTGTGTGTGTCTCGGCCCATCCTCTGCATCCCCGCCCAGCCACTCCCACTGAAGCCCCCAGTCCCCTGTCTGCTGGCAGCCCTACTCCTGAAGCCACTGCTCCCACGTGTTGACAGTGCCAGCTCCGCTCGCACCCACTGTTAGCACAGAGCAATTGGGGCCGGTGCCAGCTGTGGGTGTGAGTGGGGCCAGTGCTGTCAGCAGGTGCAAGTGGCGGCTGCTGCCCTGATTGCCCCTCAGGAGCAGGGGGAGGTGGAGAAGCCCTCAAGGGCTATTGAGGCTGGCAGCCGCTGCTCGCACCTGCTGGTAGTTCTCAGTGATCAGGACCAGTGCAGGGCACCAGCAGTGGGTGCAAGCAGTGGCTCCGGCACTGGCTGTGGGTGTGAATGGGGCCGGCGCTGGCAGTGGGTGTGTGTGGGGCCAGCACTGGCAGCAGGTGCGAGAATTTTCAATAACCACCAGAGGTTTGTCCTGATGACAGCGATTGGCGCCCCGCCTTGGTCTGGTGCCCCTGCTCACCTACTCCACCATTCCGCCTTGGCCAATGCCTGCTATGTTCTGCACACGCCCCCTCATAGTCAGCGCACATCATAGCACCCGGTTGTTCGGTTGTTTCAGTTGTTCTGCCATTCAGTCTATTTGCATATTAGCCTTTTATTATATAGGCTAAGCCTTGTTTTATTAGGCCCAGGAAAATGGCTAAGATGTGGACAGACTGGGCATGCACTAATTTCAATGTGCCTTAAAAAGGCTCCCTCACATCAGAGGAGATGAGTAAGCTTTGCAATATTAGAAAACAAAATGACATTTCTAGTTTAGTGTTCCTGAGAATAAAAGCAGTTTCCTTCATATGTTAGCACATCAAGAAGGGTGGGGGTGGAGGTGGGGGAAGGATGGGGAGGAATGTATTGTTAGGGACAAAGAGAATGTCAAAGAGAAAAGAGCTATGAGGAGCTATTACTTAAACCTTTCCTGCAAGAGCTTTACCAGGCGAGGGATAGAAGGGGATTCATGCTCTTCCTGGGCACCCTTGACGCCTTCTGGAAAAGGGAAGGGGCACAGACTAGGGTCTTTCTGCTCCTGATCATATATCCAAGGTGCCCAGGGTCTATGAATGAAACTCAAGGAACAAAACACTTGAGCCTGTATTTCTTCAAGGAAAGTGGCAGCCCCATCAAGATAGAAGCTTATTTTAGCTCTGTGTGTGTGTGTGTTTTATCCAGACAGCCCTGAGCTGGCTTCTACTTGCACCAGAATAACACTTGTCCTAAAGCAGATTCAGAGATTCAGTGGAGGACAGGGACCAGCAGTTTAATGGTCCCAATGAGGATGATCTCAGGGCACCTCACGGAGCACTGAAGCAAGAGGCTGGCAAGATTATTACAGGTCAGGTTGGAAACTCACTTCCTGAGCAGCAGCCCAAGAGCCTGACAGGCTCCTTATAGACAATGACTATGTCCCAGATCCCCCATTGCATCACTACTGTAAACTACTGTCTTGATACCCAGTGAGTGCTCAACAAATGCTCTTTGAACAAATTAATATCCTGGTTTAATGTGCCTTTGAAGTCATTTAGAGTAGGGTTTGAAAGCTGGTTCTGCTATTTATTAGGTGTGTACCTTGGGCAAGTTAAAAACTTTTCTGAACCTGTTTCCACATCTGTAAAATTATGATAACTGTACTGAGATAGCTGTTAACATTAAACAAGTGTGTCTATTAATAATATTTAGCATGTTGGCTGTAATTTCTCTCTTCCACCTTTTCTTTTCAATGTTGATTCCTTTCCTTGGAGTTGATTCTTTGGAATAGCTTTTTTTTTTCCTTTTTTATTTATTTGCTAAGACTAATCTCAAACACAATCTTCTCTGTGAAGATTTTTCTTTTTTTAAAAAAATTCTTTATTGTTGAAAGTATTACATATGTCTCATTTTTCCTCCATTGACCTCTCCCCGGCCACTCCCACCCACCAGCACATGCCCTCACCCCCCTACTGTCTGTGTCCATTGGTTATGCTTATATGTATGCCAATAAGTCCTTTGATCTCTTACTGCCCCCCTCCCCTGCCTTCCTTCTGAGGTGTGATGGTCTGCTCTATGCTTCTATGTCCCTGGATCTATTTTTGTTCATCAGTTTATGCTGTTTATTATATACCACAAATGAGTGCGATCATGTGATATTTATCTTTCTCTGACTGGCTTATTTCACTTAGCACAATGCTCTCCAGTTCCATCCATGCTGTTGCAAATGGTAAGAGTTCCTTCTTTTTTACAGCAGTGTAGTATTGCATTGTGTAGATGTACCAAAAGTTTTTAATCCACTCATCTGCTGACGGCACTTAGGCTCTTTCCTAATGTTAGCTATTGCAAAATGTGTTTCTATGAACATAGGGGTGAATATATTCTTTCTGATTGGTGTTTCTGATTTCTTGGGATATATTCCTAGAAGTGGGATCACTGAGTCAAATGGGAGTTCCATTTTTAATTTTTCTGAGGCAAATCCATACTATTTTCCACAGTGACTGCACCACTATGCTTTCCCTCTCTCCTCTCACCTAAGTGGCTATAAACTCTGTCTCCTTTAAACCCATGTACTGTTATATTTGCCTCGTAAGTACAATTCAAAGTCAGTGTGGCTGTGTTTTATTCGACATATTTGGGGTGGGTTGCATTTTTTCTTATTAAAAGATTATTTGTATGTGAAAGAATATATAAGTAAAAATAACAAAATCAATCACTTGATTTGAAGAAAACTTAATTACGGGAAAATTTTCCACCTAGTTGGAAATCTGTGCATCTCAGTGAATCACTTTGCTGTCTGAGATGAGCTTGTACAGTGATCATTTAAAAAGGGTTGGCATTTAAAATGCATCAGTTTTTTTCTTCTGCCCACCTGGAGCTTATGTCAATGGTTTTTGTACTGTGTTATTGGAAAAGTCACACGGAACAAGATTATTTATGAAAAATATTCAATTAGAAGAATAGATGAAATTTCTAGTCCAGTGGATGAGTCAACCTGATCCTCTTTTTTTTTTTTTTTTTTTTTTAGCTAGTCCTAAATGTGTTTTAAGTTGATATTCTAACAGCTTTCCTGATGGAATATCTAATGATATTTAGAAAGAAAGTGATAAGTGAAAAATTAGAGATCAGAGAAAGAGTCAAATCTAAATAAAACTCCTTAACTAAAAGAGTCCTTATAAATGACCTAATCCAGTGCACCAGTTATTTCATACGCAAGGAAGCAGTTCCAGAGAAGAGACTTGCTCAAGTTGCAAAACCAGTAAGTAGCAAAGAGCAGAAGCAATTTCAATACTGGTTCTCCTTTCCCAATACCACCAGTTGTTATTTTTATTTCTAGTTGTTTTTCTAATTGTCTCACTCGAAAGGCCATTATCCCTAGCTGTGTCTTAAGCTGAGTCCCTTGGATGCCAAGAGTAAAATTTGAAGAGTCCTACTGAAGAGTAGGACATTCAGGTAACCTTGCTTACTAGTATAAAGGCATATAATTAATCATGGTGAATTGAATGGGTTTACCTTTCTTAATATATTATTTTATGCAGAGGACTAATAGATTCAATATTCCCTCCTTCAAAACAAATACATGAGTAAGGATCTGAGCATGGACTACATTTGTGTTAATACCCATTGTATGGTAGGCTCATTATAAAGGTGGTTGTCACTCCATTATGAAATAGAAATTTGAGGATGGTAGAATAATTAAATTGCAAATAAGATATTTTTATCTGTTTTTTTAAATATGCATAATTCAGAGTCATTACTCTATTCCTATGGGGAAGAGAGTCTTAGCCCTTCTTTATTAGCTTTAGTTTCCAGCAATCAATCAGTAATTACATAATAAAGTGGTGAGATTGGATGTTTAGTACAAAAAAATATGTAATTACTACATTCCTGTGTTGTAATCAGCTCTTGATGGTGATTATCAATGGATGGAGAAATTAGAATATATGGGGGAGAAAAGTAATTTTCCTTCCACCCTTCTAAGTTCTCCTGGCTGATTTTAAAATCAAACTGACATGAGATATATTAAGAGGAGAAAATAACCAAATTTATTATGCATGTGCATATGGGGTCCTCTAAAAAATATGGCACTTGAGCCATCTTGAGTTAAGGAGAAAGGGAGATTGTGGTTGGGAGTTCAAAGGTGGGAAAATAATTCACAGGAAAGACTTAATGTGTAGTAAACAATTGTTTGTTGGGCCCTCTTGAAACAGTGGGACACAGAGAGGACTTTGATCAAATGGGCCCTGTGTATCAGGCCTAGTTCATATTAACCTATAATTATCTGTGAACATAGTTCACTTCCTGGAGCAGAGCTTCTATCTTAAATTCTTTGAGGCAGTTAGGGGAAAGGTCAAAGGTTTTTCCTGAATCTTGTTTCTTAAAAATAACCAGCATGAAATAATCACTATCACCCATAAGACATATTTGGGGAGGCAAAACCCTGCTCCTTCTCAAATGCTATCTCTCAGGGACTCCCTGAAAGCCCAGCTGAGCAGGACCTGGAACACTGCTCTTGTTTCCCACTCTCTGATGTGGTAGTGAAAGTGGCACATTTATATTAACCCCTTAGTGTCAATAATTATGCTGCAGAATTGTATCAACTCACTAAGCCATGTCCTCAGTTACAATGAACATGCTCACTTGAGTTTGCAAAAAATGAGCAGACTTGTACCTTCTTGTTTTCCATGAGGCAGGTAACTGAAGACTTCAAAGGTGCCAAAAAATGTATACACTGAATATTTTGTGAAAATTAGAATGTACTGAGATACTTTTTTTAGAAGTGATAATAGTATTGTAGTTATATTTTGTTTAAAACAAGACAACAGCCCCAATACGGAGTAGTTTATGCTAAACTCCATGTCACAAAACCAAGATTTAATTAGAGCTTCAGCTTTCCCAGAAATGGAATCTTAAACCAGTCAATCAAATCAATTGATCAGCACTAGATAGGTGATCTGCTTGATTAACCCCTGCCACCCCCTAAGGAAACTAACCTTGCAGTGACCAATCTGCTTTTTGCCTTTTATGACTTCCTTGTTCCTGTTTCTTTCTACCTGTAAAAAAAGTCTATCATTTTGTACAGTTCCTAAGAGTTCCTTTCCACCTGCTAGTTTGGATCCTGCCATATTCATGAACATTTAATAAAGCAAATACGATTTTTAGAATTTATTCAGTTGAATTTTGTTTTTAACAGTTTTTAAAGAGTAATTTACATTTAAAGCTACATACAGAAACATTTATAGATAAAATAGTATGACATCTGTAATTTGCTTTATGTCAAAGGGAGGGAAGTGTATGATAGGGCTTGGCAAGGCGCTAAACACATGTATTTTTATTTGGATTCTGGCCTTAGTCAATTCCCTTCTGGAGCAAAAGGGCCAGAGGCTGGCTGTGGGCTGCCTTGCCTGGGGGAAGTAGCTCCCATTTAGTCAGGGTTCATCTCTGGATAAGGGGGAGATGTGAGCAACCAACATTTATAGCAGCTGAGGGATGGGTACACTGGCCTTGTGAACACAGTCTGGATGGGTACAACATTAACCACTAAAAACCTCATTCCAGGTTTCATTGTTTCCTGCTTTTATTTTTTATATTGCTCAAATTATTTTATCTATTTTTTAAATGGTCTCTTCCTCTTCATTCATTCAATAAAGATATAAGGAGCATCTGCTATATTCTAGACATCATTCTAAGCACTGGGGATACACCACAAAACAGGACAGATACAGTCCTTGTCCTTATACAACATGCATTCTAATGGCCAATGAAGACAATAAACAAACAATGTAACTTCCAATATTTATAAGTAGTAGTAAGAAAATAATATAGACATTATCGTAATGATTGTGGGTATTAATCAGGGTGCAATTTTATATGGGGTTTATACGTAAAACGACCTTGCATAAGTCTAGTCATCGAGAGTGGATGTGGCAGAAGGTGGATGAATAAAGAATAGAATAAGTCAGAGGCTGCAAATCTGTCCTGGCAGCAGAGGTCTTGGAGAGCTTGGTATATTTATGTTCCAACATAGTGAATTATATCTGAAATTCCCTAAATCTGAATGTTGAGTGGTATCTTAATTTGATACATAAGGAGTTGTGCATAATGTAGCAGAGAATTTAGATTTTTTTCCCCCTAAAGAATCTAATTTTTTTTTTTTTGGGAAACTATTGGTCTTTAAGCAATGTTAAAGAAGAAAATTTCAACCACGTAGATTGGCTTTATTGAGTGATTCATGAATCAGTAGCATCCCGTCTAGTAAATAGGTACTCTGAGAAATTGTACATAATGGAAGATCTTTATAGGAAGAAAATGGGAGGGACAAGAAATTGTTAGTAAAAGAATGAAAGGATTGTTTTAGGTAAGGGTACCTTTCTTAGGGGGAAGAGCAGCAGGGGTCTTATCCAGCAAATTACCTCACTGGTGTTGATCAGGAAATTCCAGGCTGACTGGTTTAAGGCCACATTTGTGGGAGAAGCTGAAACTGCAATTACGTCTTGGTTTGCTGTTTATGGGCAAGGGACTCCACCCAGGGCCTGAAGTTTCCTTTCCTTAACAACTAATGAATCCATGTAGGGCAAGAGTCTATGCATATACGAATGTTTATGTATGTGTTCATATGTATGTATTGGCATGTTTATGTAAGTATATGCAGATAGATATACATATATATTTAAAAATTAGAATAATGCACTCTGCTTTTTATATGGTATATCTGGTAAATAATTTTATTTAAGTACATATACATCTGCCTTATTCTTCTTTTTAAGATTAGCTAGTATTCTGTTATGAACATGATTAACTTATTCCCACAGATAGATATTTGCATTATTTCTCACTGAATGTATGCATTTGTGTACCTATGTGAGTATATTTGTGGGATACAATGTGGGATAACATATTAAATTTCACAGATTTTGCCAAAAAGCCCTCCATAGAATTTGTATCAATATGTGCTCCCACCTATAGGAGATGAAAATGCCTTTTTTCTCATCTCTTTATACATTTGTATTAGACTTTTTGATGATCACACTTTTATAATCAGAATTGGATGTGTGATGTAATTTTAATTTAATTTTTTCTTATGAGTGAATTTGAGTCCATATATAGTCCTAAAAGCTATTGGTAGTGCAGAAGGGGGCATATTTGAGAAATATTTAGAAAGTAGAATCAATCTACCAAAGAGCATCTCTGGAGTTAAGGAGAGGATCAGGCCTATATCCCATGTTTCCAAAATCATAAACCAATAAAAATTACCTTCCTCTAGTTTTCTCAAGATTCAGCTCAAAGATTAACCTCTCTATGGAAAAGTGAATTACTCCCTCCTCTGTTCTCCATTAATATCCTGCACATAGCTCTGCTCAAGTCCTTACCACATTTTGTGTGTTTTATTTAATGGAGTTTTTAAGTCTTACACACTTGCAGCAAAAATCCAAACAGTATTGAGGTTCCTAATGTAACCAGGTATATTCTCATCTCATTCTTTTAAACCTCGCCTTCTAAGGGAATTCCTGAGGAACTGATTTATACAAATCCCAAAATTTCCATTATATTCTTTGCTTATACAAATATAAAACACATTTATACCTATAGTGAAAAATAATATTGTCAACAAATAATATATACTATTAGGTAACTTCATTTTTACAACATAATGTAATCTTTCTAAGTTAACATATATAAATATATCTTATTTTTTAAGAGCTCATAGAGAATTCTATTGGATGGATGTAATATAATTGATCAAAACATAAATGGGCACTTTGAGCTGATCCCAGGGTTGTTGTTTTTTGCTTTGTTGTTTTTTTTTTACTATTATGAATAATGATACTATAAATCCATAACATATATCTTGAAGTACTTATAGTCTTACCTCACTTGGATATATTCCCAGAGCATGAATTTGGAGTCAAAGGGTATACAATTTTAAAATTTAACAAATATTTCCAGATTACTTTTTTCCAAAAATGTGTCATAATTTAAACCTTACTAACATCGTAAAAGAGGAAAGACTTTCCTAATCTTTTAATAGTCCTATATGTTGTCATTCTTTAAAGATTTTCTCAAATTATTGGACAGAAGTTTGGTACTTTCTTGTTTTAATAATTTGTGTAATGTTCTGACTATTATTGGGATTGTGATTCTTTTACATTTTCTGATATGTGAAACACCTTTTCATAGTCTTTGTCCATTTTTATAATGGGTAATTGATTCCTTTTAGAGCTTTCTTGCATATTCCAGATAGTGTATGTTTTGCAAATTTTTGTTTCAAATCTTTCTTTTATTTTTTTACTTTGCTCATGGGGTCTATGGCCATATGTGGAGAGTCAATATGTCTTATTTTCTTTTTTAGCTTATAAGTATCTACTCTTATTTAAAGAAATTGTGCTAAGCACAAAGTTATAAAGTATTCTCAGATTTATTTTAAAAGTTTTATCATTTTTTCCTTTTACACTTAGTTCTTTGAAGCAAGCACTTTTATTGAAAATTTTGATATAGTGTGTTTATATATTATATTTTCCCAGCTAATGATGGATTTTATTTAAAAAATTTCTTAAGTTCTAGGAATGAGGAAACGGAGACTTACTGAAGCAAAGTGAATTGCCCAATATCACCAAAATTGTTTGTGTGCTTGCTTTTATTTTCTTCCCCTTAGATTTTAAGCTCACATGAGTAAAAATCTCTGTATTGTTCACTTCTGTATCATGGACACCTGACAATGTCAATAAATATGAATAATAGGGTCTTGTTTTTTAATCCTAACCTTAAGATATGTTTATTGATTTTTAGAGGGCGGGAAGGAGAGAGGGGGAGGGAGAGGGAGAGAGACAACGATATAAGAGAAACATCAATTGGAGTTGCCTCTAACACGTGCCCCAACACGTGCCCCAACATGTACTGGGGATGGAACCCACAAACCAGGTGTGTGCCTGACTGGTACTCGAACCTGCAACCTTGCAATCTTTTGGTGCACACGACGACACTTTAAAACAACTGAGCCACCTGGCCAGAGCATGAATAAATAAGTTCTCTTGATCATTAGACATGATAGTGGAATAGTCCTAGATGGCTGAGTGGATTGGGCATCACTGTGTTTATCACTACAACTTGGAGCCAAAAGCAGCAATCATCAATCTCAAAGTTTTGACCCTAGAAATGTCTTCATCAGAGACTTTCTAATGTTTTGGGCATGCAGTGAGGAAGGGAGAAAATCCAAATGCACAAATAACCATATGGTTATTTAGATCTTCAGATTTAAATTTGTAGCTATTAATATTAATATAATGTAAATTTGTGAAGTCTGACAAGTTTTCACATACTTCCATCAGTTTCACTCTGCTTTCTGACGTGCAACACTTTTCTTTGCACTTCTTGTGAATTGTGGCAGGTAGTTCTAGTGGAGAACTCCATCTAACTGCATATGCTGCCAGCAGACTCGTCTGTGAAATGCTGTGATTTAACAGGGAAGCTGAGGGATCATCAGTCATCTGTCCCAGCAGGCCCTGAAACACATGCATATACTGAATGTCTGTAGATTAGACCTGCGGCTTTGCTGCTCTCAGACAGGCAGCCTGAGTATCAGCGTCAAATCCTGCCCAGGTGAGCTCTGCTTAATCAAAGATTAGCTGCTTGTTTTGATTTTGAGTAATTAAGTAGAAAACTCAAAAGTCTGACTGGTATTTTATCTTTCTTCTGAATATGGGACCGGATCCATTCTTTCTAGAGTGCTTGGATATGTTTATCTGAAATAGCTGTATTTATCTCAGAAGTATTACAGATAACGTTCTCTGTCCCACACTCTCTTAAACACCTTGCCTGGCAGTCAGTCTTTGCTTTTATTTGCTCCATGAAGATGCTAAAAGCCAAAATAGTCAAATCATATGTAACATCAAAGATTTAGCTGTTTATATTAATGTTCACTATGCCTAACCTCAATTTCTCTTCTCCTTGCTTCTGCTCAAAGCCTACATCCTAGTTACAGAATCTGGGATTTCCCAGGATGTGTAAAACCAAGTTGGTATAATTATTTTTTTCACGGAACGTTCTCTTTACTATAGACAAAATTTCATTCAGTGAATTTGTAAAATGATCACTGGGAGAAAAATGAACTGTTCTCTGAAAAAAGATTCTGAGTAGTGTTGGTGGAAGGCTTGGGCAAGTGTCACATGGTGTCCAGTGTCACATGATGCCAGCTGTAGAATGTGGAGGGTGAGGAGTGCCTGAGGCTCCCAGTCTCTCCAGTCTCATGGAGAGGAACACTTGGGCCTGTTTCCGAATGCATCCTCCTCTCATTATACTCTGTCTCTTTACCGGGCAGGCAAAGGGGAAGGGCTTTGCCAGCATGAGAATGGCCTTATAAGCTGAGACAGACCCCTTGCAGGGTGCAGGTGGACTGTGCTGCCAGCACCTGGAGACCTTGTGGGAAGTTGACACCATTGGCAGTCCTTCCTGCTGCAGTTCGTTGCTAGGCAACCAGGGAAGAGCCGCTGGGACTGTCCTGTGGTTTTCCCTCTCTCCCCATAGTGACCATATAATTCCCATTTAGTAAGAAGGAGAAATTAAGAAGCCAGTTCCTATCCTGGATGGTTAAGGAAAACAGGGAGAATTTATGGAAATGCATCTTGGGCCACTTAACGCCTTGAACCTTCTCCCTGTTAGCCATATTTCTCTCTCTACCTCCTGTCAGTGTGTGCCAGTGATTTTAACAGTGCCAATTTAATACTAAAACAATCGAATGGGTTTCTTTGAGACTATGCCAATGTATTGCTTCCATGTACGAGTACAAACACAAAAGGCCTACTGTTTCTCAATACACTTGAATAATTCGCATTAATGTCAATGATTGGTGTCAACGGCAGTTGTGAATGTATATCAAGAAATGAATAAAATTTCAAAACGCTTTTACAGATCATTCAGCCAAACCCTGTTTTTGTATACGTATTGTAACATAATGAAATGTGCTCTTATTCTTTTCTCTAAGTTGAGGCAATATTCATCAGTGTTCATTTCTTTAAATGTCATGATTGCACATTTCCTGCATTCAAAAAATTAATCAGCAATGTAGATGTAGCCATAAGTATGTGCTATTCCAAGCCAAGTTTTGTGGTGTGGGAAGAGTGAATTACTGATGGTATTTTCATTGCTGTGGTTGTGGTCATGACTTTTTTAAAAACTGCAGTTTGATATTGACAATGCATCATCATAATCCGTTTTTCATGCTGGAAACACCCACTTAAAATAGTTTTCTTTTTTTCTCTGAATTCCCGTAGGCAGATTCTTTTCACAATCAAGTTGCATAGAAACCCTTTATTCATAAAGGATAACATCTGAGATATATCAATGAAACATTCATGAACTCTGCTTTTCTAAGTAGTGGCAGTGACTTTGAAACTGCCCAATTTTTTTTTTCCTTTGGAAAAGATTTAAAAACAAAACTGCACCTTCATGGATGTGTGTGTGCGCGCACACATTATTATAATGAGGAGAAGTCAGACAGTGATGACCAGAAATCCTTGGGCAGAGGCCATTTCAGCTCATCCAGTGGTGTAGATTGATGCCTACAACTGGTGTTGGCATGTAGTGAGTGCCTGTGAATATTTGGAAAATACAAGCACCAGTGGTATTCTGGAAACTTTCAAGCTCTCTGTATAAGTAATGTCAGCCTATCTCTAAATTCACACAGTTTCTAAGTTTAGAGTCAAAATGTTGTATTTTAAAGTCTGATTTTTCTAAGAATATTATGACATAGTCAAGACAAATGAATGGATGTTTGCCTTACAGATTTTATTTGTTTGTTCCTGTTTATTAGAAGTACTATTGTAAAAATTAAAAAATGAGAGACCTTGTTATTTTGACAGGATACTAAGAATATTATATTAAAAACAGAAAAAGAACTATAGTAGGAAATATTTTAATATCCAGATAATACTTAGAAATTTATTTTAAACAGAAGTCATGAAAACATCATTAATAATTTCATGTAAAATGAACATGGAGGTCACTTACAATGTAGGTATTTATCAATTAAAGTTCATGCAAGCATAACTCTATCCAGCTACCTGATGTCTTTGGTCTTTTACAGTTGGAAAAATCTATTAGAAATTCTACTTGTGATAGGAGAATAGAAGCAGCACCCACTGATTAGAGAGGTTGCATAAGGATTGAGGAATCTGGGTATTTTAAATTCTACTCTAGTTCCAACATATTCAGAAATTCCTGTCGCTGCTTTAGCAGCATGGTTTATGAGATCTTGACATTTTACAATCACACAAGTTTCTTTAAGTACTTGCACAAAACTTCTTATTCATATTTTGGAGGAAGAATATACAGATTTATTTGGTTGTTGTAAAAGAATATAGCAAAACAGCAATTTAAGAAGAAGGAACACACATTAGATATGTATAGTATTCTATTTCTCTGGTTCCTGTTTTTAAGTAGATCCAAATTAGTATGGAAAACATGCAACTTAATTCCCTTTTTATTACCTAAATATAAAGAATCATAATATAGTAGGAGATTAGATGAACATTTTCTATAAATTAAAGAAGATTAGAAAATGCTTCCTATAAGCAGATTTTGGGATTTAAATGCCTGATTTCCTCCAGTATATTTCTGTCTTTTAGTAAATGAATATTTTTCTAAAAACACAGTATACAGTTTAGATTACAAACATGTTTGTTTTAAATATAATTGAGAAGAGAAAAACTGTCTAATTTGGAAATTAAGGTGTTTTGCCTTGTCCTGGTTGCTTGTGTTGACTGAGTCAGTTTTATGCAGAATAAGCTAGTACTGTGGAGAAGGAAGATATGTTGTCATATGGACTTTCAGTTACCAGGCAGAATTGAAAAGTCTAGCAATTTTTATAGTGGTTCTGAGTGTTTCCTCTAGAGCAGGAAGTGATCGTAAACTTAAAAATGTGGAAAATGTCTCCTAATTATGAGCATGTTGGGCTCTGAAAAGCTATAAATCCATTTTTTAAAATTCATTCCTAGCTATGAATAGTGACTAAAATGAACTTCAACTTGCAGTGCCTCCATGCATTACATTCTATACTCATGCTTTCCACAAATATCTTTTGAGCACCTACTCTGAACCTGGTATAGTTATGGTCATTGGGCAAATAGCAATAAAAGTATATAAATACAAGTATCTACAATATAATGTTAGGAAATGAGGAGGACTTTAAATAAAAATTAAATATGAAAGGACAGAAAGCATGACAGGGACTATAATTTTACACTGGATAGTCAGGAAAGATTTCTCTGAGGAGGTGATATTTGAACAAGAACATGAATAAGGTGATGAGTAAGGTAAGGATGTGAACCATGTGTATAACTGGAGGATTAATGCTCCAGCGAGAGAGAACCAGGAGTGCAAACAACCTGAGGCATGAGTTTGCTTGGTGTGCTGAGCAATAAGAAGAACAGAATCACCATGAGGGAGGGGGAAGGGTTAGAGGTCAGAGGTGTAGCCAAAGTCTGTGCCACCCAGGACCTTCTGGGTGTGGTAAGGCCTTAGGATTCTGTTCTAAGTGTGATCACCCTGGCTGCTGAGTCAGCAAGGAGATTTCTCATACACACACACACACACACACACACACACACATATTTACTAGTATATATATGGAAATGTAGAAGAACAGATTCTATTTAGGAGGCTAAGGCAGATCTTAGCTGGAGATGATAGTGGGCTGGATGGTGGGATAATGGTGGAGTCAGGAAGAAGTAGTAGATTTGTTGGCAGACTGGGAGTGGGTTAGAGAGAGTGGCATTGAAGACAGCTTCAGAATTTTCAGCCCAATATTTTCAAGCTGAGTATTTTCAGATATTGTTATTCTTGAGTAAATACATTTTAGTAAGTTTTAAAAATATATATTAGACTAGAGGCCCGAAATTCATGCATGGAGGGGGGTTCCTCAGCGTGGTCTGCACCCTCTCCAATCTGGGACCCCTCAAGGGATGTCCGACTGCTGGTGGAATTGGGCCTAAACTGGCAGTCAGACATCCCTCTCGCAATCCGGGATGACTGCCTCCTAACCACTCACCTCCCTGCCTGCCTGATCACCCCTAACCCCTCTGCCTGCCAGCCTGATTGCCCCTAACCTCTCTGCCTGCCTGCCTGCCTGATCGCCCCTAACTGCCTCTGCCTGCCTGCATGATCACCCCTAACTGCCCTCCCCTGCCGGCCTGATCTCATCCCTAACTGCTCTCTCCTGCCGGCCTGATCACCCCTAACTGCCTCTGCCTGCCTGATCGCCCATGACTGCCCTCCCCTGCCAGCCTAATCTTGTCCCTAACTGCCCTCCCCTGCAGGCCTGATCTCACCCCCAACTGCCCTCCCCTGCCGGCCTGATTGCCCCTAACTACCTCTGCCTCAGCCCCCACCACCATGGCTTTGTCCAGAAGGAAGTCGGACGTCTCAAAGATGGCTTGTCGACCCTGTCTAATTAGCATATTACCCTGTTATTAGTATAGATAGATTATATAGGATAGGATTGCTTAACCCTTTGCACTTGCTTGCTTTTTTCTCGATTCCTTTATTCTAATGCTAACCGTGTCGAGTCACACTCGACATCCGAGTGCAAAAGGTTAAATAGGGGCGGGGAAGCCTTTTTCAACAGGAGGAGATGCTCTTGACAGACAAAAACACATAATCTCTATATCAGAACTGATAGCCAGCCATATGCACTGTACTGCCAAACCAGTCATTAAAAAATTGAATCACTTTCTTACACCTTACACCAAACAGCTGTTGCCCTTAAAACTCCTCCTCAGCCCCCACCTTAGGTTCTGCCTTCGCAGTTCACCCAGAGTAGGTTCTGATTGGTCGGTTTCTATGCCAGTCAGCATCAAAAGCTCCGCCTCCTAGGAAGCCTTTGGCTCCTCGCAGTTCACCCAGTTTTGGTTCTGATTGGTCAGTTTCTATGCCAGTCAGTGTCAAAAGCTCCGCCTCCTAGGCAGCCATTGGCTCCTCGCAATTCACCCAGATTTGGTTCTGATTGGTCAGTTTTTATGCCAGTCAGCATCTCAGGGCCTATCTCTGGGTCTGATCATAGAGGCAGGGCTGATCAGCAGCCGCCCCATGCTGCTGGCGAGCAGGCTGAACTGCTGACCTCGGAGAGAGAGAGGCTTGGCTGCTGGCGAGGCTGGAAGAGAGAAGCAAGGTCTGATCACCTGCTTCTCTCTGGGCCTCACCAGCAGCCACTGCCACTGCTGATCAACCCCACCACTCTCTCTTTCTGAGAGGTCAGCAGTTCAGCCGGCTTGCCTGCTGTGCCCGCAGCCTGGCATTCGGTGGAGCCTCTGGTCATTGTGGATGTTACGACCCTGGCTCTTTATATACATAGATTAGGTTTGTCTGCTTTGAAAATCTATTTAGTCTAGTGAGTATCCCCTAGATGATCTCTGCTGTTCTTCCATCTTTCCCATGTGACCTGCTCTTCCAGGGAACCTAGCCTTCTCTTAAATTAACATGGAGCCAATAGGCACCCAAATGGATCGTTGCCTCATAGTTATACTCATGAAATCCAATTCACATTTTTTCATGGTTGACTCATCATTCTTTGTTCTTCATTAGTTAATTAATTCAGCAAACATTTACTCATTTCTTTAACAAATATTTATTGAGTGTCTACTGTGTGCTAGATGTCCAGGGCTAAACAAAACAGATGAAATCTTGCCCTCAAGGAACTTGCTTCAAATGGAAAGAAGGATAAAATAAATAGATGAGTAAACATATATAGTTTACCATATGCCTAGTAAGCACTACAGAGAAGACTAAAGCAGGAATGGGAGAAGGTACACTGAGTTAGAGGGGGAAGAAGGTTATTACAGTTTAAATGAGATGTCAAGGAAGGCCTCATTGAAAAGGTGATATCAGAAGAAAGACTTGAAGCATATAAGGGAACAACCTGTGTGTGTGTGTGTGTGTGTGTGTGTGTGCGCATATGCGGGTGCAAGTAGGGAAATTGGTCCAAGGAAAGGAAATATATGCAAAGGCATGAAACTGGAAATGTACCTAATGAGTTCTTGGAATAGCAAGGAGACCAGTGTTGCGGGTGGAGCAGCTTGAGCCGGAGGGAGAGGAGTACTAGATGGGGCAAGATGGGCAAAAGGGGCCAACAGGGGCAGATTAGTACATGTTTGAATGAGAAAAGCAGGCATTGGAAATATTTGAGTAGGGGACTGACATGTTCTTGTGTTTTAATAGGATCACTCTGTTGCTGTGTTCAGAATGAGACTAAAGTTTGGGGCAGATGTAGAAGAAGGAAACAGTTGGGAGACTATGTCAATATTGTCATTATTGATTGCACAAGCACAGTGCTCCACACATGTCCCAGGATTTTCTTGCTGTTCTTAACAATCATCCTCACTATTGAATGATATATCCCATATGCATGGAAGGCATTTGTTATTTTTTCACCACTTTCCATTTGCATGTATGTTTTAAATTATCTCTCTTTTCCTTTGTGTTGATATTGTAAGCCTCCTCTTAGCAGAACTTTAAATCTTCTGAGTTTATTTTGTTTTACTAAGAGTTACCAAGGATAGGGCAAATAAGTCTTTGAAAACCTCTTGAGACTAAGCCAAGCACATTAAGTATTCTGCAGATAAGGGAATGTACCAATCCACAGGATCTTAACATTATCTAATGCTAATGCCATCTCTAGGAAGTGTGCATATTGACCTGCTCTCTCTGTGGAGTAAAGTAAATATAATTGGGCTGGTATTTACGAAAATGTGTAGGTTGAAATTTAGTTAGAGCAGTCCCTGTCTACGTTTTCATTAATCTGAAAGTGTGTAATTGTATCCTTATGTATTTTTATACATATATTCACTTTGAAGTATGCTTGCTGTGCCCAAATTATAGCCAGCCAGTTTTTAAAAAACTGTCCGTGAAGGGTAGCTCTCTCTAATCTCAAAACAGTAGCCAAATTTCCCAAGGCTCATTATACCTTGTGTTCCTGCATATCTGACTGAAGGGTTTATGTCAGACTTCTATACTAAAGTGCAGTGAAAGCTAAAAACATAACTCTCTAGCTTACTCTCAAAGGATTGTTTCTCTGAAGTGAAAAGAATAGAAATACATTTGTAAGCAACTTTCAGGCTATAATTTTGCAAGAAAAACCTAACTATAGCATATAGTGTAGAAAGAGGGCTTAGAAATACAACATCATCCAAAAAAATGAGCCTCTAAGAAAAAAAGACACCACCAAAGATATAGTCCATTTTTTTTTCCTATTCATTAGATGATATAAAGGATATGTCATGTTAGCTCAGAAATGATTAGGATTTACCTTGCAAAGACTATATGACCTCATTGTTCCCAGGAATCCGGCCTAACTTTAAGTGGGCAGTCAGAGAACTACTGACAGGCCCATCCATCCCTCCTGCCTGAGTACTGCTACACTGCAGGGGGCACAGAGGACATGCCCCGTGTTTGCTGCCTGGGGGAGAGCTCTGTTTGTTTCTGTCTGAATCACTGTGCAGCTGCTGTCCTGCTCTGCTGAGAACTGCTCGTCTCAGCACAGGGAGAGAGGGTGGAAGAATGACATGTAGTGAGAACAAAGGGAGATAATTCAGGAGTCTCAGGAAACAAAGGCTTGTTGGATGTTAATAAGAAGACATAGGGGAAATGGATTCTGATATTTAGGTGACATGCATGAAGCAAGAATAATAAGTGAGCTTTTAATAGTTCCTGGATTCATTTTCTCATGTAGGTCATCTGACTTTTGTCCTCTTTTGCTAATAATAGTTTAAACAATGGAGATATACTTTAAAAGATAAAAGTATAAAAGGCCTGATATAAAAGTTCTGACAAAACAAGAGTATGTGCCCTAGCCGATTCAGCTCAGTGGATAGAGCATCAGCCTTCGGACAGTAGGGTCCCAGGTTTGATTCTGGTCAAGGGCACATGTCTGGGTTGCAGGCTCGATCCCCAGTAGGGGACATACAGGAGGGAGCTGATCAATGATTCTCTCTCATCATTGATGTTTCTATCTCTCCTTTCTTTCTCTCTGAAATCAATAAAAATATATATTAAAAAAACACACACACAAGAGTATGTGACATAAAAATGAAATCCTCTTCATATCCTTGTAACTTAACTCCTTAGAGACAACAATTACTAATATATGTATATTATCAAATCATTTATTTTTTGTTAATCCTCACCCGAGGATATCTTTTTCCCATTGATTTTTTAAGAGAGAATGGGAGAAACACAGAAACATCAATGTGATAGACACACATAGATTGGTTGTGTCCTGCATGAGCCCCCAATGACCAGGGCTGGGGATAGAGCCTGCAACCAAGGTATGTGCCCTGGACTGGAATTGAACCCGCAACCCTTCAGTTCACAGGCAAACTGTCTAACCACTGAGAAAAACTGCTAGGACATTAATCATTTCAATGAATTTATAAATGTACCATATACAAGTAGGTTTGGGCAAAAGTAGATTTATTCTTCAGAAATTTAAACGTTTTAGTTGATTCATCAGTCTTTTTGTTTGTGGCCTTTAAGGATATTTTTTAGGGCTTTTCCTGCCACACGTTTATGAAAAACATCTATCTCTAGTGTTCTTGTGGCTATATTTTACACTTATAACAATACACTATTTATAAGTTTTTGTTATTTAGGTTTTTATCCTAAATCCCAGAGAGAGAGTTTCAACAATTGTACTAGAATTTTAGTAAGGCTTCTATTTCCATATTCAGTTTGGCATAAGTAATTTAAAATATAATGACAAGGTTTTTTACCCCTCCTAAAATAACACCTAAATATCAGCCACCAAAGAGCTCGTCCAAAACATACCTGCAGAACAGAAGAGCCTAAGAAAGTTCTTTGCTCCCAAATATCTTCTCCTTCAGCAAGTAGGGGTCTAACACAAAGTTTATTTCTATCTTGAAATGAAAAACTATTGGGAGAGGTTGACTTTAGCCAGTGTGCATAAAAGAGGTTGCTTGTCACACACTGATGTACAACTATCTCCACCATCCATCTCCAGAATTCTTTTCATCTTGCAAAACTAAAATGCTAACTTCCCATTGTCTTCCCCTCTCATCCTCTGGCAACCACCATTCTACTGTCCATTCCTCTGAATATAACTGTGTTAGGGATATCAAATAAGTGAGATTATCCAGTATGTGTCCTTTTGTGAATGGTTCATTTCCCTTGGCTTAGTGTCATCAAGTTTCCTGCATTTTGTTGTAGCATATACCAGATTTTTCTTCCTTTTTCCCCTTTATTTTTCATTTACAATGACATACACTATTATATGTATGTCTCAGGTGTATAACATAGTGGTTAGACATTTATATATTTTATAAAGTGATCACCTCAATAAGTCTTGTAATCATCACACAGCATACATAGTTGTTACAATATTAAAATAATGACTTTTTAATTTTCACCTTGTAGAATAGAAGCATAAGTGAAAGTATACTTATACCCTCATAACTGATTAATGTTAATCTAAAATTTTATTCAATAAATACATACTAACTGCTTATTGTATGCCAGGTATTGAAATGGGTACTGAGATACAGCAGTGAACAATACAAAACATGCCCAGTGCCTTCATGGAGTTTATATCATCTAATGAAAGGATGGGCAAACTATGGCCAAAATGATTCTGCAGCACAGCCACTCCCATTTGTTTACCTATCATTTATGGATGTTTTCTCACTACAAGGGCAAAGCTGAACAGTTGAAACAGAGACCATATGTTCAGTAAAAAGCCCAATTTATTTACTGTCTAGTCCTTTATCTCAATGATCTAACAGAAGACAAAGACCTTAGACAAATACAAAACTTCAATTAAGTAGTCTCTAAGAAGGGAGAGTAGAGTGTCTCAGAGCGTAAACGTGGGAGGTATGTCTTGTCTGAGGGGACATGGCAATGGCATTTGGTCTAATGGGCACTTAAGAATGTATAAGACTAACTCACAAGTTAGGGGAGGGAATGAGAGAGGTTCACTATAGCATTTGGGGCAAGGCATCAGCCTGTGGAAAGGGTAAGCTTAACACAATACAAAAATAGAAAGGAGGATCCTGAGTCTGGAATAGAACCAGTTGAGTGGTACAAAATGAGGCTGGAGAGGTAGGCAAGGGCCAGATCACACAAAGTCTATTAGTTGTTTGTTTTTATTGAGTTCATTGGAGTGACTTTGGTTAACAAAAAAACCATACAGGTTTCAAGGGTACAACTCAACAAACATCATCTTCGTACTGCATCTTGTGCCCATTGCCCCAAATAAAGTCTCTTTCGATCCCCATGTATGTCCCCTTTGCCCTCTTCCACCTCCCCCCAACTCCCTTTACCTCTATCACCATAAATACATATATATGTAAAAATTACATACATATATATGTATATAGTTTTTGCTCAATATCTTCACTTTTTTTTCCCACCCAGCATCCTCCCCCTACTCCCATCAGTAGATGAGTGTATGGAAAACAAAACAAAACAAAACAAAACAAAACTGTGGTACATTTACACAGTGGAATACTACTTGGCTGTAAAAAAAAGAAGACAGTCTTATCGTTGCAACAGCAAGGCTATTAGTTTTTATTAGTGTTTAAAACTTTTTCTTAGGAACAATGAGAAACCATTGAAGGCTTTTCAAGAAAAAGGGACAGTTAGAAGCCTATTGTAATTTTCCACCTGAGGCAGATAGGTGACCTGGGCTTGGGTAATGAGCAAGAACATGGTGTCATGCATGGATTTAATTAGATGTGGATGTTTTGGAAAATGAAGTAATCACAATGGCTCCCAGGTTTGCACTTCAGAGGCTGTCATTTACTAAGATGGTGGACACAGGGAGAGGGTCAGGATTGGTAAGATAGCTCATGAGTTAATTTGAGGGGTATGTTGAGTTTGAGGTGAGTATTGAATCAGCAGCTCATTATGCTGTTCTGGAGCCAATAAGAAAGACATTAATGGTTATAAACATGGTAGTTTTAAGCCAATTAATTTTTTTTGGAGAATGAACAAAAACATCAGAAAAGACCTGAGAGTATATTTCTTGACTATGTTTGCAAGGTATCTGAGATGTCTCTGTGAGAGGATTGTCTGTGGACTTTAATAGTCAAGAGACCTTGAATGGAAACCTTCTTTGCTTCAGCCTTGTAGTACCATCTGTGTTTTTGACCAGGAAAAACACAGATGGTATTACAAGGGCAAAGAGGTGAGTATAGACATTATATGATCCCCTGTGTGTTGCAACTATCCCAGACCACAAACTTGAAATGTTACATCTAGACCTCTCAAACTGAGAAGAATCTTATGTATTCAAATTGTGACCAGTGTCTGGCTGGTGTTAGTTGTGGTTAGAGCATCAGCCCACACACTGAAGGGTCACACGCTCCATTCCCAGTCCAGGGCTCATAACTTGGTTCCAGGTTCAATCCCAGGCCAGGTCTGGGCATGTGCAGAAGGCAACCAGTTGATGTTTCTACCCTTCTCTCTCTTCCTGTATCCCTTCCTCCCTCCCTCCATCCCTCCACTCTCTCTAAAAATCAATGCAGAGAATATTGTCAGGTGAGGATTAACAAAATAATTGTGATAAAAATTGGTTTATGATAGACACTAATACAAATACAGGTAGGGGCAAAAGTAGGTTTACAGTTGTGAATATGCGAAGCATAAAGTTTATTCTTGTACTTTTATTTATTAATTATTATATTGTTTTCCATAGGAACAACTGTAAACCTACTTTTGTGCCACCTAGTATTCTATATATAGGAATTCCGTGGTGATAAAATTCTTCTTTCTGATTAATGTCCTTCTAGGTGCAATTTTTATACCATGCTCTGCTAGGTGGAATAGTTTGTAGGTAGATATACTTATCTACTTCCCAATCCTGATCCCTATTGTCAATCTCATCAGACCAATAGCTTATAATTTTATCAAAAGATATAAATTCTGGGATGATACAGTATATTTCTAAGAATAGAAAATATTTATGTATGCTTATATACTTATCTTTAACTGTGCAAATGCAGTATCTCTAGTTATGAAAAAAATTTGGTGCCAAGTCCCTAGTGTTCAAGATAATTTATGGTATCATTAAGATGATTGTTTTTGTTGTGTGATTTACTTAGCATTGTTTGCATAAATTATGAAAATTCATACAATAGCCTCAGGCATCAATCAAATACAAATCTAACAAGTAGAGAAATGTTGCCACTCTTAATTTTTCCTCATTCTGTTGAGTTTGTATTGCTAATACCACATTTCACTTTTAAGACTATGGATGATTTTTAGAAATGGTCTCATAGCCCAAAAGTCCTTAATAAAGTTGCCTTTCCTAAATGGAAATACCTGCACTGTTAGACAGGGATAAAATAGTTTCCACATTAAGGGTCATTGATGGGAACATTAAGTGTGGAAATGAACATCTTAAACCCAAGGCTAGAAGAGAAGTTAGGTTATTCTTGAACTAATGGCAAGGATGTGACAAAATTCTGTTAAAGGAAAATGAATGGGATATTTTAACTGCACTTTAAATCAATGATCATCTGAACAAAAGTGCAGCCAGTATCTTTATAAATGACTTGCAAAATAGGATTAGATTTCTATAGTGAGACCTGTTATTTGTGTAGATGGTATATTAGCGTACAGTAATTTTGTAGTACATTGGAACATTGTGAAGTTATGATGTAAAAGTAACTGGTTATAGATCTATATATGCAACATTTTTGAATTTAAAAGAGTAAAGAGCATAAGTCATAAGCTAATCCATTAGAGAGAAAGAGCAGGCATGTGAAATACTGCTTCAAGCTTACCACTGATGGTTTGGAGGCTTAATCAAACTGAATTAACTTCCACAAATGTGACCCTAAGGTAGATTGTTGATTATCATTCTCAATTAGTGAGTCCTCTGTTTTTCTCATGTTTAATGGTCAAATTTGGATACATACAGGCAGAGACAGCTGTGGGTGATTCCTTTCCAAGCTACTCAATTCCATTTCTGCTAAAATTTCCCCAGTGTCAAGTGCAATGTCAATGGTAATGTTAGTGTTTTCATAAGAACCCTTGAAGATTAAGACTGTTTTTCAAAGGAAGATTTTAGATTCTATAATTGAATCTTTTGTGTTTGTTTGAATCAGCTATTTCCTTTTCTAGATTTACTCCATCATTTTAGAAACTAGACCTATATTTTAGCTGTGGTACCCTCCCAGTGGGAGGATTATAAGGGTAGTTTTCCTTTGTTTTGTAAATTAAAAAATGTATTGCTTTATGTTTATTTTTAAATCATTTTGATATTAAAGCAAGACATAGAAATGGTTACAAATTTAGATGATGTTAAAGGGCTGATAATTAAAAATAGTAGTCTCTACTTCACCACTCCTCACTCCAAATTGCTATATCCCAGAGGCCTTCATTTCTAACACTTCCAGCTGTTTGTCCTATTTATATCCATATTTAAAACATGAAAACATATTTATACTGCTGTTTAAACATTTTTTAGTTGCAGCTATTTTCTACTGATTATTAAATTTGAAAGATGCGGTTTTGGCATTATTACCCTGACCTGCACCCCATACTCTCACCTTCTCACACTTTCCCTCCCTCCAATTTCCCAATACAGTTAGGTCTTTTGTTTGTTAGACAAGATGCAGGGATTACATTATTATGATTTCATCTATATTATTCAATACTCAGTCATATACCAGAATGTATTAGTCATCATTTGCTTATACCTATCTTTACTTAATCACTGATTAATCCTTGAATGCTATTAGAGCAATAAGCTTCTCACTAGTCAAACACGTCAGTTAAACTTAGTTTGTTTATTTATTTATTTATTCTTTTTCTTGGAGAGATTTTTCCCCAGAGTGTTTCATTTCCTGCTCCAATCTGGTCTGGAATCTTTCCACTTTGGTGGGTTCTGAGCATTCTGTGACATCCCTTTACTTCTCCCCCATTTTATTTTTTTTGTAATTAGTCCTATTTTTTGGATCTTTTCACTACTTTTTGTTTATTGCCTGTTTCAGTAGAGCACATTCTGTAGTATCTTCCTAAAAAAAAGTTGCACTACAGGTTAAACTCTTTGAGATCTCAAATGTCTAAATTTGCCTTTATTGCATGCTTCTACTTAATTGTCTAGCTAAATGTAGTATTCTAAACTAAAAGTCATTTCCTCTTGGAATTTTTAATTTTGTAGCTATTAATTGTTTTTTCACTTCTAGATGAGAATGAGGATGTTTTGATTCCTAGTCTCTTATATGTGACCCAATCTTTCTCACAGTAAACTTGTAGAATTCTGGCTTTATTCTTAGTGTTTCTGAAAAATCAACATGGTATGCCTTGTTGCTGGTAGTTTTTACTCATTGTTCTGTGCATTTATGTATCACATTTATTCTGGAAACTGAGGCCTTCATTGCTGTTTTATTTCTCTAATAATTTCCTCTCTTGTTTTTTTTCTGTTCACTCTTTTATGCACTCATTTTATTTTGATGTTTGACCTCTTGGACAGACTGTTAATCCTTTTGCCTTTTTCCCCCATTTTTTAACTTCAACTTTTCTGTTGATTTGTGGAGAGTGGCTATAGCGTTCAGACAGGATTAAGCCTCGGACTGACTTGTGGCAAAGCCACATACAAGTCCCAGCTTGGAGGGCAAAGCCCTCCCAGCCCAGTTAAGTTATAGCCAAAAGGCTATGATTGTAAGCTTAACTTTATAGTCTGACCCTGAAGTCCTAGGTAGCTAAGGGATGTAGGCTGTGGGAGGTGCAGCAAGTGCTGTCTAAACAAAGCTTGATATAGTTCAGAGAATGATAACAACAGGAAAGAAGTAGATTTGAAACTAATAAGAACATTGTAAATATCTTGCCCTTTTTTAGCTTTGTGTGATCTGACTTAAGCTTAGGCTTACAGGCTGTATCACTGTTTCCTCATCCAGGCACAGTGATCCACCTGGCCCCAACTGTATTATCTTGTCTCATTTCTTTAATCCTTCACCACCCCTCCTCAAGTTCACCACTGGCCATGCTAGACATGGTTCATTGGTTTTTTTGTTTGTTTTAAATTTTGATATCACATTTGTAATTTCATGATATTTTTCTTTTGAATGTTTTTGTTGTAGCTTTCTGTTTTTATTTTTAAAAATATATTTTTATTGATTTCAGAGAAGTAGGGAGAGGCAGAGAGAGATAGAAAGATCAATGATGAGAGAGAATCATTGATCGTCTGCCTCCTGCACGTCCCTACTGGGGATTGAGCCTGCAACCCTAGCATGTGCCCTTAACTGAAATCAAACCAGGGGCCCTTCAGTCTGCAAGCTGACACTCTATCCATTGAGCCAAACTGGCTAGGGCTGTTTTTATTTTTTAACTAAATATTTTCATTGAGATAATTATAGGTTCACACACAGTTGTAAGAAAAAACACAGAGTTGTCATACACAGCTCACTGGGTTTACTCCAATTAAAATATTTTGTTAAACTATGGTGTTATTTCAGAATCATGATATCAACATAGATATAATACATGTATTTATGTATTCAGATTTCTACCGTTTTACTTTATATGAGTGTGTATTTGTTAATTCTCTATAATTTTATCACTTGTGTAGAGTTGTGTATTCAACACCGCATAGTTAAAATGCTATATTATATAGCTTTGTGAAGAAAGAACATTTTCATCTAAAAAATGCACAACTTGTAATTCAGAACACATAATTGTAACTTCAAGATGAATGTAACAAACAGGTTGAAATATTACACATTTCCTTCATATGTGGTAGAAGATAAGGGTAAAAAGTAGTCTTCAGGACTCATTTATTGGAAAAAAATGAAAGAGAAAATAATAGATGGAAAAAATGACATGAGGCAGATAGAAAAACTTAAATGTCAACGAGAAAAATAGAATTCAACAAAGAAAACTGAAGAAAGAACTGATTAGTTACTGGTTGGAAAATTAACCAAAGAACATATTGCAGAAAGAAGAACTGCACTGCTTCTATAAAGAGCAGGATGGCTCCTGACACCTGGAGTTTAGGGTTTTAAATTGTTATGACTTTGTGTTTAAGTGAGAGATTCATCATACTTTCCCAAAGCAACGCTAAGGTGTAGAACCCAAGTGCTGAAAATCATGCCTCGAGTTGAGTTTTATGTAAGTAATTTTAAAAGGGTCAAAGCTTAACTTGTTCTATTTTTAACATTATGATGAAAACTGAATTTTTTTCAGAGAATTTTGGTAATGATTGGAATATTCAAATTAAAAGAATCACTAGTAAGGTATGTTCTCATTAAACTATTCAAAAATTTTAAATAAGGACCTACTGTGTGCAGACACTGAGTATGCTGCTAAAGGAAAAAACTGATGAACAAGACAGTATCAGTTCCTATCCTAGTGGACCTTCCATTCACAGGAAAGAGGGTGAAATACACACATCCACAAAGCAATTAAAGAAATAGCCAGTTACTATTTCTTAGGAAAGGAATGAACAAAATGCAGAGAGAAGGTGATACAGAATAAAGAAATCCTCTGGCATAGCATGGTAAAAAGGCTCTTTGAGAAGGTGACTTTAAGCTGATACTTTAGATGAGAAGGAAATTATATACAAAGAGTTGGGGAAATCATGTTCATGGCAGAGGAAATAGCTTCTGAAAAGACCCTGGGAAAGAGCTCTTTTAGTCCAGAATTGCAAAAAGACCATGTATCCAAGTTACAGTGAAAAAGGAAGAAGATGGACAAGGATGAGCTTGGAACACAGGCAGAGGCTATATCATGAAGAC
The DNA here is from genome assembly GCF_951640355.1 of Cnephaeus nilssonii. NCBI lineage: Eukaryota > Metazoa > Chordata > Mammalia > Chiroptera > Vespertilionidae > Cnephaeus > Cnephaeus nilssonii. The sequence goes on from NC_137073.1 coordinate 45,511,574, forward strand.
TTTATATTTCATGGATTGGAGGTCAGCTTTATTCAAGGGCAGCAGAAAGCCATTGGAGAAGAAAAATAAATAGGTGATGAGGACTTAGAAATTATAATATAGTTACTTGTTTAGGAACATAGCCACTCATTTGAGTCAGATTTAGAAAAATGCTCCTGGAACTTGTATTCATATTTTTGTCAAACTAGACTAGGACTATTTTACTTCTGTAAGCTGCTATGGCCTGGGAATAAAATTAACAGCTGGATATAGGTTAACTATGTTACATTTATTTTTTATTACATGCCATATGTTTTAGGGGAAATGATTTGACCTTTTGCTGAATTTAAATCTACAAGTCACTTGAGCTGATTAACACCCTGAAACTTTTTTGAAGATTTCATATGAACTTACCTTGATCTAGAGCTGAATGTCCTGTGATACTTTGATTTATTATATCAGAAAGCAGAATGACAGGTTAAAATTATAAACTACTCAATCTAAGTGGTTTATCTACTTTCTATCCTTAAGGAATCAAATTTTGGTAAAAGTAGTGTTTAAAAATTTGTTATTTTTGCATAACGGACATAATTTTTCCATTTCTAAATATTATTATTTGCTTTATCTTGAGCAATAACATATAAAAAACCATGGGTCTAATGTGCTTGCTTATATATATTTTAATACACATTAAAATGAGTGCATAACAACAATACCGAAAATCATTAATCATCTATCAAGTAAAATTATCTGGGGTATCATTAATGTTATATAAAACATACTTTAAATAAAAATTGGCAAAACAAGACTATTTCATTATAGAGCTCAACCATGTGACTAAACCATTCCTTGGGTGGACAGACACAGTATATGTGCCTTCTAAAAAAATCAATAGCAACAAACCATGACAGAAGCATAAGCAAAAATGGAGCCTGACTCTATTCTAATCATCTGTACTCCCTGTAAACTGCTGAAGCATGAGACAACTGGACAGACTGTGTTTACAGTACATGAACTACTTCTGGGTGCTCTTAGCCAACAGAGCTTCCAACTTTCAGTTCTGCTCTGGGTCATGAGAAATAACTCTTAAGTGTATTGATCAGAAGCTCGTTGACAAGAGAAGGCAAGTGAAGAACAGCATTACTGTAGGGATGGGAACTTTTCACCGTTAGCATCTCAATGTGAAACACACTTGGTGACACAGAAGTCCTTTTCCTACTAGCAATTAAGAAATTAGAACAAGTGGAAAAGTAAGAAATAAATGAACAGTAATTAATATACAAATTAAAAGCCAAATGAACATTGAACCAAATTTGGATGAGATAGAAAGTCTTGGTCAGCAAAAAGAGAAGGCAAATAATAATTGTGTTGATATTTTCATCAGAATCTCTCTTTGAACTCTCCTCAAAGAGCAGGTGTATAGTTTGTCATCTTAAAAGTAGACACTCCCTTGTTAAGTCTAATTTAATCTTTAGAAGCATGCTTCAAAACAAACTGCTTAGAGATCAATAACATTACAGATGGGAGGCAGAGGTAAAGGTTAGGAGTAGAATTTATCATGATAAATTCTAATGGGCTTTCTAATAATTTACTGTTTTATTTCCTTTTTAGTTAGAACCATATTTCAAAGCCCTCTATTTTTTCTCATTTTCTTTTTTTCTTTTTTGCACTTAGACTATATTTTAAACCAGTGCATAAGGAAATGTTAAAGGTACATTATAAATGTGAAAATGATGTCATATGATCACAGAGGGTTAATGCTAAAAAAAGCATGAATATTTTAACTTCATTGTGTGTCTTCTCCATGTTCATTTTAACTTAGCAAACATTTGTTGAGTGTCTACCATGTACTTCAGTCATTTCTGTCATTTTCAGGACAGAAAATGATTCATGTGAAAATGTAGTGGGGGGAGTGGAAAGAGATGTCAGATATACCCACAAGAGCTTTAGCACATGGTGGAATGTGACGTGAGTTCTACGGAAGTTTAAAAGGGATATGAAACTTAACTACTGTGTGTCCCCATATATAAAAATTATTTCAAAATGGATCAATGACCTAAATATAAGACCTGAAACTATAAATTACATAGACTAAACTTATGGGCCTTGGTCTTGGAGAGCATTTTATGAATTTGTCCCAAAGGCAAGAACAAATGATTGAAAGTATATCAAACTAAAAAGCTTCTACACAACAAGGGAAACTGCCCCTTCTTCACAAAAATAAGTTAATATTAAAAATAGATAGAGAACTGATATAACTCAAATAATCCAATTAAAAGTGGTCAGAGGACATGAACAGACACAAGAAAACATACAAATGGTCAACAGGTATATGAAAAGATATTTGACTCGACTAGCTACTAGGAAAATGCAAGTTGAAAATACAATGAGATACCGCCTCACACCTGTTAGAATGGCTATTATCAACGAGACAGGTAATAACTGTTGGAGAGGTTGTGGAGAAAAAGGAACCCTCAGTCACTGCTGGTGGAATGTAAACTGGGCCAACCACTATGCAAAAGACTATGGAGATTCCTCAAAAATTTAAACCAAGAGTTAACATACGACACAGCAACCTCCATTCTGGGTATCTACCTGAAAATTTGGAAAATATTTATTTGCAAAGATATATGCATCCCTATGTTCATTGCAGCATTATCTATGATAGCCAAGATATGGAAACAACCAAAGTATCCTTCACCAGATGATTGGACACAGAAGATGTGGTACATATACACAATAGAACACTAATCAGCCATTAGAAAGGATGAAATACTGCCATTTGTGACAACATGGATGGATCTTTAGAATATCATGCTAAGTGAAATAAGTTAGACAGAAAAAGTTAAGAACCATAATATTTTTTCAGTCATGTGGGATATAAAACTAAAAGCAGCAAATGAACAAATGAAACAAACTAACAAATAAAAACTCATAGACACAGACAACAATATGGTGGTTACCAGAAGGAAGGGGTGGTGGGGTAGTAAAAGACAAATGGAATCAAATATATGGTAATGGAAGAAGATTTGACTTTGGGTGGTGGGCACACAAGGCAATATACAGATGATGTATCATAGAATTGTACACTTGAAACCTATATAATTTCATTAACCACTGTCACTCCAAGCAATTTAATTTTTTTTAAATGGGATAGAATTCTCTTCTGTGCTTGTTAGTTCTGGCCACAAGAGTATCTGGGGCAGCTTCACTGAGCAGATGGTGAATATGCTGTATTTCTTTACTTAAACTTCAAATCTGTTGTACCCATTTCAGGTACACATTCTCTGTCATGGAACTAGGAAAATAAGAACTATCCATATCTAACATTTAACAGAAATCACAAGTATACCAACACGAGCACATGCCAGGTTGTATAAACCCTGTTTCTCATTTTTTTAAATGGAAATTACACTTGTCCCTATCCCACTGTATGCAATGTCCTCTCACCAGCTTCAACCTCTAATTGTCAGTTCCTTATTATACTCACCTGCCCCGTCTCAGTGTTTGAAACCAGGTGGAACACTCAAGGATTTCTCAGTGAGGAATAACAAGACTCTGAGGCCCAGCATATATAAGGGAAAGCCTGACAACTGTGCTAAGGATCAGGGAAGAGACAGAGTCTAAGAATTATTTTTATGGAAGTCACTATTCAGTGTCTGCAACTTATAGTACCAGTCATCAAGACATTAAGGGTTATGGCAGTGTTCCCAGAATCATATTTTGTTAATGATTTAAAATTGTTCTATTGAAAGTAAATGCAAAACAAAATCTTGCTTGATAGGCATTTGGATTAGAAACATTGACTATAGGATATCAATAATGATGACATTGTACCTCCTTACTTTTGTAAACACATAGCAGCCAAGCACAACTCCTGATGATCATTTCACCTATGCCTAAGACAAGAGTGACTCTGAGAAGTTAAGGAACTTGCCCAATTCTGAAAAGTTTCTCTTACTGCAAAAGAGAACCAGTCAGGATTAAAACCAGGACAAGACCCAGATCCTGCCTTCTAGCTCCACATTCTTGAACACACACACACACACACACACACACACACACACACACTCACTATGATGCAAGGTATACAACTTGAACCATGAAATTCAATCCTGCTAAGATTGTCCTTTTTCATGAACAACAAAGACCAATACATCATAGAAAACCACTTCATCTAGTAAGAATTTCTGAGGTTCTCCTTAGCCATTATTTCCATAAAGTTTTGAGTGATTCATTTGATTAATTGGAAAGGAGTTGAGTCAGCCACCTTCTTCTGAATCGACTTGATTAACTTTTGCCCCAGTCTGGATCTATTTGTATTGATTATGCTTCTGAGCTATTCACTGTTCTGTTGTCAAATATTGTAATATTAAGTGGTTTATTTCCATACAGTGACTTATGCTGCACTGAAAGGAGCTGCATTAGTCCGAAATAGGTCATGATTAGATGCCAACTGAAATGTTTAATGTCATCATGAATGACCTCTACAGTTTGTCATATCACACAGGGACCTCAGGTTCTCAGCAGTGCAGAATGTGTGGTGTCAGGTGTGCTCTTTTCTCTACTTTACAATGCTATGTGTGCATGTGTTTATGTATGTATTTTACATGTGTGCACGTGTTCTTATATACTGTGTGCTCATGTATCTTGAAGCTGATTTGTTATTGATGGAATATGCCAGGAAAGGGTGCTTTTGTGATAAATAGAGGGGGAAAATGAATGGAAAAAGAAGTTATACTAGTTTTGAGGAAGAGCGGTTTCATGTTCTTTTAGTGTTACCAGCATTACAAAAGGGAATGGTGTCCATATGATTAATGAAAGAGAACTAAGGGGAAACATTGGCTAGGGATATATCATTTCTTCTTAGATTCTCTTCCAGAGTTCAAGTATCTCAATATCTCTTTAATGGTGATCAAAGGTAGGTAGTACAACTTTTGTCTCACTTTAATGGACTATTAATACAAATGTGGTAGGAGTATATTATTTTCATTTTACTAGCTCTACTTCGATCACATTTTCTTCATTGAAAAATACATTCAACACAAAGGTGATGCCTCAAGGGAGAAAACTTGTTTTTTAAGGGACAAGAATCCTACTCTTTTATTTATAAAGCATGGAGATACATAAAACGATATACAGAATACCTATGATATTAAAATTTCATAGTGGGGAAACTTGGAAATAAGTGCCTAAAACATCTCCTTGGGGAGTGATATTGGAAAAATGATGGAGTAACATCACTTTAGACATAATGTTTTTTAAGGTCTCTTTCAACACTATCTTTCTGTGATTATGAACTTTTATGACTTGAATGTTGTTTTTATTATATATTAAAGACAGTGTGGCAAAAACTGTTTTAAAATGAACAATGCAGCATCATTGGCAATAATAGCAGTGCAGTTTAGAGCTTGTGGAAATGCTGGATGTGATATAGTAAGGAATGCTCTGGGAGAAAGTAAAAGAGTATAGAATATTTGATTCCTCTCATCTCTGAAGCTATGGCTTGCATGACAGCTGGGATCTGGAACTGGAGTCACCCTCTTGGTGTGGGGTGTGTACTGGTAGAGACCTGGCAGAATTTGTGGTAGAATTCATTGTTAAGACACCACTTTCTGTGTATCAGTGTTACACTTTAGGAACATTTAATTCTAAATGTTTATGCAATTACTAGTTTCTCATTTCTTTGATATATTATGTAAGTGATTTCAAAAGAACATACAGTAAAAAAGAGAGAAAATGACAAATCAATAATCATTTTATATTACCCTAGTAATTGCATGCTGCTTGTGCATATAAAATAAATAGCCATTGATTTTCATTCCTGACTTGTAGTATAGGTCAATCTGGAGAAGTTAAAATGACTATCAAGGGCATCCTTTTGGCTTTTTTGTAGGGATAGAGAGTATCAGTATATTCTTAGGGCTTTTAGGCATATAGCTATAGACACACACTGTTGTACCTACATCATTTTATAATTTATGGATGCCTTAAAAGTATAACTTACACTGTTAATGTACTTAGGAAAGGCTAGTAAAAATCAATCTTTCCTCCATAAAATACAAGCTGACTCGGAGCTGAGTGTCTCTCCACTTCTGAACACAACTTTACCACTCACACATGGCTCATGGATAATTCATTGATTTCAAAATGATAGAAAGAGATGGAATAGAACAATTTCTAATCAGTCAGTTTAGTGAGCAAGGAAATGTACCAAGAGTTCTGAAAACTGTAGTTTTTATTTATTTTTTAATGGAGAACTGAGCTATAAAATAAAATTTATGTGATCCTTAAGATATGAATAACAAAATCAGAGAAATTAGATATCAGAATTATTTTTATTCCTTTCAAATTCTATTTTTAATTGTCAATAAAAATGGTAAGAAATAATTATTAAACTACAATGCCAGGTCTGAATGAACAGATAGATAAAGAATGAGTGAAACTCTTGGTTTGACATCTGTGACTCTTGTTCAAAACAATGTCCATGTTTCACAGTTAATTATGGCTATCTGTTCATTTTAGGTGACACTTAATACATTATATTTATATATGTAACTTTATTTTACAAACACGTGTAGGACACCTACAGTGTCAATATAATATTCGTAATTATTATTTTTCAGAAACAGAGAATATGTGAAACCTTAATATATAAGAAAGTGTTTTTTTGCAAATCTCATTATGCACAGTCACTTCTTTTTATTTGTTTGTTTTGGTTTTAGCTTCTACATTTTGGGCATCTATCTATTGTTCATTTCCTAAGAGCTAACTCTAACAGATTGTGCATACACATACAAATATGTACTGCCAAATATCATCATAGCTTACTGAACCACTTTATTTAGTGGCATTTAAAACGTGTAAACTATATTTTTAAGTAGATTTATTTTAGATTGAAACAAATTTCTAATCCTGTACTTAAAGGAATAGGTGCTTCTAAGGATGATAAATTTATTTTTTATTTTTCTTAAATAATTTTATCTATTCTTGCCACCAATAAGCCTTGTTAACTCTCTGAGCTCTTAACATAAAATGCCACCCACCAAGAATAGAAGTATTTATGACAGGATTAAGAAATTGAGTCTGCTCTTTTAATTAATTTGGTTTAAAGTTCCTCATCATGCATATTATAGCCATGAAGTCTAATCCTCCAAATTGACCAAGTTAATTTTGTGGGGTTGGGATTTGATCCAGATCATCTGAATTTAGATGCTTTGCAAGGCATGTTATCCCTCTATACATTGTTCCTTTAGTCCAACTGAAGTTCCTAAAACGTTCAAGTATTCTACTTTAAACATCTGAATTCTTTTAGGATACGTTCAAAGCTGAAAAACTCTATTTATCATCCAGCTGGACTGTATAAAATGAGCATTTAGTACGTTGACATCCTTACCGCCTGAGCTGAAGTGGCTTCTTTACAGGGTAGCACAGAGAGAACACAGCCACCCTGAAAGGTAGCTCTGTGTGCCAGTCCATGTGGGCAGGGGTGGTGGGTGGTGATGCTGGTTATGGGGTGGTGTGGAGCCAAGAAATGAAGAGAAAGAAAGGCAAGTACATAGGGCAGTTGGGTCAAGATATGTAAATTCTGCTCTGATCAAGTTTCTCCATCAAATGTCAGATAATGGCCTTATTATTTGCCACATTTATGTGCTATTTTTATGGTTTTTAGTTCTCCTTTGTAATATTGGGGCAGACCCAGAGAATTTCCTGGGGTGTTGCAAACGGGACCTGCACAGTAATACTATTGTTCTAGTGAGAGCAGAAGAAGAATGATGGGCGGGGGGGGAGGCAGGAAAGAAAATTTTACACGAGTAAAGGCATGTTAGTTTTAAACGTTGAAGTTTTTAAGTACAGGCTTGTTAAGACTACACTAACTGTAACGTGCCACCTTATTTTATATCTGAACTTACTTTAGGTTAAATCTGTAATTGGACCACCTGGACTAGAAATGTGAGGGGCCTTGGGTGTTAATTTGTCTTTGACAGCTTAATTCTCTTTGGAAATTTTCAAATTGAAAGGTTTAAGGTTCCTCTAGGGATAAAAAGCAGTGGCTTAGGCCTGCCAGGGCAAGAATTTCTTATCTTAGCTTTGCATCTGACTTGCTGGATCTCACTTTGCTTCTCTGTGCTCCTTTGTAAGAAGAGAATTGAAGAATTAATTTACCTCTCAAGGTAATATTGATGGATCCAAGAAAAATGGTTGTAGAACATTTAGAAAATATAAAGATCTATGTAAATGTCAAATTATAATGATGAACTGGGTAACCCAATTATCCATTACAGCACTTCCCACTGTTTGATTAACCAAACAAAAATTAGCCATTTTTCTTAAATAGCATCCTTTAGAAAATGTGCAGCTTACCCCAGTAGGCTGTCACATTAAAATTTTAATGGCAAAAGGTGGCACATCTTGACAACATTCTAAGCTTGTAGAATGTTGAATCTTATGAATTTTATTATAAAAAGTCATTGCGTTTAAATCACAGGTTTTGAGTCAAGATTTTATTTTTATGGAAGACTATGATCTATATTCTACTGTGAACCATATTTTTGCCTTAACCTGATGACTGGGGTGAAACTCAGGTCAAAGTTTAATTTTCCTTTTGTTCTATTTTTGTTTTAAAAATACTAAACCTGATTCACTTTAGGAATTAGATTTTTTTCGATAATAATGCAGGGTGGCTTTTATATCATTTTAGGTAAAGGAGTCAGTTTGTTTATCTATCTATCTATCTATCTATCTATCATCTACCTATCTCTTTTTACCTGACACATTTGTGTTTGGGTAACCTGAAGCATATATAAGTATATACTATGCCACATGATTTGAGTTTATAATTTATCATATTTTAACACAAAATTTAAATATGATCAGACAATAAATCATTAAAGAAAACATAAACCCTCCAATGTCACACAATAGACTAACTCCATAAATGAAAACTGGTGAATGAAAATTCACCTGGAGTCCAGATAAATCTCTATTGATGGAAAAGTGATTCTATGTGTTTTTTAAAGCCTATTTTTAAGAGTCAACATCTGAAATAGACAGTTTACAACTGGTGTGTGCTCATAGATAAAGTGCTGTACTTTGCAAATCTGAATCCAAGGGCCTGCCTGCCTTTATTATATTTATACTAGAAGCCCAGTGCATGATTTAATCATGCACATGTAAGCTGTCTGTACGCTGGTCTGGTTGGCAGCTCCGAAGTCCCTGGGCCCCTAGGGCGAGGCGGGGCGGGGGCGTGGTCCTCCTGCGGCAGGAGCCCAGGCCAGGGTCTTGCCTTTGCCTCCCGCCCAGGAAGGCTGGGGCCGCCGCCACGTGCTCCTGCGGCCCAACTGCCACCAGACTACTCCCTGGGGAGCCGCGCCGCCCGCCCACCGCCCGCCGCCTCCAAACCTCCAAAACGCCGGCTCGGCTCGCTGCCCCAGAGGCCCGTCTGTGCCGCAGCACAGCCATGGCGCAGACGCTGAGCTCGTGTCGCCGCTGGCAATGCGAGCTCAGCGTCCTGCCGGCCCAATCACCACCCCAGCCACCCCGAGTCCCGCCCCCTGTGTCACCCGCTGGCCCAATCATGGGCGTAGCAGAGTGATGGTAATTTAAATATTACCTTTTTATTATGTAAGATTTTAAAAAATTTTTATTGTTGAGAGTATTACAGCTGTACCCGTTTTTACCTCATTGCCTCTGTCTACCCGGTTCCTGCCCCACCCCAAGTCTTCACCACCCAATTATCTGTGTCCATAGGTAATGCATATCCTATATAATAAAAAGGGTAATATGCAAATTGACCCTAACTGTGGAATGACCAGGAACAACTGGTTGCTATGATGGGCATTGACCACCAGAGGGCAGATGCTCAACACAGGAGCTGCTCCCTGGTGGTCTGTGCTCCCACAGGGGAGCTCTGCTCAGCCACAAGCCGGACTGAGGGCTACGAGTGCAGTGGTGGTGGCAGGAGCCTCTCCTGCCTCCTTGGCAGCTCTAAGGATGTCCAACTCCTGGGCTGCCAGAGGGATGCTTGACTGCCAGCTTAGACCCGATTCCCTGGGGAGTGGGCCTAAGCTGGCAGGTGAACATCCCCCAAGGGCTCCTGGGCTGCCAGAGGGATGTCTGGCTGCCAGCTTAGGCCCACTCCCTAGGAAGTGGGCTGAAGCCGGCATGTGGACATCCCCCGAGGGGTCCCAGACTGGGAGAGGGCACAGGCCAGGCTGAGGGACCCCTCTGAGTGCACGAATTTTTGTGCACTGGGCCTCTAGTATGCATATAAGATCTTTGGTTAATCTTTTTCTACTCCCCTCACTCTGCTTCCCTTTGAGATTCCTCAGTCTGTTCCATGTTTCCATGCCTCTGGTTCTATTTTATGCATCAGTTTATTTTGTTCATTAGATTCACTTGTTTATTTTGATTTTTAGGTTTAATTGTTGACAGATATATATTTGTGGCCTTTTTATTGTTCATACTTTTTATCTTTTTTCTTCTTCTTCTTACTAATTGCTTTTCTCTTGCTGCTTTTAAGATTCTCTCTTTGCCTTTAACCTTTGGCATTTTAATTATGATGTGTCTTGGTGTGGGCCTCTTTGGGTTCTCTTGGGCGCTCTAGGTACACCCCTGTGTGCGCTGTGTGTATAGTCTTGTTGTAGTTGAGCCTTGATTGCTGGGTCCTGCCTGCCTTTAAATTCAGATACTATCAGTATGGCATAAGAAGTTCATGCCTTTGTGCTTCCATGGTCAACTCTCCAGACTACAGTTTCTAATGCAGATCAGCCTAAGAAGAGAGACATATAAGGATGCTATAACTGACAAATTTCCTTTGTTTATGAATCAAAATCGATGTTACCTATGACTGCAGAGCTTGTGGCTGTGAAACTTCAGTCAGAAAGTGAGGAGAAAATTATATTTAATATCTTACCCACTTTAGTCTTTTGCTACAGGGTCAATCCTGATTAGATAGTGACAGTGGGTTAAAAAATGAATAGACCTGGTGTAAAGTAATGGTGGATACATGTCAGACACTTGTCAAAATGAATAGGAATGGGAATGTAAACTGGTGCAGTCACAATCAAAACCAATATGAAAATTATTTTTTAAAAAAAGAGTAGAACTACCATATGAACTTTCCTTAAAAAAATTAAGAATAGAACCACCATATTTTATTCCTAGCTATTTATCTGTACAAGTGAAAGAACACTTATAGGATGAATTATTAGAAGAGAAATTTGGAGTTAAAGGATGTGCATTTTAAATTTTGATAGATATTGTTAATTCAACAATGTCACGTTTTTAAAAATCTAATGAAATATTCTATGGGTTCATTGACAGAAATTTATGGTGAGTGAGCACATTTAAATTACTGGAGAAGTCAATACTAAAACTGTGCAATGCTCAAACTTATATAGAATCTTAACTCAATGTTAAGTTAAGTATGTAAACTGTTAAAGCATCACAATATAATATCCAGCTTCAACCATGATTTCCAGCAAGCTGCAACCATTGTGCCATGTAATTCCACTTAGGAAGTTATACTTAATATATAAAATCCTTTTTTTTTTTTTTTAGATACACAGGTGATGTTCCCAGCTTAACTCTATCCCTGAAGATAGAGTTTGATCTACAGTTGATTTACTTCATTTTATCATTCTTATGCTTCTTGAGTATTCTTTTGTTTATTGTAATAAAACCGGATTAGAAATCATTTTTATGAAAAATCAAATCATAATTCCTTTCCCCCACCTCCATTTTCATTGGCATGACAAAATACATTTGCAAGATAAAAGTGTAATAAAAAAAAAAGAGAAAGGTCTGTCTTGTGCTGCGAAATGCCATTAAGTACCAGTTGTTGCCCTGGGGCCATAAATTTGCCTTGTGGATAAGGAGCATTCTCTGGCACATGTCATTTTGATGGTTGTTGTGGGTAATGGCTAGTGCAGTTACAGCCTTCCAATAACAGCAGGAAGGCCCTTGTCCTGTTGGCTCTGCTCTGTAAAACTGAAGGAAGAAGGGGACCGACTATAGCACATACTTCCTAGGGGACACCATGGAGATGAAGTTGAAAACCACCATCTGGATCCTTTAAGAGCTATGCTGGGACATGCCTAATGATGGTAGCTCTGGTAATATACCCCATACTGTCTGGCAACAGCATAATAATTGTTTTTAATACATGGAATGTAAGTCATGCAGCTTTATTCTAGTGAACTGTAAAGGTTTGCATTCTCTCACTTTATTAAAACAACACACATTGAAATTCCCTACATTTTGCTGGGATAGTGACCCTGAAAACACATGGCCAAATAGCTAAACTAAACAGCATGCTTGTTTTATAGATTAATGCACTCTCCTCTACAAAGAACCAACCCTTATAAAGTTTTACATGAACTGTGAAAAGTTTATGCCATTATTATCCTAATGTTCTTTAACCCAAGGTTAACCATAGAAATGTGAGAACAGGCGCCACTGAGCCCTAATGGGAAGCAGGAAGGTTTTGTCTGCACAGAATGGCGTTCGCCTGCCGTTTTCCTAATGTGACAGCATGAACCCGCAGCTCAGAGCCCTGCTTCGGAATCAAACCTCAAAGGTCTTTAATGAAAAAAATCTAAAAACATTCTGGAGATGCTTGGGGTTTCTGCAGAACTCTTGGCTACTTGACTTACTCCATTATGTTTAATGGTCCAAGTTCTCACCTTGTCCTTTCAGGCTAAAGGCCTAATCCGGTGTGAAGTTTGAATGCAGTTTGAGCTCTAGTCCCAGATGAGTTTTTTAAAGCAGCAGAGGAAGAGAGGAATTTGTTGCACTGTGTGCTCAAACACCAATGTTTAATTTCAATTTATTTTTTAAAGTTAGCCTTTTCAGGGGTGGAATTTAAGCAATAGCATGTACTGAATGCTGAGTAGAGCACAGCAGGCTTTTATCTTCTCTGAGCACAGATGGGATGCTAGAGGCTAATATGTAAAAGTTCACAATTTAGTAGAGCTTCATTCACTTATTATTATGACGCTCTATGTTTTTGGAGGAGTTCACAAGCAAAAAATTATTAGGAGTGAGTTTCCCAATTGCACCAAGGATTGGGCCTTGCTGCTTCCTCATATCCATCCCGATCTGTTCCTAGCCTCCTAGATGTGCGCTTCAATTTAAAACCTTTGGGACTGAAGGGTCTTTGCCTAATGCTGGATCACCATCTTCTCTTCAGTGGTACCAGTCTAGGAAGAACAGGAGAGGCAGTTAAGGTTGGCTGAGTCATGGGTTTTTCATGACTTACTATGTGCCTGGCACAGCTTGTAGCCCTATTATATACTTTATTTCATTTAATCCTTATAGCTATTCTACCATGTAGGGTTATCATCTTTGTTGGAAAGATAAGGACGGGGAGACTTAACTGATGTTCTCAGAGCAAACCACCAGTAAGTGACAGATCTAGAGTGTGACCCCAGTCTAGCTGATGCCAAAGCTTGTGCTTTGCTTTATCCATTAAGTGCTACCACCTCCCAGCTCTCTGTCTGCCTCATACCAGTTGGAAGATTGGAGTGATGAGGCAAAAAACTGAAGATGTTATTTTCCATTATTGATAGCATTTTAAATATACACATAATATAATTGTAGAATGAAACCTTCATATACACATTCAGCTGGTAATATAGTTCTCTCTGAATGGTGAGGTCACAAGGGGTTTTCTTCTCTTTGTACTTTTCTATACATTTCTAAGATTCATGTATTGAGGATACATCTTTTATAATTAAAAATATATAACACATTATATATTAGAAATTTAAACCATGCTTAATGCAGTTAAGCCATTTCATGATCTCTCTGTACATGAACAGAAAGTTATATGGTATAGCTATCCTATCTAATAAAAGAGTAATATGCAAATTGACCATCACTCCAAAACATAAGATGGCTGCCCCCATGTGGACACAAGATGGCTGCCACAAGATGGACAGCAGGGGAGGGCAGTTGGGAGGGACCAGGCCTGCAAGGGAGGGCAGTTGGGAGGGCGATCAAGCCTACAGGGGAGGGCAGTTAGGGGTGACCAGGCTGGCAGAGGAGGGAAGTTGGGGGTGACCGGGCCTGCAGGGAAGGGCAGTTGTGGGTGATCAGGCCAGCAGGGGAGGGCAGTTGGGAGGGGGACCAGGCCTGCAGGGGAGGGCAGTTAGGGGCAATCAGGCTGGCAGGGGTGAAGTTAGGCATCAATCAGGCTGTCAGGGGAGTGGTTAGGGGGTGATCAGGCTGGCAGGCAGAAGCAGTTAGGGGCAATCAGGAAGGCAGACAGGTGAGCAGTTGGGAGCCAGCAGTCCTGGATTGTGATCAGGCCTAAACGGGCAGTCGGACATCCCTTGAGGGGTCCCAGATTGGAGAGGGTGCAGGCTGGGCTAAGAGACACTCCCCCCCTCCGTGCATAAATTTCGTGCACTGGGCCTCTAGTCCTATATAATAAAACCCTAATATGCAAATCGACTGAACAGTGGAACAGCCAGTTGCTATGACGCACACTGACCTGCGTTGAGCATCTAACCCCTACCCTGAGAGGGAGGTGACTGGCGGCAGCGATGATTGTGGGGCGGGGCCAGCCAGTGGGTGGTGCCAGGCCCTCAGCCAAGGCAGGTGCCAGTGGGGGCCCCCTCATCGTTCCACCCACCGGTTGCCCCACAAATTGGCCCTGACCGCTGGCTAGGCCTAGGGACCCATATATTGGATACAATCTCTTAGATTTAAAAATTAAAACCTGGCAAGGCTACTCTAACACTGAAAACACAGGATAATGCAGCTATGACATGCATGGACTCTGGCTTGCACATTTTATGGTCAGCCCTTATTCTGACACTTATAACTGTGTGACAAAGCCAATTACTTAATTTCTCTCTACTTCAGTTTTTCCACCCATAAGATGGGGAAAATGGTACTACTGCCTCAGAAAGATCATGTTATGTACTACTTTTTATAATCAGGGGAAAAAAATGTAGCTGCCCATACAACAGCCAGATGTCTTTCACCTGTATAAAAGTATGGTCACTGGTGCATGCAGTGTCCCAGATTGCAAGAGGGATGTCTGACTGCCGGTTTAGGCCCAACATCCCCCAAGGGGTCCCAGATTTCAAGAGGACACAGGCTGGGCTGAGGGAATCCCCCACCTCCCATGCATGAATTTCATGCACCGGGTCTCTAGTTCTATTATATTCTTTTTAGGAATAATTTCCTATTGTATGATGTTTATAGTTAGAATAAAACTATAAACTTTTTTCATTAGAAGAAGATTTTAATACTTCAAAACAGTAATGTTACATATATATAGGAAGTTATCTGAGAAAGGTACCATATCACACTCTTTCTATATTCCAGACACTGAACCAAGTGTTAAAGGTACAAAGAGGATATACTTACAATAAATCCACTTCTGTTCTTCCACTTAAATACACTAGAGCCCCCCAAAAGCATATTTTGCAATCTAATTTAAAGGATAAATGTTCCTCTAAATAAGAATTAGTGAATAAGAATCAGTTTCCCAACTCTGCAATTGCAAGGCAGTGCTTAAGCATAGCTTTTATAGAAAAATAAATTGTTATTTGTAGATGATAAACACTAAGGTTTAGAAGTCTTTTAATAGGCACCCAAAATGCTTTAAATGTTGGTTATTATTAAATAAAATTATCTGAGCTGGAAATTAGGCTGGCCTGGTAATGGGTGAAGATGTTAGAGGCACTTTCTAAGATGCAATAGATTGGAAGTGTTGTTGATTTTGAAATAGTACACAGAAAGACTGAGTTAAAAATTCCATTCAAATGGGATTTTAGCAAAGGAATTACCCTGTAATTGCCATGTTTCTTAGCATTTTCAGATTTGTCTGGATTCTCAGTTGAGCTGTAGCTCATCTGGCCCATTGCTTGAATTGACTAGAACTCAATGCTTTGGCACTGAGCTGATCTTTGGAGAATATCAGTGCCTTCTCATGGTTGGGAGGGTCCAGTTTGGCCTACCCTGCATGATGGTATGAATGCTCTGAACTAGTGTTGAACTTCAGTTTAAGTTTACTTAGAAGAGAGAAATGTAGGATTACTTCTGAATTGTTGTCACATAGAAGGAATATCTCTATAGGCATCTATATTCCATTGAAAATTAAAGCTGACTGAGGAAGCAGGATGGCTGAACTAGCAGTGGTTAAAGTGATCACAGGGGATTAGCTACAAGGACTGTATGAACTACAAGGAAATTAAAGTATCCAGATGCCTGCCTGCGCAAGTTATCTATTATTCACCACTGTTCCTTTGGAATCTCTCCTCTGGGTCCTAGTTTTTTTGTTGTTTTTTTTCTCTCCTTTATCCTTTAATTCCAATCTCACTATTCTATTAGTCTACTTTTTGCACCCCTGTAGCTTTCTCTATCAATTAGTTTGATTGCTTTGCCCTGAACTCTGGATGAAGCAACCACCTCACTAATTCACCCATGGCTATTTAGAGGAAAAACCCAAAATGACCTCACTAGAAACAACTCTTTTATAGGGAGACAGATGGGTGCCAGACTTTTATCAAAATGTTAAATTCAGTGGCCCTGTGGAGTCATAACTCAAAATATATAAAGTTATAAAAAGACATAAAATTTTCTGAGATTTGAACATTTTATTCTTTTTGTATGAATTATGATTAACTTTGTCCTGTCTCCTGCTTAGTCTACTATTGTTTCTTTTGTATATCGCATAGATAATCTCTAAATTTAAGTCCTTGCTTTATCTAACCTTTTACCAAAGAGATTGCAAAATTGAAGTCATGAGAAGAACAGAAGACTATTCATTAATATAGGTATGAAAAAAGATCTTACAACTGGACTGCAGATATTTGATGCTTATCTAGAAAGTAAAATCATAATATTTATTTTGATATTTAAATAAATAACTAATCCTGCCACTCCTTGAAGTGTGTCTCAGAACATATTTTTATTTTTATTTTTTAACTCTTCCATTTATGCTCCACAGAGTCTAATTTTATCAAATAATGTCACTTTTGTCTTTTATAAAATTTTGCTTACTTATATTTAACTTTGTCATAACTATACCACCTATTCAGCAATATGAAAGCACTTGTGAAAATATAAGAAAACATGGTTTTTTCTCCAAGGGTTTATAATTAACTAGAGGCCCAGTGCACAAATTTGTGCACCAGTGGGGTCCCTAGCCTGGCCTGCGGGATTGGGCTGAAACCAGCTCTCCGACATCCCCTGAGGGGTCCCGGATAAGGGACCCCACCAGTGCACAATCAGGGCCGGGGAGGGATGTGGGAGGTTGGCCAGCCAGGGAGGGACCATGGGAGGGCTCCAGGGCGTGTCCAGCCCATCTCATTTAGTCCTGATTGGCCAGACCCCAGCAGCAAGCTAACCTACTACCAGTTGGAGCATCTGCTCCCTGGTGGTCAGTGCACGTCATAGTGACTGGTCGACCAGTCGACTGCCCCTTGGTGGTCAGTACACTTCATAGTGACTGGTCAGTCGACTGCCCCCCGGTGGTCAGTGCATGTTATAGCGAGCAGTTGAGCGGCCTTAGCATATCATTAGCATATTACACTTTGATTGGTTGAATGGGTGACCAGATGACTGGACACTTAGCATATAAGGCTTTTATTATATAGGGTATTCAATATCAGTAAATCATATAACATCCACTAGGTCTTTTTTTTTTCCACATGTATTATATCTTTTTAGTTTGATCTTTTAAATTTATGAACCTTCTTTTAGGCTTTGATGTGAAAATGTTTGAAAAATTTTAAATATCTATAAATTTTTAAATATGTTTGCTTTTCTTAAGGGTTATTCATTTGAGGCTATATTTATTTTCTCTCTTACCTCTTTAGTCTTTACCCATACAAAATTAGATCTTTCCTGTTCATTAGATTCATTTTTCTCCTCTTGCCTACTGCCTTTGATATTATTTTTCTTCTGTATTCTATAAACTAACCTTTCTCTTGATATACTGGCTCTATAAGTTATGGACTGCCTTTCTATTAACAACAATACACTATTTTAAAAAATTACCTGATTTCTGCACCTGCAACTCAAATTACTTAAAGCCTTTGAAATCTACTTGGTTCTAAAGATATAGCCTTAACTTCTGGCTTCATCATGGAGTCATTTTAATTTTTCATAGTGTGTGAATTAGAGTTGAGGAATGATAGTTACCCAAAGACAGCTATTTAAATATGATTACCCTTTAAAGCCATATCTTTCTCTATTTGGATTCATTATCATTACTATCTTCCCCTCACTGTCATCGTCACTTATCATCTTTCAGGTATTCTTAAAGTTTATGCTAGGTTATATTAAATTCCTGACATCTTACTGTTTGCCCTCCTTTCATCTCTTTTTCTAAATTTTATACATGGTTGCTTATATTTACTTACTTGTTTGTTCTAGACTGAGCACCCAAATGGCTTAGTTCTCATTTTTTTCTCAACATAATATTATTTGTTTTTATTATTTAATAAAAGAATCTTAACTAAATGTTATTATTTAGATTACTACTAGTTTATAAGATGAGCATCAAATGGTTGGTTAGACCACAAAGTAATGGTTTTATTTGATTTCATTGTTTAAGCATTTGTTTCCAGTCGTTTTGATATGTTAATTGGTTGGGGTCTATTGTGTATTTAACATACTTATAGGTAGCAGCAAAAAAATGGCAGGAAAACATGACTTTAAAGTATTTGCACTGGTAGTGTACTCAGACACTTTCTTCTGCTATTCAGTTTAACAATGAAAGGACTTCCCGCTACTTATTAAGTTCTTCTCTTTGGAACTTGATCCTGTAATCTCTAAGGGTAAAATTCTCTCCTTTATTAAGGTAGTGAAAAAGATGCTTACTTGGACATCAAATAACCTTTAAAAAGAGATTAACTCCTCATTAATATAGTTAGGTACAATGAATGGTTTTGTTATGGAAGGAACTTTGAAAGTTTTCTAAAGTTGTCTTTGGCTCAGAGCATAAATGCCTTTAAATTTCTCTATGTATATTTTACACAATCAAATCTTATCAAATAATTTTATAATATGTTAAGTATTTTTTATTAATAATGTTAACTTTCTTTTCCTCTAGATACTAGCAAATTTTAGATATTCGCATTTGCCATTTTCTCTTACTTTTATTCCAACTTGATTCAATTAGTTGCAATTACATCACCAATACAGAAGTCTTTGTTTTCATGTTCTTTAAACATCTGTCTTCTCCCAGCACTGTTTGTCAGATAGGCAAATTCTTCCATTTGCACGAGTTTGTCTTTGCTCTATTTATTTTTATTTCCTCTATTTATTTATTTTTGTCTTGCATTTTCTGCTACTATTTATCTTAACATTTTTCGTTATTTCGTATTTTTGATAATTTCTCAATTTTTGCAAAAGTGTATTTTGATCTAGCTTTTATTATTTCTCATGGAGACTTTTGTAATTCTACTTATACTAGATATTTTAGTTTTGACCTTTCATCATAGTTAACATTTAGAACTCAATGGCTAAATTTCTTTAGACTTTTCTACAAAGATCTTAATTTTAGACTATTTATCAAAGGATGATATTAGATACTGCTAAAACTTTGGATCCCCTCACCCCATCCCTGTAACTTATTGTGAATAGCTATTAGACTCTTTTTTTCAGTGAATCCCATTTCATCGTGATTTACTCTCACTCAAACATTTGTTTGAGTTTCACTTTTTTTCTTTTTTAATACAAATAGTCTTATGTAAATGGAAATACATTTCTAGAAATTGTTTCCCTCCTAATTTTGTATCTTTAATGATGTTTTCTTCCCACAAATTTCTTCTTCCCATTTAGACTGTCTACTATCTTCTTTCTTTTTTTTACTATACTCACAATGCAAGGTTCAAGGGACCAAAAACAGTAGTGCTGAAGTAGTGATGGGCCAGTTATCTCCATGCAGAAAACATCATTGTCAATCCACAGGTTTACCCTTATTCTGACTTTCCCAGGTTTGTATGCTATTACCCACACTGTGAACACACACACACACACACACACACACACACACACACACACACACACACACTTTTCCTAAAAAGCCCATGTAATGACCTCCTATAAACATGCCTTAGTTTTATTTTCTTTGTTCATTTTTACTTTTTTTTTTCTTATAATGTGTACTTTTTATGAAAAAGAATAGCTAGAGGAATGTCCTATACTGGGTGACAACCATCAGAAACATACCTTTCTTATGGATGGATAGCGTTCAGATAAATCGCAGTAATAAATAAGAACCATGTAAAAACTGGGGGAAACGAGGGCCTGAGTATGTCATTGACAGGGAGGATGGCCCACATGGGCAAACAGAGATGTGTTAACATATTTCTCTCTCAATCTCCAGTGATAGTGCCAAAGAACAGCTCTTACCGAGGTAAAGAATACACCCACAAAAAACTCCATTAGTCCATCGTCCACAGGTTATCACAAATTTATCTAAAAATGCTCACATGGATGCTCTTAAGCTGCTCCTTGATGAAATCCTAGAGTTTTCTCTAGTGACCTACACACTGATTTCAGCCACTGGAAGTAACAAAATGGTTAAACAAAACAAAATGGCACAGCTCAGTGGACATTGTGTACTTTGGGATCACATGAGGGCTATTCCTATTGAGACTGTATGTGTTTACATATTTTTCTTCCTCAGGTCACCTCCCCCTCCCCACACACACACTAACAGTAAATGAGGGAAAAGGATGTACATCAAGTACATTACTAGATGTTACTTACCTTTTTGCTTTTATTTTAATGCAATACAGAGAATTTCTAAATTATTGTTTGAACCTGATTAAACTAAGTCACTAGTAAAATTGTTCTCTTGCCAGTCATTTATGGATTAATTCAATATTTATTGACTACTTACTCTGAAAATGTATTGAAACCTAGTGAGCCATTTGGATCTACTATAAGCTTCTGTTTTATTGTTTCCTCAAGAAAATATAGAAATCTTAGACTCAATCTGAGTTTCCTGTTCTCTACATCTTCTTCCTCCCTCATTTTCACCTCTTTGTTATTTCCTTTGGAATTACATTCATTTTTATCCTCAGTACAACAGATATGATATTCATGTCAATGTCTGTCATTCTTTTTATAAATCTACTGAAGATTTCATTTTTTCCTACTAAGTCAAATTGCTGAAATTTTGTTTACATCTCATATTCTTTTTTGTGTTTGTTCTTGATTCTAAAATTGTGGGCTTTTTTTGGTGGTCTTCTGACATCAAATTTCTTGGTAATTATCCAACAGATTTGGAGAACTGTCCATTTCTTTTTTTCTTTTCTTTTTTTAAATTTCTTATTGACTCAAGAACAAATCTATTTAATCCTAGTGTTTCCCCAAAAGACTGGCAGGATGGAGTATGCTTAGCTCCTTTCATTTGGGTCTTAGCAGCTTTAGGCTCTCAGATCTAAACCTGAAGAGTGGGAAGATGTGCCAAATTTCACTTACATCACCTGCCAAGCAGTCACTTCATTTCAAAAAGCTGGGCTGACATGGACTTTTCTTTGCTCAGTAGTGAATGATCTAACTCAACGCTTCTCCCAAGTGTGGTTCACTGACTGGTATGAGTATGCAAAACATTTGCTACTGTCCACAAAAGATAAGTAAAGAAATTGAATGTAAAACTTTTGAAACTTTTTTAAAATAAAAAATAGGGTAATTTTATGTCTGTTGAATCTGATAGTTAAAAATCTTATATTTTGTATGATGGGTCATTTACAGTATTGTGATTTTTAAAAAAAAAATTATGTACAACAGAATGGAAATTTCAAAAAGTGAATAAACTGGTCCTTTACAAAAGATAATTTGAGAAGCACTGGTCTAAATGAGCAACAGAATCTCCAGCAGTTAGCTTTATATTCATGAATTTGGAACACTGGGCTCCTGTGCTTTTCCAATCTTCAAATTCTGTTGTAGTTTCTAAATGGCTGCAGGAAGATCAGGGTTAATGAGAACAGTGTGAAGTAAAAATGGCTCAGAACCTGGCTGATTCATAGTATAAATTGCATGGAGTTGAGGAAAAGCAGTCTTCTTATTGGGCAGTGGTGATCTTGGTTAGGAGCTAGCAGTCAACCATCAGTACTGTATTTCCCTCCTTTAGCAGGTGGGCAACATGTTTGGTCCATGTCCTTCAGATCTGGATGAGCAGGTTAGATTTAAAAATGGATTTATGAATCTGTCCCCATTGAAGGTGCAAGTAGTATGAACTGCTATCCTACCCCTGCCTGAGACTTTAGCAAGTAAGTTACCTGCTTTTATTTTTATTTCCAGGGGTTTTCTCAAATTTTTGCATATCTGTTGGGATTCATGACTATTTTATGAGTACTTTTAGGAGGGGGTCCTATAGCCAGTTAATCTTTTACCTTAGTTTCACAGGAAGCCTCCCACTGTAGCAGATAAAGGACACCACTTTGTTTTCCTTTAGTCATAAAGAAAAATGTGTACCTTCTTTATGAATACAGCCCAAGAGATAAATGGAAGGTTCATAAAGACAGAGCCTTTTCATAAAAGAGATTTCTAGCATGGCGACAGCTTTGTTAAGAGGAACTAATGATATATTGATTAATGTGAATTGGGCTTTGGGTTATCTTTTTTCCCTTCAGTCATCTACCATCTTACTCTGACACTTCGGGCCTTTTAGTATCGAATTTCTGCTTTGGAGCAAAATTCTACCCTATAAGAGTCATTTCAGTTATATTTATCTGACATAGATAAGATACAGGCCCTGTTGGATCATGATCTTTGTCATCTATAGTGATCCCCAGAATCAGCCAACTTCAGCAATATATAACCTTATCCATTATGATTTAGCTTGAGGAATATGCCATCACCTTTTACAAAAAAAAATGTAAACCTTTTCTGAGCATAAATAAAACTTTCCCTGAAGACATACCAATAGGCATAAATGTATGCCAAGTAAAGGCTCTCAGCTAGAAGCAGTGACAGTGAAATGTGAAAGGGCTGAATCTGAAAACTCTCGGCTTGTGGAAATCTATTGCCTTACCTGCCCATGAATTTTTCAGGGGAATAAAGATCCTCTCTCTTTAACAGCCTTTCAGTACACCTGCCATCTCTTTCTCCCAAGCACAGATGCAGCTAACTATTAAACAAGAAGCCAATAAAATTAAATTTAGTCTAATATTATGAATGTGTCAAAGTTGCCAACCTGTTTTGTTTATATTGGTTTCTTTTTGATTCTTGAATACTTTTTTTAGCATTTTAAATGTCACAGGAATTCCCCCCTCCCCCCTGCTTCTGAATAGCTGTCCCTGCTGATATTCAAAGCTGTCATCTTCAACTCTTTACCTGACATTGCAACATTAATCTGTATTTAACACAATGGAAGGTAGGGACTTTCAACTTGTCTTGATAATGTAGCAGAAAAGTGATGAATGGTGAAAAGAAAATGGTGTGCTAAATTGAAGGCGAATTCCATTCAGCTTAAAAAATTTTATTAGCTTATTGTGAGTGTATACAATCTTAAGACAACTAAATGGTAAATAACCTCTGAAAGGATTTAAGCTAATTATATTCTTTTTGACATTTCTCATCTCTGTCAAAACGATTTGAAAAAGCAAACGAAATGGCATTACCAAAATGTTCTTATCTTAATAATATTAGTGGATATTAAATTCAGATTTATAAGAGACTTTCAATTCATCACTGCATCTGTGTAACTCTAACTTGAACATAAAACTCACATTCCATGTAAATAAAATTGTAGTAAAGAAAGGAAGAAAAACTGAAGGTGACATCTTATCATTGAAACGTATAGTTTTATTTAAACGCCAAGTAGGTCCCTTGATTTGGGGGTGGGTTTGTGATGTGGGAAACACTGAAAGAGAATCCCAACTCGAATGAACACCCATGAGCCCTATGTGGTCGGAAACAAGAGGAACGGAAGCTTCAGTGCTTGCCAGAAAAGTTTCCTGGGATGTTTTCATTTAAAAGGCATGCTTAGTGCATGTGAATGAGCGGAGTATCTTGCAACCATTAGGGTTCCTTGGCAGTCATCAACTCTGTCAATATTAAACTTCTCTGTGCATTCACACCAGGAATGGAAGCTGTTGGACATCAGGGTGGCCTGCCTGAAACCATTGAAAACAACTGGGTCACATATTCAAAGCATGGACATTGCCATTTCTGTGGCTCAGCAGGGCTTTCCAGGATGCTCAGCGTCCCAATGTCTTTATTATTATACCTTCTCAAAGCACATTCTTTATGGCTGGCATGCTTTAGCATACTTGCTCACCACTACCATTGATGAGCTGTTGCAGACCAGCGTAGGACTTTTCTCAGAGTCCTGATGATCCTTAGCAAGCTTTTATAAAATGTAAGTACCAGAAGAATTTCTGCCCCCTCCCCCTGAAGTGGTCTTGTGAATTTGTGGCAACCTGGTTACAAAAACTTGGTTTAGTCTCTTGTTATTTTATTTATAGTCACCGGTCAGCCTCTCAGATCTTGTTAATATTTTATGCATCTTCAAAAATGCACTTTTTTTTTTGTTTCTTAGTTTTTAGTTCAAAATCAGCTTAATATACCTCTAGGTATTTCCTTTTGTATTCCAACATGATGACCAAAGGCATACCATATTTGATGCTCATATTTTCTTAGCAATACGTTGATAAGCAATTTAATTCAGGCAAAATACATTTTTCTGTATAGCTTCACATAACTCACATTATCCTCACGTTTCCATTTGAAAGCATATTTTATTTATTTATTTATTAAAAGAAAAATAGATATTTTATTTTAAACTATTAGACTTTGACCAGAGATTAGATCCTTGTTGCAAAATACATACATTAATAAATTCAAAAAAGCATAATTCTTAAAAATGTTAAATCTAGAAAAAAACTTTCTGAATTAAAGTGTAGACAGAAAGTGGACATTTACTTATCGATTACAGTATCCTGGAGTCAAGACTGACCCTCTCTTTTTAGCTAAATCAAATGAAAAGCTCATAAAAGTACAATGATTAATTTATTAAGATTGGCTCCTAACAAATACACAAAATGAATTGTTTATGGATTTAGCATGGTTAGACCTCTGCAATGCCCAAATAATTTTTTAGTTAAGAAAAGGAAGTCTAGTAGAGTTCAGCAAACAAGATAAAAATAGTACTTGATTGGATTACTAATGTTTAGGAAATGATTTTCTGATTTTGACTTGTTTAACTATAAATTCTGCTGACAAAGAGCAACATGGGAATATATAGAATTGGAAAAGAATGAAATAATATGTTTATGGATTTTAGGTTGTAATTTTGAACATAGATATTTCCCCCCAATAGAAACTAAGCCCGCCCCCCCCCCCCCCCCACACACACACACACGTTGTGTTTGGTTACTCTGAGAGTCTTGAGAATCTTATTTAATTTTAAAGGCACTTAAAGTCACTGGAGGTATCAATAATACCACTAATACCAAACTGTCACTTTTGACAGCACTTTACTGTGAAACAGCCCAATTTCCACTGGAATTTTAGGAGCCAATCTCCCTTGCAGAAAGTGTGAGCTGAAAGACTACCTCTCATCCAATCTTATTTCTAAGTGAAAAAAATGTACCTGAGAGAGGTAAACCTTACTCAGGGGAACTGGTTATTAGTGACAGAAGCTGCATTTGCATTTCCAGCTTAGTGTTTTTGCTACTATATTAGACAGCTAAGCACTACCTGAACTGAATTGTATTAATATTTTTCCACAACATTTTGTGTGGTAGATATCATGATTTTTTTTTTGAGACATAAAATACTTCCAAGACTAAAGTATATCAAAGCTCTATGATAATTAACAAGTATTTCTTAAGGAACATTTATTTATTGCTTGTGTGCCAGGATCTGTGAAGGTAAAGAATAGAAATACAAGTAAGACCCTTTCCTACCCTGACAAGTGGAGAATCCTTGTCTTGAAATTTGAGAAGAATGTAATTGCCTAAAATACCTACTGCACACTTCATGCCAGTAGAAGGAGCTTTTTATCTCCTTAATATTATATCCAATTAAAGTTAAAATGTGTTTTCAAATTTGATTTATTTTTCTTCTTTTTATATCCTCCTGATTATTTAGACTTGACTTATTAAACAATGAAATAGAATGGGTTTTCTTCTTTACATAGCTCGGTTGACTATTTTCTGTAATCCAGCAAAATGGGGTAGAGGAGTATACAATACTGTAGGGATAATATTTTTATTTTCTTTCCCTTTTTTGTAATTAAATTCACTGGGGTGACATTGATTAATAAAATTATATAGGTTTCAAGTGTACAATTCTATGATATATCATTTGTATATTGCATTGTGTGTTTACCACCCGAAGTCAGATCTTCTTTAGTCATCATATATTTGACCCCTTTTATCCTTTACTACCTCCCTTTCACCCCCCTTTCTCTCTGGTAACCCACCATACTGTTGCCTGTATCTACAAGTTTTTGTGTATTTGTCTTGTTTGTTCATTTGTTGCTTTTAGTTTTATACCTCACATATGACTGAAATCATATTGTTCTTGACTTTCTCTGTCAGACTTATTTCACTTAGCATTATATTTTTAAACAACCAGGAATATTTTGTCAATTATATCAGGTTATCTCTTTTCTTTGCATATTTAATTGAATCTTTTGCAATATGTAAAAAATTTAAATCTATTTCCAATGGCCATCTTTTTCAGGATTTTCTGTTAGTAGAAATAACAAGTAATAGAAATTCTTTTGGAAATGTGAAACAGAAAAAGATAACTGATATTCTCCCACCAAACAAAAATTGAGTTTTGAACAAGGCCTCTAGAAAAACAACAACAACAACAACAAAAAAACAACAAAAAATATCACTTATTCTTTTGTCTCTGATTCTGGATAAACAGGATAATCCTTTGGATGTTAATTTAATATCATACTCAACTTTAAAAAAATACATAGAATGGTTATAGGTAGCTTTTAAGTTAATCATTTAATATATTTTCCAAATTCCGCCAAGAGCAAATGACAGTTAAAGTAAGTTCTTAGCTATATTCAATGTTAAAACCTTCACTCAAGCAATTTTCTTCCAGATATATTTATACTTCTCTAAAGACAACTGTGAATTAATCTTAACTTGAAAAAATTAGTAGCTATTTCTACAGACATCAATTAACTTGCCCACATTAATTAACTGACTAGCTTTTAATCAGGTATAAATGTGTTGTTTAACCATAATGTTGAGTAACAAAATATACAATTAGAAGGCAAAACTAGATTCCTCTAAGCCCAGCTGTGAACTGGAGTTTAACTTTTGTGGGAACCAGAATCTACTTGACATGCCATATGATTTCACTTATATGTGGAATCTAATGAACAAACTAAACCTACAAAATAGAAGCAGATTCATAAATACAGAAAACAGACTGACAGCTATCAGAAGGGTGGGGATAGAGGGCTGAGTGAAAAAAGTGATAGGATTAAGCAAAAATAAACAAACAAACAAACAAACAAAAACTCCTCATAGACAAAGACAACAGAATGGTAATTACCAGAGGGAAAGGAGGGTTCGGGGAGGCAGAAGAGCGTAAAAGGGGAATAAATGGTGACAAAAGGAGATTTATACACTTGAAACCTATATAATTTTATTAACGTCACCCCAATAAATTAAAACAAAATTAAAAAAAGAATTGTTGAATTACGATTCCTTTGTCTTAATTTTACTATTAAAGCTATAGAAGAGTAGAACATATATCTTCTCTTTACAGCTAATAAATTGTGTCCTGGTAAGTCCCCAAACAGGCCACCAAAATGACCTATTCATCAAGCAAGGAAGACCATTACTCTGACAAGTCTTAGGAATGACTTGAATGCAGGAGGCCCTGGATGATATATGTGTACTGTTTATAGATGGTTTAAGGCAGGTGTTTCCATATGGGTGGGAGTAGACAGGGCCTGACAGGGATTGTGCACATTCTGAGATGTAATAGTTTAAAATTGGTGGACACAGACAGGAAAGAGTTTTAAAATAAACCTTGCAGATTAAACAGGTGTTTGATAAGCCCAGTTGAGCAATCTGTTGTTCTGCAAAGGGGCTATGATCCTGATGAGACCTAGTTGAACAGATTAGGTAAATAGATTTTCAGAAAGTTTCTGAAATAAGCAATAAAATTATTTGTAATTCCATCTTCTTGGGGAAGATGTTTCTTAAATAATAATAGTAAATTTGTAGAAATGTAGATATAAATTCTATGGCTGTATATAGTTTTGGTTTTCAAGTAATTATTGCCATAAATATATAAATTTCTATCAATAGACATGAAGGTGTTTTCTAAGTAGCTGATTACCATCTAATAGTTTTCATTACTAATAGAGATTATCTAGTAAGATCTATACCAGTTTTGTATAGTGAGCCATGTTAATCAAAAGAAATTCTAAAGAATAACCCTGTAACTACCCACAGAATTTGCTGTGGTATGCCTATAGATATGTGATCAAATTCTCAACTGGGTCAAGGAATTTAAGTTTTTTGTTGTTGTTGTTTTGCTTTGTTTTTACCACCCATTAGAATCTTTGAGCATAACATTTTTAAATGAAGGATTATCCTTGTACATAGCTTAAAACATTAAGTGACACTCTTTTCCCCATGTTAAAAAACTGAAGACAGGGAGGTGGCAGGGTAAGACGTGGATATAATATAAATTCCCAGTTATTTTATGCACTGAGCAGCAGCGCTTCAGCAAGCCCGTGACTTAATGTGAGTACTGCACTACCTGTAGCAACTTCGACGTGTTTGCTTAAAGGCTGATGGATAGCTGTGACCCCTTCTCTTTTCTCCTGCTCTGTGCTCATAGCTGTAAGTGATCGATTAGTTTCTCCCTGGCATAGTAAAAGCTTTAAAAAAACCTAGTTACTTTTCTTTATTGGTCAGAGTGTGAATGCCTTTACAAAACAAAATAAAAAATCCCTCCTGATCATATATCTTCCTGCAGTTTGAATTGCATACTTCCTTTCCAGTTTCTTTCTGTGGCTTGCTCCTGACTATACATTCAGGGGCAACATGTTTCTCTAAAATCTTCTTATTAATATTTTTACTTACATTATCTCAAGTATATAGCCAGAATATACTAGCAGCTAAAACACCTAAGCTATATTTATAACCAGAAAACGAGTTGAAATGTTGAGGGAATATTTTAGATTAACTAATATAAACCAATGTGCCCTTTCCCCTCTTATTTAGTTTCAAAATCCAGTTCTTGTCTCAGTTTTTCACTCTGTATATGAGAGTGAAAGCACATTGAAACTTGAAGCTCTAATTTTTAAAAATGCTTTAAATTAGAAAAATTTAAGTTACTAAAAAAGTGAAGGCCAGACAGTGTGGGCCAGTGGTTAAGCATTGGCCCAGGAACCAAGAGTTCACCGGTTCGATTCCAGATCTGGGCACATGCCCTGGTTGCAGGCTTGATCCCCAGTAGGAGGTGTGCAGGAGGCAGCCTTCTCTCTCATTGATGTTTCTTACTCTCTGTCACTCTCACTTCCTCTCTCTCTAACATCAATTAAAAAACACACATATAAAAAAAAAAAGGTCACCTTTAAAAAAAAGTGAAGGACCTATACCCTCCATTCATTTATTCATTTACTTTTTAACATTCTGCAGCAGAATTAAACACACCATTATCCTGGAAAAGCCAAAGGTAAAACACAGAAAAACTGGATATATAATTATAAAAAATAGTTTTTATCCCATTATGTGTACAACTTCACTCACCCACATATTTTATATAATAGAAGTATTTCCGTTCATTTCTAGTGCACCACAGCCTTGATTCCTGGTATCTTTTTATTATTATTTTTTAAACTATCTATGGCAGAATAAAGCTGCTTAGTTAGATTGGGAGAGTGAATGATTCAAAAGATCTGAATTTCAGTTCCAGATCTGTTATGTCTCAGATATGTGAGACTGAATATGCAACTTTACTTTGAGGTCCCATTTTTATCATAGCAACTGGAATAGTTGCAGCCACTTAATTGGCTGGCTGTGAGGTTAAAAATAAGCGCCAGTGCTGGTCATTCTGTCCTGGAGATCTGGTCTCTGTTATAGCGTGTGGCGTGTAGTAGGTGCTCAGTTAAGGCTGAAGAAACAGAAAATGCACTGCAGCCTGTGATCTACGGAAACATTCCCTTGACAAACATGTTGAATGTCAGAGGTGCAGGGTTTCAGAGTTTGTATCTTGTGACTCCCACATTTCACTGGTGATGAAAGTGCAGTCCAAGAAATCAGGACACTTGCTCAGAAGAATTTCCCTGGTTAGTGGCCGAACTGGAACCAGAACTTATCTCCACTGGGCTGGTGTCTCTTATATTAACCATATGTCCATGTCACCCATGAAGATTGCAGTTTATTTTGGAAGGCATTATTGACAGAACTAAAAAATCATTCAGAACAAACATTCTTCTAATCATTTAGTCTATTCAAAGTAGGCAAACATCCATTCTGCAGTAACACATGTTAACATTACTCAAAGGATTATAGATAATGAAGACTCCACTTGCACATCACCTTATTTAGTTACTTACACAACAACCGTTTACAGCACGCTTTTCAACCTTTTTCCTCTCACACCAACTATTACTAAAATTCTGTGGCATACCAAATAATATATTTCATTTTTTGCCCATCTGACCAAAACCAAATAGGTATAATTTTGATTCATTCACAGTGGACTGCTATTTTGTATTGGCTGTTTAGTTCAGTGCCCCTGACTAAATAGTCAGGTATTGCATATTTGAACAATTCTTGGTGGCATATCAGTTGAAAATCACTGATTTAGAGAGTACCCCTCCTATGTTTAGGTAACTTTGGGCCCTGGGAATACCCCGAATAAAGTACAAGCCCTCTAGTGGTCAGACACATAAACAAATGACACCTGTGTTCTAGTCAGGGTTCTAAAGGAGTTGAGGGGTTACTAAAGCATGTAAGTAAGTCAGATTATGAAAGAGGGTAGAGCAAAGGGCAACATTTCAGTTAGAAAGGGTAAGCAGCAGGGGCAAAGCCAGAGAATAATACATCAATGTAAAATATTGAACAAACTAAGTAATTTTGGTTGGATGGAGCTTAGCCTATGTATGGACAGGCAGTGGGGTGCAAAGCTGACCAGGTGGACAGAGGCAGATCCCAGGAGTGCCTGATATTCCATGCAAGGAATTCAGTCTTAACTATGTGGCTTTATATTTCAACATATTTTTTCAACAATTAAGTTGTGGAAAATATCAAGCTATCTAACAAATTTAGTACAGTTACATGATAGTTGTTAATATATTCAATATATATTTATCATGCTTTTCCTTAGTAATTTGAACAGTATCTCTTCACAACTCCTAGGACTCATAGAGAAACATTATTAGACTGAGAACAGTAGAAAAACTACTAATAGTCACCACCATTCATGCCCACAGGGAAAACTCTTGCAGATAAGCATATAAATATGATTAAAGTATTCATTGTTCAGTGGAATATAACTATGCAAGAATCTTTATTTTTTTAATTGTAAGACATGAGTAGAAATGTTTCTCATATTCTTTTTGGGTTGGGGGATATTCCTTGCAGATGTCATTCCCTTAGTGGTTTGCCGCTCTGTTGACTAATGAGTTTGCCGACCACTGCCTTAGGGAAAAACACTTAAAAAACATTTTAATAATGTACTAATGTCTTTAACCTGAAGTCAAAACTTCTGGGTAAGGGTAATACTTTACTCAGTGGTCGGCAAACTCATTAGTCAACAGAGCAGCAAACCGTGGCTCGCGAGCTGCAGTTTGCCGACCACTGCCTTAGTGTGTCAACAGTGACACCAGCATCAGTGAACAAGCACTTCACAGGGACCTAGGTAAATGGCACAAATATCATTGCACTCCCTTAAATCTGCAGCTGAGCTTTTCTCCTCTGTTTTGTACTCTGCAAAGAAAATTACAAAAACCAATTTCCTGTTATTATTTAAATTAATATTCTCTTCTGGTACATGACTCAAAGCGGCACTCAGGACTTCGCTGCCTAAGGAAAGAAGGAAAAACATTTGAAAATTAATGACATTATTGTCTAGGATAAAGGTAACTGAAAAGCAACATTGTTTACATAAAAATGGGCATTTTAAGAGAAGAAAAACACTAAGCAGTAATAAAACCCAAGATGCATCTGTTCTTTATTTTTCCTTTTGAATGTGTTAGCTCCACCAATTTCAACGCTGAAAGTAACTTTTCCAGTATGTTTATTCCTCCCAAACAAGATTTTAACTGGCAGGATGTAGAAACACTAACAATGAGAAAAAAATATTCAGAAATGCTTAGAAACCTGAGGTGGTTGCCTGAGTGGTCTAGTCTTTTAAAGGCTGGTTTTAGGATAATGGTGGGAAGATAAACTCAGACATGCCTTGTGGAGTTTCACCTGCATCTTTAGAGCATCATGAGGGAAAAGAATATATAATCGTGCTGTTTCAAATATGCATTAAATCTGATTGATTTTTTTCACTAAATCTTTCAAAATTGTGTCATTTTCATTGGGATGGGACTTCCATGTCCCACTCTTGTCTGGGCCCAGTGAACACAAAACAGTAACACCGAGCCTGTGATTCCCCGCTCAATCTCTGGACCCATTTTATCAATCCCTTTCTCCCATGGACAGTGTTTCTGGTTCTGGCAATCTAGGTTAAGAAGCCTGTTAGCAGAGGGGTGCACTGCTGGGCGTTTGAAACTGGGGATGCAGGAAGCCCAAGCTGTCCCAGTCTCCCTCCAGTGCATGGAGAGGGGGTGCCTCTATTCTCGTTGGGAGTCCTCCAGCCTTGGAGGTAATGAAACCAGAACCTCAGTTCTCCCTGTCCCTGAAGGCTTCATCTCTGAAGCCAGACAAACCCTGGGAAAATCTCCCCGCTTTAGATGTCCTCTGGATGACGTGAAAGCAACCTTTAAACTTACACATTCAGTTGACACCACGTTATTACCAAGGGTTAAAAGGTCGTAACAAGATTTCCCAAATAAACTCAGATCTCCTCCCAAGGATTGTGGGTGGAACGGGTCCAGCCGTTAAAAACAAACAAAAGCAGAGCAAAGCTACGTATTGCCCTAAGACAGTGGTCGGCAAACTCATTAGTCAACAGAGCCAAATATCAACAGTACATTGATTGAAATTTCTTTTGAGAGCCGAAAACTGACTTCTGCGCATGGGCCATGAAGTTTCAATCGCACTGTACGTGCGCGCCCGCACGTGGTATTTTGTGGAAGAGCCACACTCAAGGGGCCAAAGAGCCGCATGTGGCTCGCGAGCCGCAGTTTGCCAACCACTGCCCTAAGACAAGTCAGAAAGGCGTTCAGATTCAGATCTTTAATTTTACTCTTAGGATCAGATGAACTGGGTGACCCTAGAGGAAAGTTGGTCCATCAGACTTCTGCATCCCTACAGTGGTTTGGGGTTAGGCAGATGTTCCCGCTCCAGCAGACACCCGTGTTTCCTTCATGGGATCCAAGGGGCTAGTCAAGCTACCACCCAGGAGCTGCAGAGGCCTGGGGAAATGATTGCATTCCTTTTTTTGAACAAGAAACATTTATGATTCTCTAAAAGTGACTTTTCATGTGTTTCTTGGCTACATCTAAAGCAGAGGCTGGATGTTAACAAGGTCTAGATCGAGTCTTTGTAAAAGTGCGTTTGTCCCTGTAATGCCTGTGAGAGCCAGGCAGGGCCCATACCAGCTTTCTGAAGCATGGTGTCATGCAGTCTTTGGAGTCCCCCTTTAAACTTGCTAGTTTATGTGAAAAATTCTCTAATGTGGATATATTTTAGAAGGAAGCGGGGGCGGGGGGGGGGAGGAGACAGAGAGGTAGGGAAAGTTGCAAATAAAACAAAAAAAAAAAATGACTAGCATGTCACTTGTGATTTTGATTCCTGCCAGTCTGGCTAATGTCTCAACTTTTGAAAAACACTCAGTGGAAACTTTTTTTAAATAAGTCATGGGAAATGAGAGAATAGGAGATGGTTATCTACAGAGTGTAAAGCACTTTTTCCTTGGTGCTGAATTTTAGCCTGGAATGAATTTTTATGACCACATTATAAACCTCTGAAAATAGACTTTAGTGGAAGTGCCGAAACGGCCTTCAATATATTTTACTGGCAAATATGCTCCTGGAAGGATTTTTGTAAAGGTAAAGATATTAATTTTATGCAATCCATATGGATGTGTGTTTTAAAACATTTGAGGGGTTACTTATTTTCAGCATAACTGGCACATAATCAAAGGTAGAACAGAATGATTTGAAGAGTTTTTCAAGAAGAAATTGCACATGCTGTCTGTCAAAGGTTCTGCATAATTCATTTCATTCTAATAACGTGGCGCGTTCAGCTCCTTACAATATAAGCGCTGGGGAAGATAGATCAGTCTGGTGTGGTTCCAGAAGTTTCTCCTCAGAGACCAATACCCATTTCATTTTCTGTGGAAAGTATTCAATCAAAGTGGGGAAAAAGTCTCATTCCCCATCAGGATGCATGTGGTTCTAAATCCAACAATTTATTTAAGAATTTAGAAATAACAGAAAAGGATTTTTCCACTAAACAATATTATCCTTATTGAGTGATATTTGAGAGAATAATAAAAAGTTATCATATGTATAATGTATTTTAACACAGGACTGGCATTTTGCAGATTATTATTATAATGAAGTTTAATTTGAAGTTTAATTAAATTTTGAATAAAAACAACTATAGACATCAGGTTTTTCTAAAATTTAAGGTAGTTTAGACTAATTTGGCCATGTTGCTATGGGGAAGCCTTCAAACATTTGCAAGTTCTATTGCCACGAAGGCAAGAGAGGCCAACTGAGGAAAAGTATAGCTGGGAGGAAATAAACAGATTCTGTAGGAACTTTATAAGCACATTTTGATTTGGGTACTTTTGAACTTGGATGCAAAAGGAAGGAAGGGAGGAAGAAGGAAGGAAGGAAGGAAGGAAGGAAGGAAGGAAGGAAGGAAGGAAGGAAGGAAAGAAGGAAGGAAGGGGGAAAAGAAGGGAGGAAGGGAAGAAGGGAAAAGAGAGAAACAAATTAATTATTTAGAAAGATTATGGGAAAAGTGTTTAGACGGTTACTGGAAAAAGAGAAACTTTTAAAAATATATATATTTTTTATTGATTTCAGAGAGGAAGTGAGAGGAAGAGATAGAAATATCAATGATGAGAGAGAATCATTGATAGGCTGCCTTTTGCACGCCCCACACAGGATTGAGCCAGCAACCTAGGCATGTGCTCTGACCTCGAATCGAACCATGACCTCCTGGTTCATAGGTCGACACTCAACCACTGAGCCACACCTTCCGGGCCAAACTCTTTTAGATAGCTATCTCCTATAGCAGTGATGACGAACCTCTGACACGCGTGTCAGCACTAAATATTTAGTTTTTGGTTTATTAAATACAATTATATATAACAATTATACATTTATGTTATTTAAACTATAAATATCGCGAAATAATGTTTTTTCCTCAAAGTGACCCACTACCCGAGTTATGCTCAGTTTTTTGGCGAAGTTTGACATACCAAGCTCAAAAGGTTGCCCATCACTGTCCTATAGAGTATGTTGCCACATGACTTTGCCCTTATCATTCCACACTCTGTTTTGTATTTGTTCTTGGGCCACCAAGCTTTAGGAGGGATGATGACACAGTGGGGATATTATTGAAAATAGGAAGTAGGAGGACCATTGTTTCCAGTTAAGCCATATGGGTTTATACTCAAAACAAATAAGAACTGTTTAATAGTTAGAGCTCTTTGAAGATGAAATATGTCACCTCTTACACTAGTGGGTACTTGCCGTTCACCAGAGGCTTTAAAGAGAAACTGAGGGACTTTAGTAAAAATTAATCATGTGGAGTGCTGAACCAGATATTTCCTTGCAGTCTTTCTGACTATAACAACCTCCCTATTTTTGAGGTAGTGGTGTCTTCAGAATCAGTCTTTACTGGGGAGAGTATATGGGTGAAATATGTCAACACCAACATGTCCTGAGTCATTGACCTTCCCGTGCTTAGTGCTTGAGCCTTGCATGGAAATGACCAGGACCGTGGAGAATAAGAAAGTAGTATTTTGTCCACTTCAGAAAATCACTCAAGGAAACCTAAAGTATATTTCCCCCTCACCTTCTACTCTACTCTTCTTTGTGGGAACGAGAACATTAAAATGAGACAACATGGGAAGAAAAGAAATGTGACTTAGAGTAAGGGGTCTTTGAATACGAGGATTATCTGGGTCACTAATTCAAACTGTTTTGGTTGTTGCCTGTTGTTCTAGATGTCAAGCCTACCTGTTACAAACCTGAGGCTCAGTACATTTTCAACTCAGCTTTGACCTAATGTGCTCTTTGGTGTGTGGACAATGAGTTTCCAGTGACAATTTTCCACATTGATAAACAGAGTAGGCATGAGAATGTGGTGTGATAATAGAAATAAAGTATTCACTACTGACTTATAGCCACTTAATAATTTCTGTTTCTATTATAATAGTTATCATTATTCATCTATACAAGCTTTAAGCAAGTGTCTCTTTTTTACAGTGATGTCAACATTAACAGCAGCTTCTATTAACATGAGTGCTTTTAAAACATCTGGTACTTGGTTCTACTTGATACCAATTAAATCATAATCCATGGCTGCCTGCAGGGACAGGGGCAAGGCTTTAGTATTCATTTGTCTAGGTGATTCTAACATGCAGTATCAAGATTCACTGTACTGTTATTGGATGAATTATAAATAAAGCCAAATACCTAATTATAGAAAAATGATTGATTAGTTTAATGTAAAATTACCTAGAAATATCTGATCACTAATTTATGTCAATGCAAGAAATGGGTATGAAGGAAGAGCGAGCAGAATGATTTATCAGTTTCCCATTCTTCCTGAAATATTTACATTTAGAAAGGAATCTCAATGGTGGCTTTTCTGAACCAGACATAATACAACAAACCAGAATGTTTCAATAAATGAGATCAGCACTATTGGAATTAGTAATATATTGGGCTAGTTTATGATTTCAGCCAAAAGAAGATGCTTCATATGAAGGATTAATTCTCCTAAAATAAGTATAAAAACAGATCCCAAAATGTCAAAATGGAACCATTTGTTAGTGTGTAACAAGAAGGAATTCTGAGGTGACAACTTCTCTCAAGTCATTGAATCTTTGTCACATATCTTGGAACCAAAATAACCAGAAGTTGTAATATGACAGAGCATGTGGGCTCATTCAAAAGCAACAATTTTATGAGGACAGCTATACTTCTAATACTGACAGCCAGAAATTGGTATATTATTTAGTATATAATTGAAAGATGATATTAAATTTATTAATAACCAACTAGGATATGAATAGTGAAGTAGTCACTACTGAAAATAAAGATGATGATATGTGATAATATGACTGATATTTAGAATAGTTCATTGATATGTAATACATGTCCCTATGTCAGAATTGTGATATTTTTTCAAAAGTAAGTTTTCTTCCTTCTTAGCCTGCATCAGTGTGCACCCTTGCTCTCTACTCACCCCAATAATGCTTGCTACTAGACATGGGTAAT
Organism: Cnephaeus nilssonii; assembly: GCF_951640355.1. Taxonomy (NCBI): domain Eukaryota; kingdom Metazoa; phylum Chordata; class Mammalia; order Chiroptera; family Vespertilionidae; genus Cnephaeus; species Cnephaeus nilssonii. Next base: position 45,549,108 of record NC_137073.1, read on the forward strand.
GAGGAGTAGGGATTTTGTGGTTTGAAGCAGGCTCCCTGCAGAATTTCTTTGAACTACAGAAACCCTGCTACTTGCTGTGTCTTTCTTGTTCTTACCAGTTTAGCACAAACATTGCCTTTCAATGCGACTACACGTTCAAAGCAAAACATAAAATTGTGTTAGCTTAAAGGACTCATTAATTTCCTTTGTACTCCAAATCCTCTGCATTAACAAATGCGATATGCTGATTCTGTATTCAAACTTATTCCATTTTGGTTGCTATTAACTTCAAAGGAAACCTGAAAAAAAATGTAAGAGAATTAAATTCCTGTGTTGAAAAATTAATACATTACTGACAACTGACCCACTTTTTACTTTCTCTATTTTATGAAATTTTAATGTTTTTTGACTTGTTCCAGGGTATTACTCCCTTAAAGATTAAACCTCCCAACCTATTAAGTCAGTGTATTTCTGTGAATGCTTGTGATATGGTTGTCTTAATAGCACCTTAAAGAATGCTGATTGTCATCCTAATGTGTGTGTGACTAGGTATTAAACATAAACATATTTTATATCTAAAATGATAAACTAAATATAAGAATTAGTTAAATTAAGAAAAGGATTTTAAATTATATTGCTGCTCTTATTAATCTATTCCTTTAAATAATTTGTTATCATTCACCTTATTGGGAGTTGTCAATGTGTACAAATACTGGGCCTAAACTTCTATGATTTAAATATTTTTAAGTATAAACATATATGTATAATTTAATATTACCTCTCACTGATAGAAGTAACCAGGTTATGGAGAAGAAGAAGGCGGTCGACAGGACTGCATGAAGGAAGAGAGGATGACAGAGTAAAGAAGCAAGAGGAACGTGTGTGAACATGTGTGGTGTGGTGTGAGTGTGGGTGAGCGAGGGGCAGATAGAGCAGGAGTCCCAGGGACTGGCAGATCAGGCTTGCCTAGATGGGGAGCTCTTGCTACTGCCATGGGCACCCCCATACCAGTTCGGCTTTGGTGAGGAAAGCATGCCATCTTGTAGAGGGGAGCAAAGGAGGCCAGGAGTACTGCCACACCAACATCCAGGTTGACCTTGGACAGCATTCCCAGACCTGTGCAGGGAGCCACTTGCCAGCCATAACCCGCTTGGAACCATCACTATGCTCTGGCAGTGAGCAGCGCGGTACCACAATGTGGGTCCCAGACGTCTGTAGTGAGAGCGCACCAGACAGACCTCCAGAGTTGAGCCTCTTAACTGGAGCCCAAACCCAGCGTCCCAGGATTCCATGCTTCAGGTCCTGGTGCTGTGAGTGCAAGCCACGGGTTCACCACTCCCTATTCCATCCCTGATACCAGTACAGAACCTCAGCCAGGTGTGTCCTACTGAGCTCACTCCACTGCCAGCTCAGGCAGAGCCCTTGCTGGGAGAGTGTCCAGCCACTGGCATAGACTGAGCATGCTCCTACCGGCAGACAGAGCCCTTGCTAGGTGAGTGCCCTGCACCCCAACAAAGACAGAGTGTGCTCCACCGCCATCACGGACAGACCCTTTGGCTGGGGCGCACCCCACTCCAGCATACAGACAGAGCTGCAGCCCAGTGTGTGCTACGTACCCAGCAGTGGTAGAGCATTGAGCTGGTGGGTGCTCTACCACCAGCACAGACAGAGCCATCAGCTGGTGCACACCCCACCCCCAGCACAAACAGAGCTGTCACCTGGTGTATGACCTACCCACAGCCCAGGCCAGAGCTGCTGATGTGACTTGGTATGCCAAACCACAGGTCACAGATCCACCCTGCATTTGCACCATTCTGCCTTAGGGGCTGAAGCAGCACAGTGAATTGCATGCTAGAGGGCTCTGGGCCCTCACAGAGATGTGCACACTAGGGGTACTGTGTACCTGCTCCCAACAACCCTGAGAAATGGATAATTAAGGGACCAAAACTGTGGGAAAAGGGGGTACAACATAGAGCAGAGACAATAAAGGTGTGAAACTCAAGGCAGACCCAGCTCCAGGGCTAGCGAGTCCAAGACCATGGACTGTGAGGGGCCTCAATCCCTTGGCTAGAAAAAGAAAGAAAAAATGGGGAGAAAAGAAATCACCAGAAAAGGAGATAAATGAAACAGAGGCATGCGATATGTCCAGAAAAAAAATCAGAATAAGGGTCCTACAGTTCATAAACCGGATAGATGAGAAAATCAACCTATGTAAGAATCAGGAGGAAATAAAGAGTGATATAGCTACAATATGGAAGCTTTCAACAGTAGACTAAGAGAAACAGAGGACCGAATTAGCGAATTAGAAGACAGGGAAGCAAAACACACCCAATCTGAACTGCAATTGGAAAAAATATCAAAAGATAGGAGGAGAGACTGGAGGAGCTTTGAGGCAACATGAAATGAAGCAACATATGTATGCTAGGGGTGCCAGAAAGACAAGAAGAGGAGCAAGGGTTAGGAAACCTATTTGAAGAAATAATGTCAATAATTTCTTCCTGATTTGGGGAAGAAAAAAAATTACACAAGCACAGAGAGTCCCAAACAAGATGAACCCAGAAAGAACCATACCAAGACATGTCATAATTACAATGGCAAACTTTAATGACAGAGGGAATATTAAAGGCTGCAAGAGAGAGAAAGTTACCTACAAGGGATCTCTCATTAGATTATCAAATGATTTATAACAGAAACACATTAGGCCAAAAAGGAATGGAAGGAAGCATACAAAGTGATGAAAAGCAAGAGACTGAATCCAAGAATACTTTATCCAGCAAGGCTATCATTCAAAATTGAAGGGGAAATCAGGAGCTTCACTGACAAAAAAAGGCTTAGGGAGTTTGTTACTACCAAGCCAGCAATTCAAGAAATGCTAAATGGACTGTTATAAAAAGAAGAAGGAAAAAAAAAAAGTCAAGGAACACAGGCACAAAAAATAAAAATCAATAAAAATCAAATATCTATCAATATTAACTTTAAATGTGAATGGACTAAATGCTCCAATCAAAAGGCATAGAGTGGCTGAATGGATAAGAAATCATGACACAAATATATGCTGTCTACAAGATACCCACTTTAGAACAAGAGACTCACACAGACTGAAAGTGAAGGAATGGAAAAATATATTTCAGGCAAATGGAAATGAAAAAAAAGCAGGCCATAACCAGAGATAAAGAAGGCCACTTCATAATACTAAAAGGATCTATACAACAAGAGGGTATAACTCTGGTAAACATATATACACCCAATGCAGGAGCACCCAAATATATAAAAAAACAAACAAAACAAAATAACTTCTGGAACATATTGAGAGAGAGAACAACAGCAATACAGTCATAGGAGGGGACTTTAGTACCCAATTGACATCATTGGATAAATCCTCTAGACAAAAAAATCAGTAAAGAAACAGCAATCTTAAATGACTCACTATATCAGATGGACTTAATTGATATCTTCATAACATTTCACCCAAAAGCTACAGAATATACATTGTTCTCAAGTGCACATGGGACATTTTCAAAGATAGACCACATATTGGGGCACAGGCAAAGTCTCTTCAAATTCAAGAAGATTGAAATCTTATCAAGCATGTTCTTGGACCACAATGGCATAGTATTAGAAATCAATTACAATAAAAAACAATTAAAAAATTCAAACACATGGATGCTGAATAGCATGCTATTAAACAATGATTGGGTTACCAAAGAGATCAAAGAAGCAATTAAATACATCCTGGAAATGAATGACAATGAACACAACAATCTAAAATGTATGGGACACAGTGAAAGCAGTCCTGAGAGGGAAGTTCATAGCATAACAGGCCTACTTCAAAAAACAAGAAACAATGGTAATATATTATCTAACTCTACAACTTAAAGAATTAGAAAGAGAGCAACAAGAAAAGCCCAGAGTGAGCAAAAGGAAGGAGATAATAAAGATCAAAGCATAAATAAATGACATAGAGACCAAAAATTATAATACAAAAGATCAATGAAACCAGGAGCTAGTTCTTTGAAAGGATAAACAAGATAGATGAACCTCTAGCCAGGCTCGCAAAGAAACAAAGAGAGAGGACTCAAATAAAATCAGAAGTGAAAGAGGCAAAATAGCAACAGACCCCACAGAAATACAAAGGATTGTAAAAAAATACTATGAACAACTCTATTCCAACAAACTAGACAACCTAGAGGAAATGGACATATTCCTAGAAAAATACAGTCTTCTGAAACTCAATCAAGAATTAAAAAATCTCAATAGGCCAATAACTAAGGAGGAAATTGAAGCAGTCATAAAAAAACACACAAAAAAACTCCAAGCAAACAAAAGCCTGGGGCCAGACGGCTTTACAGGTGAGTTTTACCAAACATTCAAAGAAGAACTAAAACCTATCCTTCTCAGACTTCCCAAAAAATTCAAGAAGAAGGCACACTTCTAAGCTCTTTCTATGAAGCCAACATTACCCTAATCCCATAAGACAGGAAACCATAAAAATCTTAGAAGAAGCCATGGGCAGAAAAATAGCAGACATTTGTTGTAGCAATATCTTTACTGATACAGCTCCTAGGGCAATGGAAACTAAGGAGAAAATAAACAAATGGGACTACATCAAAATAAAAAGCTTCTGCACAGCCAAAGAAACCATCAACAAAACAAAAAGAAAGCACACAAATAGTAGGTATGGGAGAACATACTATTTGCCAATGTTATCTCCAATAAGGCTTTAATCTCCAAAATTTATAGGGAAATCATACAACTTAACAAAAGGTAGATAAACAATCCAATCAAAAAATGGGCAAAGGATCTAAATAGACACTTTTCAAAAGAGGACATACAGAAGGCCAAGAGATATATGAAAACATGCTTAAATTCACTAATCATCTGAGAGATGCTAATCAAAACAATGAGGTACCATCTCACACCTGTCAGAATGGCTATTATCAACAAATCAATGAAGACAAATGCTGGAGAGGATGGGGAGAAAAGGAACCCTCTTGCACTGCTGGTGGGAATGCAGATTGGTGCAGCCAATGTAGAAAACAGTATGGCATTTGCTCAAAAAACTAAAGATGGAAATTCCATTTAATCCAGTAATCCCACTTCTAGGAATATATCCCAAGAAACTAGAAACACCAATCAGAAAGGATATATGCACCCCCATGTTCATAGCAGCACAATTTACAATAGCTAAGATTTGGAAACAGCCTAAGTGCCCATCAGCAGATGAGTGGATTAAAAAACTGTGGTACATCTACACAATGGAATACTACACTTCTGTAAAAAAAAGAAGGGATTCTTACCATTTGTGACAGCGTGGATGGAACTGGAGAGCATTATGCTAAGTAAAATAAGTCAGTCAGAGAAAGATACATAATATCACATGATCTCATTCATTTGTGGAATATAATGAACAACATAAACTGATGAGCAAAAATAGAACCAGAGTCATTGAAGCATTGAACAGACTGTCCTACCTATGAGGGAAGGTGGGGGATGATGGGGTAAGAGATCAACCAAAGGACTTGTATGCATGCATATGAGCATAACCAATGGACACAGACTCGGGGGTGGAGGGGTTTGAAGGCATGTGCTGGGGCATGGGGGCAACTGGGGAGAGGTCAATGGGGGAAAAAGGAGACTTATGTAATACTTTAAACCATAAAGAGTTAAAAAAAAAAAAGAAGTAACCAGGTTACCAATTTAGGAAAATAAATGCAAGTAGTTGTCTCCAAATTAGTACAACCCTAATTAATGAGTTATAACAGTTTTTTTCTTTACATGATGATAAACTAAGTTTGATACTTTGCAGTGACAAATAATAAGCAGGATAAAAGGAAATGCAATCGCTAGGTGATATTAATTATTCATTCATTTGATACTAAAGCAGAATATTTAAATCCCAATATGATATGACAGCTTTTGAAGATATCTGTATCTAGCATAAAATAGATGTCAGTTTCTTAGAATATCTTTCTTCTGATGAGTATAAAGTAAATACCTAATTTAATTAATTACCTAATTTAATTAATTTCCTAATTTAATCTACCATTTTAGTTCTACATTTGTGTTAACAAGCAAAACCAACATGTAATCAAAACCTCAAATTATTGTAACAGGTTTTCCTATTATTTCTCATGTTGCTCCCACCAGAGTTGAAGCTCATATTTGTGTTTTCAAAACCATCTTACTTGAAACTTGGTACATCCTTCCTCACTCCAAGAGTCTGGAGGTTCATTTTTTTCTGGGGGTGGTAAAAATGCTATAAAATCTGAAAGGCTTTCCCTCCTTAAAACTAGGAGACTTTACACACGTGGTTGAGAGGGCTGGGGAAGCCTCCGAATGCCACATCCTCTAGTGGGATTCAGTGACTATGCTCTTGGGAGCTCTACCGACATTAATAATGTGTGTCTTACCATTCAATAACTTAGTAGAATCAAATAAAACTTTTACATTAGATCTTACTGGTATTTCCACTTCATCTCTTACCCAGTTACGCTCTGAATAAATATCCCCTGTGAAATTAGGAACAGATGGCTGATTTTGTTATTTTTCTGTTGTTTTATCATGACATTTTTGCCCTATAAACTTAAAAACCCTGAGTTTTTAAGTTTAACTGTAGCCAAACCTGCTAATTTTTCAAGAGAAGCCCATGCTCTGTAATTGTATAGAAAAATCTCTCAACATTTAAATTTTAGCATAATTTTTAAATTCAGTTAAAAAATGTTGTGGGAAGAATTTGCCTTAGAACATGTACACTTTTCCTCTAGAAACCAAGAAATGCTCATCAGTGAAGATATTATTATTATTACATGTTAGAATACATAATAGTAGCTAGCATCTCTATATATAAAGTTTCTTTTTTTCCCCTTTTTATAGTATGAGGATGTCTTGAAAGTAGGATGAGTAGCTCTTGCCATTATCCACAGGGGTCTGTGGCCATATTCCTAGCCGCTATATGAATCTGGTCAAGTTCTTTAAATTCTCTTACACTTGGTTTCTTTGTCTACATGAGATTGGGAATGCATCACATAGTTTCTTGCATTTAAATGCTCATTCTACATCTTTACTGTATATTTTTATTGCTTTCCTTTGAATGAACCTAGACAATCAAGAGCTTGCTTTCTTCATTTGTGTATGATCACACATGTTACCTGCTGGCTTTTACACTTGTATCTCTTCTGTTGCACTGTGAGAACAATAGCGCACTTCTTTCTCAAAGGTATTTAGCAGTTCAAACTCAAGTTCAGCTCACATTTTCATTGTGTCACATTGTATGCAGACAATGGCTTTTTAACTTTTACATTGATCCAGCCATCTGAACACGGATGTATGACCTCCAGGCTTTAGGAAGAGGTTCTCAATTGTCTTTTAGAGGCACTGACAACTGGAGGGAAATGTGAAATCGGGGACATCTAAAGGGGTCATCATTACCAGATTCTCAGATTTCCAATGATTTATTTTGAATTCTTATCTGTCTCAGTGATACTTCAATCTGTTCGTAACAGTTTAAAACAGCTGGATTTGATGTGTGAGCAGATTTCCCTTAACAGATTTTTCAACACGGCAGTAATTCAGTGAGTGAGTGAGAGCGCCAGTGCCACCGCTGCAGCCTCTTCTCAGAATTTGCTAAGAGGTTTTGAAATATTTTTTTTCCAAAAACGTTAGGAAGTGTATTATTTTCATCTTCCTCTTAAAATGGCTCTCCAGGCATCCCACCCTCACAAACATTCTTGCTTTCCCTGAATCTTTATCTCATGATTTTGATCATTTGTATTCCTTCTATTCTGCCATTTCCTGGTTTCTTGTCATCTTAATAATTCATGGAAAAGTGAAACAAAGGCTTGCTCTCAATTTTAAATCAATCCTAGGAGACTTTAAAATTCTATATTAGGTAACTCAACTCGGGGAGCAATTTTATGCTATGTTGGCATGCCCAGAGCTTGCCTAAATGTGACAGGTGAAACTAGTATCAGCACTGAGTGAATAACAAAGGCTAGTCCAGGCTACATCACCTGGATTCTAAAAGGAGCCAGAGCAAATACTGAATTGCTCAGTCTCATGTCTACCATGAAGGTGAGCAGAGAAGAGAATCACCCTAGACCTTTTTCAACTCAAAGAAGCAGTCATTGATATGCTTGGGTATCACTTCCAAACACTGACTAGTCAATATCTGCTAGCAGCCAGGTGGCTGGTATTAAATGGTCAGACACTCGACTCTCTCTTTTCCTTCTCTACATCAGAAAGCTGCTGGGATCAGAGTGAGGTTAGAGTTATGGATAACACCCAGTTTATTAATCCAAGTGAAAGATGATTATGCCCTAGATTAAGACAGTATTCAGTGGGGCTGGGTCAATGGGAAGGAATTGAGAAATATGTAGAAGGTAAATGTTGCTTAAATACATAGAGAATAAATTAATGAAAGCAGATTATATAAAAACTAGAGGCCTAGTGCACGAAATTCGTGCACCGGTAGTGTCCCTAGTGGCTGCCGGCTGCCGGCCAGATACTCCCTCCCTTCCTCCGGCTGCCTGCTGCTGCCAGCTGGGGCCTCTCTCTCTTCCCCCAGCCGGCCCTGCCCCCTGGTCAAACTCGTGGATGAACTCCCAGTTGAGGGGACAATTTGCATACTATGCTTTTATTATATAGGATGACTCATGGGTCTCTAATTTCAGAGCCTGGACTGCTGTTTCTGACAATCCTGAAATAGTGAATACAGGTTTGGGGGAGAAGGAGTTATATTATAATATTCTGAGTTTGATATATTTGTGATGCTACACTCAGGTGGAAGCATCTAGGAATAAGCATGATATACAGATTTAAATCTCATAAAAGAGGCTTTGTAGGATGTGTTATCGGCACCTCTCACCGACACCAGAGCAGTGTTACCGTACAGGACACCTCCCTAAACTAGTGGGTGAGGGCTCTCCCCACCCTCTATCCTTGTCTTCTCGTATAAATGAATTTACACTAGAGATCTTGACTGCATTATGAAAAGCCAATTTTTTTAAAGCAATAAAAGCATGCATCTTTTTGGAAAAAGCAAAGCAAACCTACCTATACATCTGCTTATGAAATTGTAGACAGGCTATCAGCTAATCTGAAAAGCAGGTTGGGTGGGGTCTGAGGCATTATATACCCTCCTGTCTATAGGCCTCAAAATTTCTCTGCTGAATATTTTGGTGCAGATTAATTTTCAAGGTACCTTTTTTTAAACTTTGTTGTAGCCTTCCCAAGATTCATGAGAAGCCTCTGGCAACTTTATCTTGTCAAGTCTTGATACTGCTGGCTTCTCTGCTTAGGGAGTAAAATAGCCCTTTTTTTCCTTTCCATTTTCCCCTCTCTTTCTGTATTCTCTCATTAGGGAGGTTTTTTAACCATTTGTTCTGTTGTCCTTGGCTGGGGAAGATAATGGTTTGTTAGTTACAAGCTGGCTGCAAATTTCCCACATTGTTTGACTTTATTTTAACTTCCCTATCTCAGTTTCCCTATTCCTCCTGCCTTTGAATCCTGTAACAGGATGTATAGCATGGAATTACCAGAAGAGAAAAAGACATTGAGACCATGCCCAATGTTTGCATGGAGAGTGTTACATTTCTAAGAAACACAGATGTTGAAGGAGTGATAAGAGAAAAAGGGATTTGTAAGGAAACTGAGCAATAGCCAGTGAGATTAAAAAATGATCACTGAAGAATGCCTTCCTAGACACCAAGAAAAGTGTTTGACATTGAAGACCTTGGATTGAGCAATGAATAAATGAATAAATGAATGAAAGTAACTAGAGACTTAGAGAAACTTTAGAAGTAAAGATAAAAGTATAATTTCAGGGACTTAAAGAGTGAGCACAAAATTATAGTTTTATTATTATGAGGAAAAAAACTAGAAAGTCAACAGAATTAAGAGATTTTTGCTTATTCCATTGCAGTGTGAGTTGTGTGTGTGTGTGTGTGTGTGTGTGTGTGTGTGTTTTAATGGAAGAAGGTTGCACATGTTTACAGGGAGAGTACATGGGAGACTGCAGAGAGAAAGTGTGAATTTATAGGAAGAAGTAACTAAGAGCAAGTCTCAGAAGGTATGGGTTTGAACAGATGTAAAATAATTGATCCTGAAACAGAGAAGGCACTGTGACAAAGAAGATTTGTGGGAAATAGAACATGATAAGCTATGTAGGTGCAGGAAAAAGAATTTGGGCATTAACTTCTTCATAAGTAGAAAAGAGTGATTTCTTATTAGTTGGGCTTGAGGAAATTAATGAGGGTTTGGAAAGGACCATTATGGGAAATGGGAGAAGTTGCCAAATGGGTCATATAAAGAAAATGGTGAATGATACTGGTTACCAAATATTTCTTTTATTTAGTACTAGATGCCCAGTGCACGAATTTGTGCACCAGTGGGTCCATCAGCCTTGCTTGCAGTATAGGGCTGAAACCAGCTCTCTGACATCCCCCGAGGGGTCCCGGATTGTGAGAGGGTGCAGGCCAGGTCGGGGGACCCCACCAGTGCATAATTGGTGCTGGGGAGGGATGCGGGAGGGTTCCAGGGTGTGTCCGGCCTATCTAGCTCAGTCCAGATCAGCTGGACCCCAGAAGCAAGCTAACCTACCGGTGGGGGTGTCTGCCCCTGATGGTCAGTGCACATCATAGCAAGCAATTGAGCGACCTTAGCATAATATTAGCATATTACACTTTTTGGTTGAACAGCCGACTAGACAGCATATTAGGCTTTTATTACATAGGATTACATTTGAGGGGGGTGATAGGGAGAAAAAGTAAGAAGTAAGGAGTCCACTAGTGTTGGACAGAAGCCGCATGCTCAGATTACATGGGCTTGCAAAGTCCTAGACCTTACAGGATCCTGAATTTCTCATAGGCTATACAGGTCAAGTCTAGGAGTCTGTTTGAAATGGTGATTTCCTGCTCTATTCAATTTGAAAAGTTTGAGAGTAATAAAAAAAGGGCAAGGAGGAAATGGGAAAACCATTTATATCAACAAATTGGTAACAGGGCCCTCTAACACATCCATTAACTAATTAGACACAATTTCAATGCAAGGAATTTATCTCAGTGTCTTTGCTCACTTGAAACTGATGAAAAGTGCTTTTATTCTGTTTGCTTATAACTTCAGCAAGTCACCTTTGTTCAGGGTGCTCAGCCACATCTTTCCAGCTCACTCATCTGTGACTGAATTTAATGAGACTTACATCTTGCTGTGAAGTAGGTTGTGGAAATTATTGTAGTGATTATTAAATCATTTCCCAAGTCCCTTTAATCTTTCAAATGTTTAATTTTCCAAGTCCCAAGTCATCTAGTAAAATGAAAAGACTGCAAAAGCAGCGTAGCTCCCCTACCTTTGCCTAACGTGTGAATATTTTCACTCCCATCTCCTCGATATTTGCCGACATCCATTATGAAAATTAAAAAGCAGCAGTAATCCACATCATAAGGTTCTTGCAATTTGTCTGGAGATATGAGTTTGGAAGTTGAGAAAGAGAACCAACACAGACATAAAGTTTGTTAAGGCAAAATATTGTGCCCATGGTGAGATGGTGTTTGAGGAAAATGCTTCAAAGTCCACCATTTTATTATTTGGAAATTCATATGTAAGGAATGAATTTATATTTTTGCTAAACTATGAAGATACATATATTTTATGTATATGAATACATATCCATATCTATAATAATAAAAGTGTAATATGCTAATTAGACCAGATGTCCTTCTGGATGACCTTCCGGATGAAGCTGGGGCTGCGAGGGAAGCCTGGGTCCCGGGTGCCTGCCAGCAGCCAGAGGGAAGCCCAAGTTCCAGGTGCCAGAGGGAAGCCGGTGCCAGCAGCCAGGGGAAGGAAGGCCTAGTCTTGCATGAATTTCATGCTTTAGGCCTCTAATATACTAGTATCTATATTGCTAAATTCTGAAGACCCTTATTACAAGTACATTATTGACAGATTGTGAGTTGTTTAAAGGAAATTTTGGAAGCCTATTTATGGCCTGTCAATTACAGCCAAGGTGATCACAAATGCAGTTTGTCCAGCGAAGTCCCAGTTTACCTATGTGGTCTATCTTGTAATAATTAATAGTATCCTCCTTTCTTTCTGGTTTAAACGATTAATTTTATGCCCATCCTACCTAGGTATAGAAAGCGAACATTGTATTTGACCTAGGATAACAAACGATAAAATAAATCCTATTTGTGAATTTGGATAGTTCATCCAGTTTAACTCTCCTTGAAGGGCAACTTGTATGATACAAACCCTTGCTCTCTTAGAAATGGTAAGAATGCCTGCACTTACGCAACTTCTCAAAATATGGGCAAATGTAAACACTACTACAATTGTGTCATTTGCAACTCACTGCCAGTTTCATATTATATATGTAATAGATTAAAAACACGGTTAATAGCAGATCTTGAAAATGCTGCCTATCTCTTTCCACACGTAATGCTAAGTGAAGAACGATTCATTTCTTCCTGTAAAGTTCAGAAAAATAAACATTTGATAGTACAGTCACCTTTGAAAGATAGGCTGCTTTAGAGAAGTTCATTAGATTCTTTATCACTTTTACTTCGAGAATTTGAAATTGCTCCTGTAATAGTCAATTTGTAGTACCAAAGGCAAGAGGAACACGTTTTATCAGTATAAAACCAAAGTGCAATTGTGGGGTGGGACTGTGTACATAGTTTAAAAATTGTATCTTTGCTTCTAAGAATGTCAGTCATTGCCATCAATTCTGAAGGATTAGGGAAGTATAAATGAAAAGAATTATATATACACACACACACACTTTCTCATACTTTAGAGGCCCGGTGCACAAAATTCATGCACGGGTAGGGTCCCTAGGCCTGGCCCGTGATCAGAGCTGATCTGTGGAGCGACTAGCGTGGTGACCAAGGGCCCCCACTGGCACCCGCCTTGGCCAACCTGGGGCCTGTGGGCTGGGGGCAGCTCCAGCATTGAGTGTCTGCCCCCTGGTGGTCAGTGTGTGTCATAGTAACTGGTCGTTCCACCATTCAGTTGATTTGCATATTAGGCTTTTATTATATAGGTTATGCCTAAGCAACTCTTATGACTGGATGACCAGATGACTGGACAACCAGCCAGTAGCTATGACACACACTGACCACCAGGAGGCAGATACTTAATGCAGGAGTTGCTCCCTGGTGATCAGTGCACTCCCACAGCCAACCTCTTCTGGCAGGCTAAACTCCTGCCGTCCCTCCCACTGGCCAGCCTGGATTGAGACTGGGCAAGATGGCCCCAATCGGCAGGGAGGGACACCACCTGTCACGAATTTGTGCACCAGGCCTCTAGTTTTATTATGTTTGCCAACTGTGACTCCTACTCTTTATTGAGCAAGTTGAAACAATAGGGTGTAAGCAGAAGCCAAATTTATTCTGCTCTGCCACTCAGTGTTAAAACATAATGCCAAGCAAATAAACTTTCTTTGCCAAATATTTCTCTCTCTCTCTCTCTCTCTCTCTCTCTCTCTCTCTCTCTCTCTCTCTCTCTTTTTGTCCCTGGGTGAAATTAGGTGTATCCTTTCTTAGATAAAAATTCTCCAATTCCTTTTAGACTCAGAAATAGACTTATTAAGGTTAAGATGTCCCTGACAGGGACATAATCCCATAATTCCAACCTTGGGTGGGGTTCAGGTTAGGAAATCTGGAAAAAAAGATATTTTTTTTCTCTTTCTTCCTTTCTTCTTTCTTCTTTCTTTCTTCCCTACACTTTTTTGTGGGGAAAGTGATTTAGGGGAAAGAGGTACAAACTCTTAATAATTATAATCTGTCATTTTTTTTTCTCTTCACTTGCAAGGTATACATTTGCTGACTCATTGGCTACTTCTGGGTTTTCTAAATCATTGTTGCTGTGAGATTCTCACTGTAGTTTCCTTGGGGCAGGTGACACATAGTGTCTGTCTTCTCAAGTCTTCAAATATGCCACAGATGCCTAAACCCTGAACTTCCATGATTGGATCCACACAGATTTTCTTTGTCAGGATCTCTTCACCCCTTTGGGCAATAAGAGGGTAACATTTCTTTAAAATGAATATAGGCTGGGAATCTCTCTTGGCCTAAACAAGAACATGCATTTTTGGTTTGTCGTGGATGGAAGTGCACAATACACCAGTACAGCTCTATTTCTCTGTCATCTCAAGCCAAAAACTGAAGGCAGGTACATTGGCTCCATGTCCTAGAAGGGACCTTTCCTTCTTCTGATACTGGGAGTGGTAGGGAAATGCCATAGCATACTCAAAACACTCTCAGAAGGAAATTTTTTTTTTCAGCCTCTTTAAATTTCCAGTTATTTTCTGCCTTCAGGTAGAGAGAATGTTGTATGATGGGGGAAAAAAAATGCCACAGGACTTCAACAGTTCCTTTCCCCCCAGAGGAAGTAAGAGATCACAAATGCTATTAAAATGTATTCTATTATCTTTTAGCATGTCTTCCATAGTTGGTCTAGCACCTCATTATAGAACAGAGGTTGGCGAATTTTGACCTGCTGGCCAAATCTAGCTTGCTACCTATTTTTGTATGACTCTTATTCTAAGAATGATTTTTCACTTTTAAACATTTGGGGGAAAATCAAAAGAATAATAATATTATGTGACATGTGAAAGTGATAAAAAAAATCCAAGTTTTAATGTCTATAAAGTTTTATTGCAACACAGCCACACCCATTCATTTTCATGTTACCTGGGGCTGCGTTCTCCATACAGTGGCACAGTTGAGTGGTTAAAACCTTATGAACTGCAAAGCCTAAAATTTTTATCTGTTCTTTTCAGAATAAGCTTGTTGACCCCTGCCATAGAATGTAGTATTCTTTGCATCTGTTGAATTGTTCTTGATTATTGGATTTCAGTTGAAATTGAGGCAGTAAAAGTTCCATTTTTAACATCCTGTTACTCTACATATGAAAACTGTCAAAATGTTATTACTCTTTTAATTTTACAGTGTATAATATGACTTTTTAGCTTACCATTCGCCATCTAGAGATGTTAAAGAACACAGACAGCCCTAGCTGGTTTGGTTCAGTGGATAGAGCATTAGCCTGTGAACTAAAGTGTTCTGGGTTGGATTCTGGTGAAGGGCACGTACCTCAGTTGCAGTCTCCAAGGGGCTTGTGTAGGAGGCAACCGATCGATGCGTCTCTCACATCAATGTTTCTCTCTCTCTGTCTCTCCTCCTCCCTTCCACTCTTTCTAAAAATCAATGGAAAAATATCCTCAGGTGAAGATTAATAAAAAATAAAATAAATAAAAACAGATGACTTTCTATACTTTCTCTTTAGAAGTATTTTGGACTGGAAGTGATGTACAGATCTCTGGAATCCTTCATAAATACTAGAGGCCTGGTGCATTAAATTTGTGCACTGGAAGGGTTGTCCCTCAGCCCAGCCTGCACCCTCTCCAATCTGGGACCCTCAGGGAATGTCTGACTGCCGGTTTAGGCCCAATCCTGAAGAAGTAGCCCCTCTCACAATCTGGGACTGCTGGCTCCTAACTACTCACCTGCCTGGCTTCCTGATTGCCCCTACCACTCTGCCTGCCAGCCTGATAGCCCCCTAACTGCTCCCCTGCCAGCCCGATCACCCCCAACTGCCCTCCCATGCAGGCCTGGTCACCCCCAACTGCCCTCCCCTGCTGGCCATCTTGTGACAATGTGGGGGTGGCCATCTTGTGACAAAGTGGGGGCGGCCATCTTGTGATGTGATGGTGTGAGGGTAAATTTGCATATTACCTCTTTATTATATAGGATATTGTAACTTTTGTGATCATCCAATACTTAGGGTCAAGGCATAAACTACCATGAGCCTCATATGTTGGTGGTCTGTTGACAATGCTGGGAGGGATGAATCCTCTATATCTACTTTGGTTCGTTTCATTTGGTTTTATTTCCTCCTTAAAGTTACAAAAGGGTAGTAATTTATGACCATGATGTTTCAGAAATTTAGATCTGAGTGTGAGAGCTGTCTGAAGAAACAAACAAAAAAGAAGTCACAAAATGTTAACAGATGAGAATTAATGTTAATTTGGAGAGTCATAAGCAAGATGCAGGTAGAAATTACAGCAGTTCTATTTCCATGGTATTCCACAAAATAATTTACATGATTGTTTTCAGAATTTGAAGTTTTCCATCACTGGCTGTTAACTATCATATAAAGAGTCTTTATGATTCAGGCAAAATATAGAAATGTAACTCTGCTCTGACCCCCACTGGACTAGTTGATGGTTTCAGAGTGTATTTTTCATTTTACATTCTTTGTTCTCTGATTTCCTTAGGCTAGAGGCACATTTGCCACCCTTGTTTTTGTCTGTTGAAATCTTAACCTGTTCAGGACCCAACTCAATTGTTCCTCTGCTTTGACAGAGGAAGTTGCATCTTCTCTTTTCCTCTGATAGCATTTTATTATTGCTTCTATTGTTTTCAAAGTCATATTTTGATTTGCTCTATAGATATTTGCACTTTATCTAGAGTGTTTTGTCTTCACAATGCTGGCACTTGGTAATTTTCACAAAAAACTAGCTACTGAAAAGAAGGCAGACTTTTAAGTTTAATAACTTTTTCTTATGTTTAATATATTTTAAGTGCATCAGAAAAGTGACTACTATTTCTTTCTATGAAAAATGATACTATTTTATTATCTACTTATTTCCAGAAAAATCAATTTTGCAATGTGCAATTGGCTTTTATAGAGTGATTGTGCAGTGAAAGCTTTACTACTCTGTGGAAATTCCATCTATCAATTTTTAATTTTGGGAGATATAATCTGAGGAATATTTTTGAATCTCAAAGAGTTTGGGGGTAGAAGAATATCCTGTATGCATCTATATAAATTGAACTAAAAAAGTATGAGAGTTCAGAAGTCATTTAGACAAATCAGCAAGTGTAATGCTGTCATTTGATGTGCTGTTTCTATAAACAGTGGCCTATCGACTTTCAGTGAAGTTGTTGATGGTCTTGGCTCAGCATATTAAGCTTTGCTAGAGTACTTTTCTGAAACTCATAGTGGAATTTCCTTTATGGAATTCTTTCAAGTTTAGATATCTATAATTCTGATTAGGATAGTTTCAGGCCCAGAGCTTTGTATTAAAAAAGTAAAATTGACTATGGAGTGGTAATCGAGTCCCATTTAGCAAGTACTTAAAATCTGACTTGATATTATTTATTACATTTATTCCAAAAAATGCCTGTATTAAAATGGCACCATGTTGTATAAAGATATTGGTTCTAAAAATATTAAGAGAATTTAAAAATAAAACATCATGGTATTTTCTGAGTAAGCATTTAAGTATATATTGTTGACTAGTTTAATGCTAGCTCCCTTTGTATATATTGCTAGTTAGTTACATTTTTATATAAAATGACAATATAATAGAGAAATAATAGCATTTGGAAGTTCATGATGTTTGTGCCAAAATCTATTTATTTGTATTTGTTCACTCAAATTACCCAAGTTTCTTTATTCTTTATTTTACAAACTGGAAAAAAAGATAGGAAGCATTATTACTTTCTTTCATTTACTTCACATTAAATATGGTCATTATGCAGACATATTTTGGAATTTCTCCATCTCATATCCCAAGAATAGCCAAATGATTTAGTACAAATGTTCCCAAGGTATTATTAGTCACTGGTTTTGAAATATTACTTCCAGCACTATTCTCTAGACAAATCATTTACCTTTTTTACCTTAATTTTTTCATTTTCTAAATGCTATGACTATTTTATGAGAGTAAATGAAAGTTCATCAAATTTTACTCAAAATTAAAAGTTTTAAATGAAAAGTGTAAAATATGTTATATAAGGCATCATTTTATGTAGTGACAACATAACTTAGTAGTATATACTCGTCTATTCCAGTGGGTAATTAATATTGCTACTTGTGTCATCCCTGGAATGACATGCTTGAAGGAAAGAATGCATTTTATCCAGCATCCAGACTTATTCAGGTGATTGTAGGCAGTCTGAAAGATCTCATACCCATTTAGTTTTTTTCTGAAACAATGGGTTTTGGAGAGAGACCCTTTTCCTACTGTCTGTGAAAGGATGCAGTAGGGTAGGGGAGTATCTGTGTGAAAAGTACAATTTCTTCATCATGATGCAAAGATTTAAGGTAGAAGGTAGAATGTGGCTATAAAATAATATAAAAGTTCTGTGGATTACTTGGGGTGTAGGTTTTTTCTAACATTCTGTTCTGTCCTTTGACCTTTCCTCATTTCAGATGTTACACATGAGCCATCCTTTGTTTTAGCTTATCCCCATATAACCATAGAACAGCGATACCAAATTTTGACTTTTATGTTCTAAAACTGTGGTCAAGGTGTAATTCAGAAAGACTGGATGACTGAGCAATTAAGCAGACCACCTTTTCTCTCAAAAGAGATGAAGATCCTCTAATTCAGGAAGGGGAGGAAAGATGGAAAGAAACAGATGAGTAAGACACTGAAAAAAGGGTCTCTTGGAAGGAGATGCTTAAAAAACTGAGAGCTCTTTTCTTACAGTTTCCAATAAAATTTCTTCCTCTCACCATGACACTCCATAAGCATCCTGAAAACAGGTACTACACTGAAGAGAGGAGAAGGAATGGAAACCTAAACAAACTGTATATACTCTGAAGATTTAGCCTTAATTAAAAAGATAATATTTTACATTTCTAAATGGAATTGGGCCTCCAACTAGAGTAAGTTTAGTCTTTTAAAAAATATAGAAAGTTAAATTTTTTTCACCCCTAACATATATATGTATTCATTCTCTCTCTCTCTCTCTCTCTCTCTCTCTCTCTCTCTCTCTCTCTCTCTCTATATATATATATATATATATATATATATAATATATATGGAATTCTTAAGTTGCAGCCACATTTTTATGACTTATAAATGTATTTACTAGTACACTCTTTTCTAGCTTCACAAACTGTAGGAGAATAGTCAACTACCAGTCTTCCATCACCATTTTGGTATTTTGAAGGCAAAGGGTATTGACATACTAAGACATTTAATAGAAGAACAATCTCAAATATTTCATGGGCATGCACAGATCTCACAATGCTCTTTTTTCCCCCATTGCTCAGGCTTTATTATTCGGTGCCAGGTTTCAGGTAGACTTTCAGAACCAAGGCATCCCTTACTGCAGCAGCCATTGGACCTAGTCAGGGAAGATAGATTGGAGTTATTGGTGGAGGTGAGTGGAACCACATATGACTGCCATCTTACCAGAATCCTTTGCTTCCTTTCCCTGCCAACTCTGTCCTACCATTTTAAGGAGCACAGACTGTTTTACCTCCAGTTAGTTTGTCACTACAAAATCATATGTAGATTTAATGCTAGTTCCTTTGAATTAGTCACTCCTGTGTTCAGTCAATTAATCAATAAGCAGAATCTAGTCTAGACTCATGCTATTCTACTGGAATCTATAACTACTTCTGACTTGGCTGTGGACATATAAATATAGTGACTTAGTTTCACCCAAACAGATTGTCTCAAGTAAACACTTCTCAAAATAGGAAAATAATGATGCACTGAGGGTAAAAGGAAACTGAAGAGCAGCTCTAAAAGGCCCTTAGAAGTCATTTTACTTTGAGTGGGCAAGACACTAATGGAGCAGATAATAAACTCTTTTTAGGTGCCAGAGAAATACTATTTTTCACTTATGATGTATTTCAGAACCACTGTATTCACAGGCATACTAAAGGGTACTGGTACACCAAATTCTGCTGTTACATTTTTCCAACTAGAAGCAAGGTAGCGCTTACCCATACAGATATGCATTATTGTTTACACTGGGGAAACAGCCATGGCATTACTCGTTTTCATTCTCCATCTCATCAGATTAAGTTATAAAATTATATATGGAAGTTTTCTCCTCCAACGGAAGTGATGTTGGAAAAACACCATCAGGACTATGATTTTGCGGACATGCTCCTTAAACAATTCCATTAAAATGTTGACTATTTGAAAAATGGGGAGTATGTGAGGAAGGAAACACCTCACACCCAGGGGATGCTCAAATACTAAATTATATTGCCTCTCACTTTAGCACTGGTGAGCACTGCTTTGTTTAGTATATTGACTCCAGATGCTCTGAAAAACCTAATTCATTTAGGAGAGCTCAGATTTCCTGCACAATGGCTCATGGTTACACTCTATGTAACACACATGCCCCAGCTCCATAAGTAATGGAAACAACATGTATATCTGAAACAGTACTTCCATTCTATTTCCAAGTAGGTACCACTCAAGCTACTGGAGACTGATGTGTATAAAATCCCAGTGATTAAAATTAGAGGTGGTACACTGAAGTATTTGAACCATGCCCCTGAAAATATACATTGAATATTTTCAGTGGTGAATAATTTTATTTATTCTTCCCCTCATTTAATCCTCCTGAAACCCGATGAGATAAGTACTGTCACTTTCCTAGGATTACACAGCAGGTGTTAGAGATATGAGTTAAACCCAGAAGCTTAATTCCAGAATCAGCTATCTTCACTACCTCATGGGCTTTGAAACTTTCCTATAATCATTCTGTACCTGTTTTCTCAGTCATAAAATAGGGATAAATAAATTAAGGTGATAAATCACTGAGCACCTGGCACATATTAAGCATTAAAGGAATCGCTATCATTATTGTAATAATAATAATTAATAAGTATATATTGTATACCAGGCATCTTATTTCATGTATCTTACAACCTAGGAGATGGTATATATTAAATTAAAACTTACAAGGCTAGAAGGGGTCAATGAGAGAAAAAAAAAGGGGACAGATGTAATACTTTCAACAAGAAATATTTAATTAAAAATTATAGGAGTGATGAGGGCTATCAAGGAACATGTAAGGTACCTTGGGAAAATATAAGGCTTAATGTAATCTTTAGGTCAGGGAAAGTTTCCCTCTGGAGTGACAAGCTGTTTTCTGAAAGGCGAACAGTAGAATGGAGAGGACCAGGGAGAAGAGCGCTACATGAAAGTGCTGTAGACTCAGTCTGGGGCTGGAAGATACAGGGCCTCCTACTTAAAGATTTTGGGTTTATTCTAGGAGGAACTTAAAGGATTTCAGCAGGGGAGTGACATGATCAGCTTTGGGTTTTAAGATCCCTCTGGGTGAGTATAAAGAATGGATTAGAGCTAGGCAAGATTGGATGTGTGAAGTTAGGACACCATTTCAGCAGCAACTATGATAGATAATAGTCATGTGATGAAGCGTGGTGACAGTAAGGAAGGAGACTCTTTTTTTTTTTTTTAATATATTTTATTGATTTTTCACAGAGAGAAAGGGAGAGGGACAGAGAGCCAGAAACATCGATGAGAGAGACACATCGACCAGCTGCCTCCTGCACACCCCCCACCGGGGATATGCCCGCAACCAATGTACATGCCCTTGACCGGAATCGAACCTGGGACCTTTCAGTCCGCAGACCGACGCTCTATCCACTGAGCCAAACCGGTTTCGGCTGGAGACTCTTCTTGGTGGATTCAAGGACTATCTAGTTCTAGGGAAAATAATAGGCCACTTGCATCCTTATTTCCAGTCTTTTAAAAAAATAATTTCTGCTTGCCACTAAAATAGGACTCTGGTAGAGCTACTAACCCTGGGCTACATTTATTTCTGGGTTATATCTGCTATTATAGGTTGCAAATCAATTTCCCTGTTGTCTCCTCCTGCAGTCTCATTTCCAAACTCAGCTTTAAACCTCCCTCTACTGCCAGCTCCCTGCCCCCTCCTTACTCACCAGCTTTCTATTACTTGAGATTCTGGTACTATTTTGAGAAAACTTTTTCTATACTAAAATTTTTGAATGAACACACATTGTCATCCTAACATTAGAAAATGACCTTTTTTAATGAATCTCCCTTAGTCTTTTCAGATGGAGACAACTCAATAATCTATTTGGTCCCACTCACTGACTGAATAAACCGATGAGACTATTCTATTCATTTCTACCAGTAACTACTTTTATGAGCAAGACTGGAGAGTTAGGTTGAGGTCATATTTAGAAGAGCCTTAACTACTAGACTGATACCTTTACTTTTCTTTCATTTATCTCTGAGGGGTTGGATTGGTTTTAGAGCAAGAGTACATGATTAGGCCAAACTCAGGAAGATCAATTTGCAGTGGTACCTAGGGTGATCTGGAGTGGGAAATAGATTGAAATTTTATACTAGCAGAGAAATACTATGGTATATGGAAAATCATGAATTCAAAATTACATAAATTTGTTTTTTAATCTTGTCACAATCATTTAACAGATACTTGAGTTTCTGTTACCTATGAGAATGAGGTGAAGTAAATTGGAGAAGTAGTCAAGGGCCAAATTATTTTCAACCTTCTAGTCCATGGGCTGAAATTTAGGCTTTATTATAAGTGCAGTGGGATTATATTGGAAGACAGTAACGGAAAAATACCACATTATTTAAGATGTCCAAAGGATCACTACAGCACTTACAGCTAAGCACGATGGATTGGTGAAACCCAGACTATGCCACGAGGAAAAAACCTTAAGAAATGCAATGTCTTCATGTAGATACTAGAAGGTACTGCACCAATAACACAAAAATATAATCATATGAAGTAAATAAAACCGAGATCTTATTACATTAACATGTAATACTGGAATAGATTGCCAACTATAATGGTTGGATGGTCAAGTTGAGGAAAACTCCCAGAGGACAGAGCAAAAAGTCAGCAGTATAAAATAGGACATAAAAGTTGGAAAAACCAGAAAGTTTTTTATTTTTGCTGTTGTTGTTAATTCTCACCCAAGGATATTTTTCCATTGATTTTTAGGGAGAGTGGAAGAGAGAGGGAAGGACAGAGAAAAACATCGATGTAAGAGAAATACATCGATTTAGCTGCCTATGACCAGGTCCAGGGTCCAAGGAGCCTTCAACCAAGGTATTTGCCCTTGATGGGAACTGAACCCGGGACTCTTTGGTCTGCAGACTGACACTCTATCCACTGGGCCAGAAAGACTTTTAAGCAGTTCCACCTTCCAAATAATAGGCATTGTAGAAAGAGAAAATAGAGAATTTGGAAAAGGAGAAATTGTGAAGGAAATAAATTTCTCAGAACTAAATGTTATACAATTGCCAGACTTAAAAAAAAATTTACCAAGTCAGCAGCACACAAGATAAACATCCACGCAATAAAAAATGTAAAATTTTAGGACATTTTAGACGAATTCCAGATTTAGAAAAAGTTTCATGAACATGATTAGAATCACAGGGGCTTCAGACTTCTCAGCAATACTGAAGGCTAGAAGAAAATGAAGCAATGCCTTCAAAATTGTGAGTGAAATGCTCTTAATTCTGGAATCTAGAACATTTTACTCAGCTAAATTATGACTTAAAAGTAAGCAAAAATAAAGAAAATTTCAGATATGGAAGATGTTAAAAAATTTACCTCTCATTCTCTCTCAGAAAGCTATTAGAGGAAGTACTTGATAAAAATGAGGATTAAATTATGAAAAGGAGGAAGCATGGTTCTGTGAAACAGAGTACAGACATAAAAAGCAGCAAAGGACTTGTTGATATGCTGATGAAAGAGGACTCCAGAATGACATCTGTGTACCAGGTTTAAATTCAGTCCAGAGAGAGTAGGTGTGAACAGGGGTATAAATTTTGTTTTTGTTTGTTTTTACTTTTTAGTAGATTGTATTTAGAAAGAGAAATCTTTTGTTCTATACCTGTGTGTTACTTTTCAATGTCATTACTTAAGAAAAAGAAGATGAAACTGAGAGACTGTGTAATGTGTTTGGATGTATTTAAGGAAAATCTCACATCTGGGGGAGACTTGGAGTTAAATTTATTATAAATATCTAGAATAAATATGCATGGTTCAATTATTAGTATTTATGCAGTGAAAATAATATAAATATTGCAAAGTTATATAACCAAATTTTTGATAAAAATATGTAAGAAGGATGAAGTTACAGGTAGCAAATATGTGGTTTCTGGAGGGGGTGAGTAAGAGAGCCAAATCCACATCTTCCATAGATGGAAGTGAATAGATAATACTTCAAAATGAAAAATCAGGGTTAGTAAATGAATAGAGAATGTTGGGTTTGTGTTTTTTTTTGGCGCACACACATGATATCTACCAAATGAACTGAAAGTGATTATCTCTGAGGAGCATGCTATGTCAATGTACTAGGGGCTTCTTTTCTAATGTAACTGTTAGAATTATTTTATTTATTTTAAATAATTATTATCAGTTACATGTATAACTGATTAAGATTACAACTATTTTGTTAAGAGTGGACTGTGGTGTAGAGAGAGGTTAGAATGGCAGAATGGGGGGTATAGCAGAGGTCAGGGGGATAATACCATTAATTCCAGTGACACCAGGGCATTGCAGTAGTAGATGTTGGCAAGTTTCCCATGTTGTCTGATTAACAAACTGTTATGATGGATGACGTCAATATGAACTAGAGGGTTATCAAAGAGAGGGCTAGAAATGTGTTTGTTTAGAATTAATACTGGAGGTAGAGCCAACAGAACTTGCACATGAGGGAAGTGGGAGAAAAGGGAAAATAAATAGTGACTCCCAGTTGATTGAGCTGCAGTCCTATAATGAGATGTGAATACTGGAGATGTGGTTCTAGGAGAAAATCAAAGATTTTGTTTTGGACATCATATTCAGTTGCATTTGACTACTAGACATCCAAGTGGGGAGGTTAGGTAGGCATTTGATAGCTACTTATTAACTTACCCTTTTCCCCGGTGAAATCCTAACCTGCTGAGTGCCAGGACTCAGTCATTTTTATCTTTCCTTTAATCTTTCCAGTCAGGGAGGTAGCATTCCATTTGAAGTTTCTAGTTCTCTGTAACTTACTAGTGATAATGGCTTCTTGTTGCTTGAGTCTCTTTCCCCCCTAGTAAAACACATAATAATTCTTGTCGCCTAAGTTCCCTGAAGGACTATTGTGAGCATCAGTGAGAGATCTATAATGCATATTGAGCTTTGGGGAGAAGAAAGCTTTTTATAAATTATGAAGTATTAAAGTGTTGACAGGCCGTGATGGCTGGCCAGAAATATTCTGTGCCTGTCCAATCAAAA
The DNA here is from genome assembly GCF_951640355.1 of Cnephaeus nilssonii. Classification (NCBI taxonomy): domain Eukaryota; kingdom Metazoa; phylum Chordata; class Mammalia; order Chiroptera; family Vespertilionidae; genus Cnephaeus; species Cnephaeus nilssonii. The sequence continues at coordinate 45,574,139 of NC_137073.1, forward strand.
GAAAAATGTAAAACATTAGATAAAAAAGGTGAACCTATCTTAAAGCGGTGAAGGTTGTTTCTTTTTTCTTTGTCCTGTTCTTCCCCCTCCCATTGTCTTTACCCATGAGCAGCACTCTTAGATAAAATGTTAATCCCAAAGTATCTAGTGGGAGATGGGAGGGAGGGATTTAATTTTTGAACTGATTTGAATGAAGATGGTATAATGGAGTGACCAAAGGTTCCAAGCTAATACCAGGAAAAAGGAAAGGAAAGCATAAAAATTTGATGAGGACTGCCATTTGTCTTGTGTGCTCGGTTTCTCTCCCTTTCTGCTGTTGTAGCTTCTCCGCTTGGCTCTGTTTCTGTTTTCTGCTTCTTTCATGTATTTCACTCACTCCAGCAACACACAAGCAGTTTAAGAAGTTTGTCACTCAGGTCAGTGTGCTTACATTTTCCTGATATTTCTTCTGAAAATCCGGGTTACATATTCCAGTTTACACAATCTTGGAATCAGAGATGGAGAAAGTAGTGCATGAACGCTGCACTGTTCTATACTACCTAATTTATATAGAAGTTTCTTTTTGTTCATTTGCTGGTGAAAAACTGAAAATGAGAATGTGATTGATAATCTTATGAATGTCAAAGAGATAGAAAGCATTTCAACTTAGAGTACAAAAGAACCCTGCTTTATGTTTACTGGTTTGCTAATTAATCTCTCGACATAATCTTACCATTTATACAATGCCAATTAAATAGAACCTATAAGCTTAAATAATTACTATAATGTGCTAAACATAGTGCTTGCTTGCTATTTATACTATTTGATTTTGATTATTTTCTTAAACGTTTTCTACTTACATGTTCATTTATATTTATTAATTAAGATGAATAGGTGTGTGTGTTTGTGTATGTGGTGTGTGTGTGAGTGAGTGTGTGTGTGTGTGTGTGTGTGTGTGTGTGAAATTTGTAGGAGAAAGAATATGAGTTATTTGTACTTGTGCACATGGGATGAGGTTGGTCAAGAGAGAAACAAATCAGTTAGCTGAGGTTGAGCATTTTTAACCTTGCCTTCAATTGAAGATAAATGTAAAATAGAAAATTGTGTAAGTAATAGATACATTCATAGGGTCATAAAATTAGAGCTAAAAAGTTCTTTCAAAATGGCCTAGTCCAATCTCTACATCTTCAGAAGCCCTAATATGTTAAGTCACCTTGTAGGATCCAGTCAAGGGTACTCCAGTGACACTGGCAGTTTATAAACACTTTTAGCTCAGGCTTAGTTGATGCATGTTATTGTGGAGTTGAGTTTTATTATGATACTTTTTTTTATTGAAAAACATGTAAACCACATGTAGGAAAGAGGAATATTTAATTATCTGGGTAAATGTGGCTTTTAAAACCTATTAAATAATCCAAGTTTAAGTTTAAAAGAGGACATTTACCACTAACATCTCTGATTGCCCACTGAGACAATGTAACTTAAGTCCTAAACATTTAAAATTAAATGCTAATTCATTGCAAAGTTAATTGCACGTCTTGCAATAAAGAAGAGATGAAGCCAATAAAAATTATGTTCAAACTCTTCCTGAATAATACTCAAACCATTTTTTAAAAGATTTGGTAAAATAGGATTGGAAAGTAATAATCAAGATAAAGAGAATAAGAAAATAATTAATAAGCTAGGATATTAAAAAATAAACAAGTAAAATAATTTGTCCCTTAAAAAAAACTATGCCGAAACCGGTTTGGCTCAGTGGATAGAGCTTCGGCCTGCGGACTCAAGGGTCCCAGGTTCTATTCCGGTCAAGGGCATGTACCTTGGTTGTGGGCGCGTCCCCAGTGGGGGGTGTGCAAGAGGCAGCTGATCGATGTTTCTCTCTCATTGATGTTTCTAACTCTCTATCACTCTCTCTTCCTCTCTGTAAAAAAATCAATAAAACATATTAAAAAAAAACATACACAAAACAAAACAAAACAAAACAAAAAAACTAGAGAACGAAGAACTTACTAAACCCCCAGAAAATGAAGTAAGAAAGGGATAAAGATAAAAATAGGAATCAATAAAATTGACAACAGAAAACAAACAAGACAATTAATAAAGCCAAAGCTACTTCTTTGAAAAGGTCGATAAAATTGGTAAACTTCTAGTCAGACTAAGCAAGAAAAACAAATGGAAGATACAAATTACCTACATCAGGGAATGAAACAAAGAACATCATTACAGATTCACAGACATTAAAAGAATCATTAGAGAATACAATGCTCACAACTTTTTGTCCATGAAATCAATAATCAATTGCTGATAGGTCAATTTTTAAAAAGATATAAACTACCAAAACTTATTTAAAAACAAACAAAACTTCCATAAAATATGTAGGTTAAATAGTTTCACCAGTGAGTTCTAGCAATCATGTAGGTAAAAAATAGAAATTCTATACAAACTTTTCCAGCAAATAGAAAAGGAGAGGATCAAACTCCACATAATTTTATTGGGCTAGAATTAATTACCTTGAGACCAAAACTAGGAAAAGACATTATAAGAAAATAAAACTCAAAATCAATATTCCTTATAAAAATAGATACAAAAATTCTTAATATAAGTTTAGTACTTACTGTATTAGTATATTGCTATTTTCAACAATGTTGAAAAATTATAGTATATTATTACCAGATGACATTGTCTTGTGATATAAGGTTGATTTAACATTTGAAAATCAAGCAATGTACTTTTCAATATTCAAGACTAGATGAGAACAACCATATGAACATTTCAATTGTTGCAGAAAAAGCATTTGACAAAGTTTAACATACGCATGATTAAAAGTACCAGCTGTTTTGACTAGAGGAATCTTCTTCAGCCCATTGAAGGGTATCTATAAAAAATAATCTACTAAACATCATATTTAATAATGAAAGATTGAATTCTTTCCAACACCTCCTAAGATCAGAAAAAAAGGCAAGAATATCTACTATTACCACTTCTAGTCAACATTGTTCTGGATGTACTTAGTTGGTGTAGTTATTCAAGAAAAGTAAATAACAGGCATAGATTGAAAAGAAGAAATTAAATTGTGCTTATTCACAGATTTTCTACATAATTGATCTTATGTAGAAAATCCTAAGGGAATGATAAAAACACTACAGGAACTAATAAATAAGTTTAGCAAGGGTTTAAGGTATAGGTTAATATACGGTTTTACAATTTTTTTTTTTGCCATACTTGTGAATAGTTGTTCTATTACTTAATTAAAATTCAACTTTTTTACTTAAGTGAATTTTAATGAGTATAAGTGTATATATTGAGACATACATAAACATATATACATATATCATATATATTACCAAGGTCATATCAAATATATTATTGAATAAAAATAACTCAACACTTGCTTGAATAAAGTAAAATTTTGGGTTTTTATAAAAGTTGGGATCATTTATCTCCAGTATCATTCTATATTTTGGATAAATACTATTGTATAAATACCCTTTGGTCCAAATAGCTACATGCCAAAGAACATGAAATTCTATGATCAGAGAGTCATCCAACATTTCTTGTGTAAAAAGGTCATCGTTTAAGCAATAGATTAGTTACTAGATGTCTGAAATCATGATGGTGAGACTGGATGTAAAAGAAAGGCCTTGCAGGAGGAGAATAAGGAACGTGGAGAGTGGTACTGAAAAACATAGTCTACACTTATGCCAGAGTTTACTGCGTGTATTATTATTGCTTTTATTGGTCAATAGTAGCTGAGCATATAGCAGAGCATTTCTTTTCTTTGCTGGTAACTAAAATAAGTGAATATAGTAAATGGGGCATTCCTTAAAGCAACCTATTTTTAGAAACTCAATTCTAATATCAATAACTTAACATGAACAATAATAGATATATAGTTACAACTGTTTGGAATAATTTAATATTAATAGTTTTAGGGGAGTATTTGCTTCAGCAAAACAGAAAATTACAATGGCAGGTTATAATATTTCTTCCCAGGCATGCATATGCATGCATATAATGTTATTCTATCTTAGTTGTTTCATGGTCCCACGAAAAGAGTTAAAAGCATAGTTATTGAATAACTAAATTTTCTAAATTGCCATTACTTTGATATCTTTGGGTCTCTGGTTTGGATCACATATTTCTTATGAGAATTATCCTCTAAAAACAGAATCCCCGTAGGATTCTAATGCACACTTCCTGAAATATATTAATTTAGATGAAAAGCTCTTGTTATTTTTAAAATTCTAAATGGACAAGTCGTGTTTCTAATGCCTTCAAGTTTGAGTTATCTTTAGTTTTCGATATCTACTGATGCTAAAGAATTTTTCTGTTTTGTTTGTAGCATCTCAATAACACACGGGTGACTTTAACTTAAAATTAAATTGGTCTTGCAAAGAATATTTTTATGGCTACATCAAATTGTAAATAGCGTACAGATCATGCTGGCGATTGCATTTATAAAACATCATTAGATAATGTTTCTGGGGCTGGGAAAAATACTTCTGCAAAGATTATACACTCTTTTTATATTTCATTTAATGTAAAAATATGCTATATTTCAAACAGAATTCATAGTGTGGTGTGTAATTTCCAATGCCATAACTACCTTGTAACAGGTAAAGTCACACTATGGTGTCTATACAAGATGTCCAATAGAAAAATCAAATTATGATTGGTGCTTGTAGTCTTTATACTCCAAATACCATTTATTAATGTGTGGTCCAAAGAAATACACTATTTGATTTAAAATAGGTAAAAGAGTGCCTTGTTTTCAACAATGCTGGAAGATTCATATATGCAACTCTAGGCCACAGGTAGAGATTGATATTTGCTATTATTATTGTAATTTGAATTCAAGTTCAGAGCCAAATATGAGAGAAAAAATATTAATCTTTTGTAGATTTAAAGCCTTAAAAAAGTAAACTGAAACCTATCTGTTATGATTTGAAAAATACTCAATATTGTATATCTCAGAAGGGACAGGTGAAATAATATAATTTTTCAGAACCTATCCAAAGTACTGAGAAAATTTTCAGACCAAGAAGTTTGCACCACATAATATAAGGTGCAGCATGACTTTTGAGGTACAGCATGACTGGGAGGCAGTGGTTAAAAATTAGATCTATAGGGTCAAAATTCTTGGGTTACATCCTAGTTTCACTACTTACTAACCCTTAAGCCTGATCAAGGTAATCGGTTACTTTACATTTCAGAATGAAACTTCTAGATTTATTATTTAGAATGAAACTTCATAATACTTGCAAAGTACTTAAAATAGTGTAACTAATACATGATAACATTAATGTGCATTTTTAGTTTAGAGTTTCATGTTATCTTCCTACTCAATATTATACAAAATATTCAGTCAATACTCATTGATTGATCAACTGACTGTAGCTTAGGTTAGCTACTTTTATATTTTCCCACACAAGTCTGCCAGTGGATTTGCTTTGTGATGGTTAGTTCCTGTACAGATTGCTAAAGTTAAAATATTCCAAGTAAGGTCTTGAAATGATGACTACAGGTTTTTTCTCATGAAGCTGCCAATTTTTCACAGAGAGAAAGAAACTGAAGTACAAAGGGTGTTGAGACTAGTGGGTCCACAGTAGAAGATGTAAAACTGCTGATCTGGAAAAATTGGTCATATAGACATAAGCTTGGACCATAAATTAAAACATAATTCTAGGTTAATCAATTAGCTACCTTCAGAAAATGACGTGGGCCAATTTTAAGGATTTTTCAAGAGTAAGAAGACTTCACCTCCCCTGTACATGGCTCCTGGGGAAGAACTAATTAGTGACTGAAATGCTGCGCTAATAGGCTAAGCCTCATTGTCATTAACACATTGTAATGTAGAAAAGCACACTCATTTACTAATACACTTTCACACTTATATCCAAAATAAATCATTTAGCTCATGCATCATTGCCTATCCTTTTCTGAGCAGATATTTTAAATTATTGAAAAATAAGTCCAAAGCAGTATTTGAGGCACATTAATTAAATAGTGTCACAAAGTCTACTAAGTATCAGGCTTTGGAAACACCAAAAGAAGCAGAATAGATTCTTCTTTCTTGGAAGAAGATAGTATGCAATCAAAATATTCTATGGCAATTGCTGGGACAACATATCTTCTGGCACGGGGACCACTGCTTCCGCATTGCATTGCTGCTTATAATAGTCATGATTACTCTGGACCTGCCCCTGAGGCTGCTGCACATGTTTGGTAGGCATTCACTCCTCACAGCGGCAGTATGAGACAAGTACCATTTTGTCCCTATTTTACACTTGAAAAAATACTATAGGAGCTAAAAGGGCTCAGAACCAAATTTTGGGTCTATTTTAGCTATCGCATAGCACTCTCTAAAATGAAAAATGATCTCCTAGGGTTATTTTGTTTTCTCACCTTTTGTTCTTCTGGCCCACTTCACTCTTATTTTAACTTTTTTTTAAAAAAACGCACTTTAAACTTCCTCAAATTTTATTTATGAGGTGGGAAATGTATATAGTTTCATCCATTGGCTTCTATAATGCGATAGCCTCCTGGGTTTTCTTCTAACCTCTATAGATGTTCTGCAGACTCATATTCTAACTACCAATTGAATGTAGATTTCACATGGCTTGAGACAATCTCTACTTCATACTTTATAGACATCTCACCTATTCCCATAACCTTAAGTTCTTCCTATATTCACAATGATCCCTCATTCTGCCCTGCCTTCTGAGTGCAAAGCAGGTATGTTCAGTTATCTCCTCAAAAATCTCAGGGTGGAACTTGAACAATTTACTCATTATTTCTATCCCTACCAACCAATGGAATAAAACAGTCATGATCTTCTTTCAGTACATAATGTCACCATTCGCCCAGTTTCTCATCCAAACAATTAGAAGTCATTCTGATGTTTATTTTTTCTTTACTGCACGTCCTATATTTATTTCTGGAGTGTTCTCAAATTCATCCACTTTTCTTCATGCCCACCCCCAACACTCTAGTTTCAGATGTCTATCAAACCTATCCTATACTTGCAATATAGCCTCCTAAGTAGTTTATTTACAAAATTAACCTTTTGCACTCGGATGTCGAGTGTGACTCGACATGGTTAGCATTGGTAGCAGCTCTTTTTATACTCTTTGAATAATGTATCAATAATTTGAAATATAAAAAAATCCAAATAAATAAGTTTGTATGAAAAGAAACTCCAGTTTTTTATTCTACTGCCACGCTTTGTAAAATCTGGGGTATTTAAAAAATTAAATCCCGAGTAGAATAAAGGAATCGAGAAAAAAACAAGCGAGTGCAAAGGGTTAAGCTGTGACACTGAGCTCCAGTCCACTGAAGTGAAACTGATCTCTTCAATGCTAAAATCTTCTAAGTGGCATTCTAGTATTCTCAAAGATGATAAAAGAAGATTCCTTAAAATGGTCCATAAAGTCCTTTATTATCTGGGTCCTAACAGCCACAATAAGCTTCTTCACTTCCTTGTACTTAATCATGGTCCTCCTACCACAGGACATTTCCACATGCTGTTCAATCTGCCTGAATGTTTTCACCTCCCCTCTTTGCCAACTCTATTTCGTCCTTCATATAATGACCAAGTCAAATTCCCTATTAGAGGGTATTATATTGTTATGAACCTTTATGCCACAACAGTTTTCATAGTTTCAAATTACACACACACACACACACACACACACATATGTGAGAGAGAGAGAGAGAGAGAGAGAGAGAGAGAGAGAGAGAGAGAGAGAAAGGTGAGAAGTAATAATACAGTATACAAGTTTCTCCTGAATTTATAAACAACTTCATAGTAAGTTGGTTGTGTTAACTTTATACTATCTGTAGCTCTGTAGCAAGATATAAATTATGTATTTAAATTAATTTACCTCTGTTTTTTTTAAATGATATAATATAAAAGTAAAGTAAATAGGCTTTTCTAGATTATACTAAATATAATGCAAAATGCTTCTTATTTTGAGGGCTCCTGTTAACAGTCTGGAAAATGATACCCAAAAATGACATCTGACTACAGGTTCAGAAATTTGGAAAAAGAGAATATAAATGCTAGATCTGTGCTGTTCAATATGATAGCTACAAGCCACAAGTGGTTATTTATACTCACATTTAAATTCATTAAAATTAAATAATTTAACTGCACAGTTTTTAGTCATACTAGCCATATTTTAAGTGCATAATAGATAAGACAGATACAGAACATTTTCATCATCACAGGAAACTATCACACAGTATTACCATATGCAGGATGGAAATGTGAAATGATATCAGAAAGAAAAATAACCAAAGGATTTCTGAGGTAAAATTAATGGCTTTCAAAGCACAAACTCTTAGAGAAATTAGAAGCACATTTTAATAAATTTACTTTAAGCAGTTTGTGCTGGCTCATAGAATACAGTCATATCTTTCCTAAAGCCCCTTTCTCCTTAGAGAATTCTATTTATAGATATGTGAAAATATCCTGATGTTTTCTACAAGGTAAATTCAAAAGCTGCCTTTAAATTGCAGGATGCGGTTATAATAAAATAGGATTTAAAATTGCTAGGTTCAAAGATTTATCTAGAAAGTTATGTTCTTGTTTTGAATTTAGGGTTTTCCTTCTGATAACAGGCTGCACAGATAAGCCCTCTAACTGCTTCATCTCTGTTTATTTCTAGAAGAGACTCTTTTCTTGCTACTAGATGGTATATTTGAAGGCAAATTCAGAAGGTTCACTTGTATTTGTCACAGAATAAAGGGGAAACTACAGGAAAACTTTCAAGCTCATTAATTCAATCCTTTGACAAGATTTGTGCTGAATCTGTGCTCGACTCTGATGAAAAGGGGGATTACGCCTTCCTTGGAAGAAGGAGGGCACTGGAGATGATGGAGTGTTATTGGTAGAGGTAATATTTTGAACAAAGGACTGAAAGAGAGAAGAAACATATGGAAAATTTACAGTAATTCAGTCTGGCTTTTGTGTATGGAGAAACAGATGCAGAGAGGAAACATGCTCACAGTTTTGTGGAGCGTTATTATCTTGGATGGAAGCAGAATACAGGAATGAACCTACTGTTCATCCGAATGAAACTTGATTTCTCAAATAAACTGAATTATTCTAGAAACCACCTCTGAGGCATGGAGAAAATAGAAATTGTTGAGCACCTCAGACTAATGATTCATATTTAAGGGTGTGAAGGTTGGGTTGAAAACAATTCTATAGGATAGGTCACTGAATTTGACAGTCAGAGAAACTGTCCTCAAATTCTGGCTCTTCCAGTTATTAACTGTGCAATCTTGGACCAGGATTTAATCTCTGGGTCTCAGTTTTTTAATCTATAAAATATTCCTAAAAACAATAACATATAACTCTTATGGCAGACATATACATGCTGAATTTTTAGAGGTTCCATATAATCTAGATTTTAAAGTATTCCCGAAGAAGTAGGAGTGGATGTGAATATCCCAGATGAAACCACATATAAAATGATGTAGAATCACAAAGGGGTGTGGAATATTTGAGGAGAGATGAGAAAGTTGGTGTGTCTGGAACACAGGATGTGGATATTTATGTGTTTATCAAGTCAGTAGAAAATTGGGGTCACTGAACCAGATGCACCTTGAAAATGGAAATTCATATTATCTTTATATTGCCAGTACCTAGCAGGGAACCTAGACACTTAAATTCATGCTTTTGAAATAGATGGACAGATGGATGGCTAGATGGATGGATACATGGATGGATGGATAGATGGATGGATGGATGGATGATGAGTGGATGGATGAATATTGAATACATTTAGCTGAAATGAGGACATTATTTATAAAGCTCCTAATTTATTTTATTTTTTGGCTAATTGTGACACTATAAAGTCTTTAAAAGTAGGAAAATTATGTGATGAAACTTGCATATTCAGAATAGAGTTGGTAGTATTATGGAGAACTGACCGGAGTGAGGAGAGAATTGGGCAGGGAATTACAAAGGAGATTGTCACGATATTCTAGACCAGTGGTCGGCAAACCGTGGCTCGCGAGCCACATGTGGCTCTTTGGCCCCTTGAGTGTGGCTCTTCCACAAAAGACCACGTGCGGGCGTGCAAGTACAGTGAGATTGAAGCTTCGTCACCCATGCGCAGAAGTTGGTTTTCGGCCTGGGCGAGTATATTTTGAACAAGTGGCGTTAGAACACTCAAGGGGCCAAAGAGCCGCATGTGGCTCGCGAGCCGCGGTTTGCCGACCATTGTTCTAGACAAAAGAGGCTGAATGCTATAAGTGGGTAAGTAGAGGAGAAATAGAATTTAAGAGCACTTAGAGCAGAGGCAGTACACAGCATAAAGATGTTTTCATGGAGCAGGAGGCAGGGATGTGTGAGCCAAATGAATCTCTTCTTCTGGAAAAATAATGAGAATTTGTCGAAATCATTTCTAAATCTATTCTGATGTTAAACTATATAATCTAATGTTATCATTTTGACTTTTTAAAGACATCTTTCCAGTAATTTGTCATTTACCAATTAAAACTGTGTTCTATCTGCTATCTTAACCCTTACTGGGTTTTAATTGACTGTTCACTCGCTTATAGCCCTTACTAAGCTGCTTACTCTTAAAAGGCAAACACTGTGTCTGGTTCATTATTTTATCCCTAGCTTCTAAAATAGTGCCTAACATACACTAGGGCGTCAACAAATGTTTTTGAAACCATGAATGAATAAATGAATGAATGAACTTCTAACTAGGGGAAACTTTGGGATCCTGTGGCATTCTTAGGTATATGTAACTGCCACCCAGAGTTCTTAATACTTTGACTTTGCTCACCATTCTGATATCATCTCTAAGTTTTCTGTGGCACTGGGTTCTGAGGAACCAAGGACCCTTTGGAATGACTTGAATCCTCTGGCACTGATTTTCTTCCCTGGGTTTTGTCTTTTCTCCATAGAACTGTCTGAGGAAAGGAATTTTCTAGGTTAGTTCCTTCTCTGCACCATTCTTTCCTGGGGTAGTTAGGGGAGACCTGGGAATTGTGAAGATCCCCCATATTCAGGATGTGAATCAGCTCTTAATAAAATATTATGAGGCAATACAATACAATACAATAAAAAACCAAGCCTGAAATGTTATGTATGAAAGCAAAGCAAACAAACAAACAAAAAAACCTTCATTAATTTGGTGCTTTGTGGGTTATACTTCATGATTACTTTCCTGTGAGAAGACATTCTTGGGTGATTATGGGTAAGTCAGGAAGAAATATATAATCACATTTTCAGGACTAATTTATTTCTATTGCAATAATTGAATTTAAGGTTAAAGAATACTATCCTGTAAACATCATGTGATGTTTTACATCACTTTAATAGCCTAATTTTCTTGGTTCATGTAAATGAAGTACATTGCACTGAATACTAAAATAAAAATACTTTAAGACATTCTCTACTACCTACTTTAATGAATTATTTTACATTAGAGATGCATAAAATATAAGTATCTTTAAAAAGCAACAGTTTTGTTTTAATGAAGTTTTATATTTTGACTGAATAAAAATTTGTTCCTTCTCAAATTTGCATATAGGATTTTTCTATTTGAGTTTGTCAATTTATTGAAATTCTCTGATACTGTTATTAATGTAACATTCATTACTAATTCACTGTATTTTTGTTTGTTTTGTTTTGACTTTGGAGATGATGTGTGCAAAATAAGAACCCAAGATGGATGCTTTAAATAAAGCAAAAAATTAACATATGGCTCATGAACTTATAGACTTACTAGGGCAAGATTAAGTTATTTCAAAGACCAAGCATTCTCTAGGCCAGAAATAAGATTTAGTCATAGAGTTTGCCTTTTATCTAATGAGGGACCACATTAATAACCAATGAAAAAATAAATCTACATAGAGAATGGTCAATTGCAATCTAAAAGATTACAGTAAAGATAAATGTATTGATTTGCTCTTCTATTAATGTGCAGGAGAAATGGTCATTGACAAACTGCCTCACCTTGTATGTTCTAGTGGCAGAGATGTCTAGTGCAAGCACTATACATTCTATGTCATAACCTGATGTTATGGGCCATTGAAATAGTATGGTGACTCTTCACTGTTCTTATTTAATGTATACAAAACAAAATTGGATTAGAATTTGGTTATATATTACTGAAAGGCAAATTACCTCAAAATGTAGTGGCTTACAACAATAAGTAATTAATTCTTATGGTTTTGTTGGTTGACTAGGAACACTGGAATCTCTCATGGTAGCTGGGATTGGCAACATCTGAAGGATCAATGGGACTAGATGTCCAAGATAGGTTTTTTTTTTTTTTGTTTGTTTGTTTTTTAAGAGAGAGAGCGAAAGGAAAGGAGAGGGTTAGAGAGATAGAAACATCGATGAGAGAGAAACATCATTGATCGGCTGCAACCTGCATGCTCCCTATTGGGGATAGAGACCACAACTTGGGCATGTGCCCTGACCAGAATTGAACCATTGACCTCTTGGTTCCTGGGTATCATGATGCTCAACAACTGAGCAAAGATCAAATCCAGGCCATAGCCAGAAAAGCACCTTCCAAAGATGAAACCTAGAGTAACTGTAAACTACTTTTCAAAGAATCTCAGCAAGAGCTAAGGTGGTATATCAGCATATTTTATAGACAAAAGTCCTTCTAAGGATAATAAAGGTATTCCTCTCAGATCTCCTCAATCAAATGATAGAGATTTTATGAAGGGCTTATCTTCAAGAGATTTGTGAGTATGGCTTTTGTTTAATAGAGTGGACCCTAAGAGAATTCCAAGGAGGTCCTTACTATTCTTTAAGAAATGCTGCAGAAATATCCACTAGCTTGGATTGGGGGGGAAATGTTAAGAATGGGGACAGATCATATTTCCCCAGAATTCTGGCTAGAAGCAGTCTGAGAAAACTGGTTCGCTACCAGTACATGTTACCATTCATAAACAGTGAAATAGGAGCCTGAAATAGGAGTCCAGCTGACAGAGCCGAGAGCTACAGAGAATTATTTCTAGATCATGAGACCTAATCAAGAAACTTCCAACATTTGCCTGGCTAGATTTCAAAATTTCTATGTAGTAGTGATACCTTGTGCATTCCGCTTTCTGCCTTTTATAACAGGAATTTCTGTGGCAGTTATGCTAACCCTGTCCCTCTATTGCAATAGGTACATGTGGAAAGACAATTTATCTCATCAGTTGTGCAGGTCTACAGATAGAAGCTGTACTTAAGGAACACCACTCAAGGAACCTCTTCACACATGGAAATGATTTACATGATGATTCTGAATTTTGATCAGATGATGTAATATGATGTCATTTCCAGGATAGGAGATATCTGTGGTTTGCTCTCATGGATTGCTCATCTTAGAGGAAGCTGCTGCAATTTTGAGGAGCAGCTCTGTGGAGAGGCCCATGTGAAAAAGACCATGACCTGCCAATAACACATGGGTGAGCACTCAGTTAAGGTTAAAGTCAAGCTGTTGGGAATGGTGCAGTCTTATCTGAAGGCTCAATTAATCAGGTTCGGAGGGAATCCACTGCCATGCTGTAAATGTACTTCTGACTATAAGAAACTGCGTGATTATATGTGTTTGTTGTCTGAAGCCACAAAGTTTTAGAGTAATTTCTTATGTAGCAACAGGCAACTACTATGGATGTGAGAATGACAACCTACTAAGATGTTAGATGTGAAAGATAGTTTTGTTTCTTCTAGGAAAATCAGTTCTCTTTTTTCCTCTTTAAATATCTGGAGAAGAATTTGGCCAAATTCTATGTGGACATCAGGGTTTATTTAGAAGGAAAGGAAAGGATAGCACATTTTTTATCCCTTCTCCTTGAGATCAGGAGTTGGGAAGTTTTATTTGGATGTCCTTACATTATTCTATTCATGGCCCAGTGGCATTATATGCAACAGAGTTCCTGAATGTCTTGATAAGAATAGGGGGAATAAAGGCCAGTAGAGTGGTCAAGAGGAATAGGAATCAGTGTGCTTAGGTTACTAGAATGGTGGGTACTGGAAAGGGCCCCAGATCACCTCTCCTGGGAGAATATGAGAGAAATAAGTTCATCAGTAGTCATAAGCAAGGGTGTCATATTTTGGCACTCCTCACAATTAGAGGATTTAATTTTAGTTATTATGTTCAGGAAGCAACTTTAATAAGAGTGCCACACTGTAAATTGCTCATTACAGACAAGCTTGCCAGTGGATAGAGCACAGTCATCAGGGTATTACATTGTCAAATATTTTCCCCTCCCTTCCTTCCTCCCTCCCTCCCTCCCTCCCTTCCTCCCTCCCTCCCTCCCTCCCTCCCTCCCTCCCTCCCTCCCTCCCTCCCTCCCTCCCTCCCTCCCTTCCTTCCTTCTTTTTCCCTCCCTCTCTCCCTCCTTCCCTCCCTCCCTTCCTTCCCTCCAAATATTTTAGTGTCCAATATCTTATAGTTTCTGCTTTATAAACTGAAATAATTTCAAAGAGATCATATCAAGCCCTTGCCCGCATAAGGCTTTCTTACCTGTTAATGGATCTTATGCTCGAACTCTTTTTCTAAAAGAATCGGCTTGGACCCTCCACCACTCTTGACTTGTGAGGATGGCTAAAGGAAGAATCTAGACCAGTGATGGCGAACCTATGACACACGTGTCAGCACTGACACGCGTAGCCATTTCTGATGACACGTGGCCGCTGAGGCGGCCGCATGCCGAGGATGAAACATTTGCTGCTCCTGAGGATGAAACATTTGCGAAATAATGTTTTTTCCTCAAAGTGACACACTACCTGAGTTACACTCAGTCTTTTGGCGAAGTTTGACACACCAAGCTCAAAAGGTTGCCCATCACTGATCTAGACTTTCGATTCCAAGGTCAATGGTCAGTATGTCAAAGAGTGATTTGCACTGAACCTAAAACTGAAGAATTGCTACTTCTGTGGGTAAAATACAGGGGATTTTGGATTAACAACTGTGTTCAGCCACGGTCTGCTAAGACCAGTTTCCACTCAGCAGCCAATGGCCACTTTCATTGTCAAGACACTGAGATAGGATTAAGACAGGCTGTACTCTACAGAAATGTCCTAAGCACATAGGAATTGGTTGACATGGAAAGCATAGGAAATCGAGGCTTTGGGGGAAGCAGACTCATTTTGTTTTCATTTCTGTCTGGTGGGCTTCTGCATCTCATACTGGAAACTAAAGGCTGTAGATCAAACTGTAAAATGGTACATCCCAGTTATATAATTAATCATACTAAACGCTGATTCTGAAGCTGGAACAATTTCATTAAGATATTAAAATGCCCTCAACAAATATCCCCTTGATTAAATTAAATGATGCTTTAATGAGCATAAGTGAAACATTTTTTTGTAACTAAACATTTATTTTACAAGCACATTCACACACACACACAAACACACACTCACACACTCTTTAAGGTTAGGTTAAAAAGAAAGACTGTGATTACAGTGACAGGCAAAATATTTTTAAAATGTATACAAGTGCATTTTTAATCTTTTGAGTCAAATCCACATGCCAAATAATATTTGCAAGGCAAATGTTTTGCAAATGTTTATGTCCTTCTTCCACAGTTGTATAAGTGCTAGCCAAGGTTTAGCAACTGGCAACAGTTTGTGGAAATGTTAGCCAAGCAAGTATCCTGATGTCATTGGCCAAAGTAAATGCATGTGTCATTGTCAATGCTTAACATTACCATAAAGATATGTTTACCAGGGAGTAAACATCTGCAGTTGGGACCTACGGCATGTATGTGGCTGGATAAAATAAATGCTTGTTATTTTATTTTGCCATGATGTGAATGACAGCCATATTTTCATATTGTATAAAAAGTGTGAATAAAAGTTTAAGTTATATATAGCATGGATATTTGTTAATGACTCACTTAATTGGCTCATAGACTTTACAGTTAGTTGGCTTTAAGGAATTATTCCCCAAAGATATATTACTTTGATCACCATTCAACATGCTGGACAATTTGAGTATAATTTTTGCAATTAAGTATTTTTTATCTTCAAAATTGTTTTATAAGTTTTAGTAAAATATACCAATTTTGCACCATTTTACAATTCCTCTAAATTTTGTTCAAAGGATGGAATAATTCTTTGCTGTCTTTCCTTCATTTCCACTTTTGGAACATGAACATGATTGTAGAATTTAATACCTAGTATATTTAGTGAAATAGAACACTTTCTGAAGTTTTTATGTATTCTAAATGAGGATTGGGCAGTGATTCAATTTCCCTCCTCATTAACCAATCAAATTGTATACTATTTTAAAGGACAAGGCAATAGAAAATGCTATACTTTATAAAATATATAATATTTAAATTTCTGAAAGTTCATTTGCATGATGCATATGTTAAAGAGGACAGAAAATAGTTCAGGATTAACCACATCTCATGAATTTCTAACTATAACAAAATGAGCAAAATAGTACATTGATGGGATAGCCAATGCAATTTTAAGGCCATGATACTATTAGAAAAGGTACATCACTTTGTGGATTAGATATCCTTGTTTCATTTGTGTGGCAAAGTCCCCAAAGAGTTAAAATTTGCCAAAACCGGTTTGGTTCAGTGGATAGAGCGTCGGCCTGCAGACTGAAAGGTCCCAGGTTCGATTCCGGTCAAGGGCATGTACCTTGGTTGCGGGCACATCCCCAATAGGGGGTGTGCAAGAGGCAGCTGATCGATGTTTCTAACTCTCTATCCCTCTCTCTTCCTCTCTGTAAAAAATCAATAAAATATATTAAAAAAAAAAAGAGTTAAAATTTACCTTAAAAGGAAGACTATCAATTTCTTGGCTGGTTTAGGAGATTTCCACATATCTGGACATTGAGCTCTTATTTTTTTTTTTCTATTTTAAAAGTACTTTCTGTCCCCTAAAGATAGGGAATCGGTAATATTACCATGGGTTACCTACATTTAGAATTATTAAGTCAGTTGCCAGTGTGTCCTACTTGGAGGAAATAACCTCTGCCAGCTCTAAGGTGGGAAAGCCCTTTGTCGGAAATATCTTTCTCTTGAAGTAGGCATTAAATCTGTTGATGTTAATGCCTCTTTTGATCCTAATAAATTATGACCCAAAAGGCCATAGTCTCTTCAACACATCCTCGTCCTTCAATTTCTGTTACCAAGGGTAGCCTAGGAATAGCACATCTAGCTCATCTAATGCTATTGAAACTCAGTGAAGGGTCAGGACTGAGAGCGAGTGATACCGGATTAATGTGCCACTAATTGCTCATTACTGGCTGACATGAAAAACAGTTGGACTGACAGTGCGTTGGCAGTTAAGCCTTCAGCTAAAGAAGCTTTCAGCTAAAAAGTTTAAAGCTGGATGACACCCGAGAGCCCTCAACTATGTCAGACTAGGAATGAACAAGGAGCATACAGATTCTCTGTGAATATGTATAATGCTTTCTGCTCATGCCTCCTTTATTTTGATAAGTTTAAGCCATCTTCCCTTCTACTTGGGAAGATTTAGACTAATGATACTCACCTATGTCTGAATAGGACATGAAATTTTTTGAAGTGGCAAGGGAAATTTTGTTCTACTGAACTCAATCTCATAATTATTAGAATCCCTTAGAACAATATTCATCCTGGGGATGTGCATCATGGTAGGAATCTTCTTACAAATATATTGCAAAAATCTGTATTTTCAGCTTTAGTGGGTTCATTTTATCATCATCTTCATCATTATCTTCATCATAATTATCACAGTGGATAACAAGGACCACATTAACGTAGGAGGGAAATATTTTACAAACAAAAAAGGACCAGAAAAATTTGACCGAGGACGTATTAATTTTGATCACCAGTGGAATCACAGTAGAGAGAATAGACCACGAAGTTCTGGCTAAAACATACTTGGGAAATCAGCCTTTATGCTACCTAAAAGAGAGAAGAATAAAGATGATGTGTTAAGTTGAAAAAATGTGTTCCTCTATGGAGATGGCTTCCATTAGAATGGGAACAAACACTTTGTAGGATCATTCAGCTGGTGCAGATTAGAACTCTTAACTGAATTCTGCACCTTGGAGATGCACAACTAGGTGTGCTGAGTAGATATTTAGGCAGACCTGGCCATTAAATAATGTGACCTTAGGCACTGTGTCAAAAATATTTTTGTCACAACTTGAAAGAGATTGCTGAGTGGGCATTGTGGCAATGACTCAGAGAGATAGTGTCTGGGAGATGGTGATGGATAAGAGCAGGAGAGAGGCAGTGCATAGCAGAAATGCAATGCCACTGTAGCCAGGACCATCCTCTTAATTTTCCAGGTTATCCAAGGCCCCGGCATTATGAGTGATTTGATGGGAAGGGAAAGGAGCCCATGTAATGCCTGAATTCAGGCCTCGTGACAACCTTGGTAAGGAGGCTATGAGAGCCAGATTAGCTTTACTTTAGAAAAATGGAAAACATTGGCATTTCTTGTTCTTTGAATATCACAGGGTAACTAGTACCTGTTATATTAACAGCAACAGCAATTTTATTAATTTCCTGTTATATGTTCATATGTATTTTATCTATAATCTTTGCAAAAACACTGTTAGGTAGATTGCATCAGTGGGGTCCCTCGGCCTTGTCTGTGCCCTCTTGCAATCTGGGACCCAACTGGTGCATGAGGTGCATGATCAGGGCTGGGGAAGGACCGCAAGAGGGCTCCAGGGCGTGTCTGGCCCATCTCGCCCAGTCCTGATCAGCCAGACCCCAGCAGCAAGCTAACCTACCAGTTGGAGCATCTACCCCCTGGTGGTCAGTGTGAATCATAGCAACCAGTTGACCGGTTGAACAGTCGCTTAGGCTTTTATATATATATATATATATATATATATATATATATATATATATATATATATATATATATATAGTAATACTCATAATTATGTCAGTACTATAGTTAATTAATCATTTGTTCATTTGGCAAAGATTTATTGTTTGCCTACTATGTGTCAAGCACTGCTGTAGATGTTGGGAATAAACAGAAACAAGGTCCCAGCTGTATATAATTGAAGACACTAAGCCAGATACATCAATGTCAAGAACCATATACTACTCATCCTCTTATTCCAAGGTGATCAGAGGTAGAATAAGGTAACTAACATTTGTTGTACACTTACTTTGTTCATTGATAGCATTTCTACATTGTCTTAGTTAGGGTTCTAATTACAAAGAATGCAGCTTTAGCAGGAAGGGGGTATATTGGAAGGACTTCAGATAGCCCTAGTAATCTAGGGACTGGAACTGAGGGAACTCAGTCTCTCTCCAACCATCCATTATATTAGCTTTATTAGTTCCTCCTACGCACAGAAATTCTCTACTTGGTGGGGCATTTTTACCAGCATAGCTGTATTTGCTATCTTCAAGCTTCATGATCAGATAGGCAAACAGACATTCGCCCCAGCTGTAGTTGTAAAAATGCTGAGAAGGACTGTGATTGCCTGACAGAGGATAAATACCCAACCCTGGAAGTTCACCAGGAGGATGAGGTCACTCTAATTGG
This sequence comes from Cnephaeus nilssonii, assembly GCF_951640355.1. NCBI lineage: Eukaryota > Metazoa > Chordata > Mammalia > Chiroptera > Vespertilionidae > Cnephaeus > Cnephaeus nilssonii. The sequence goes on from NC_137073.1 coordinate 45,593,613, forward strand.
TCTAGATTGGATCTAGTGATTGTTCCTATGTTCAGCACATAGGGCTACCTCTCAGTAGAAGACAGAGCCTGGAGTGGACATATGCCAGGCATGCCAACACAGCTACCACACATAATTCTTACAACACTCTCAGAAAAATATATCATGTTCCACATTTAAAAAAGAAGCTTAATTTTGTCTCAAAGACATTAAATAAGCTATCTATATTCACTCAGTTTATGGAGGTGTGATCCAAACCCTGTTCTGATTGCTAGAAATCTGGTGTTCTTTTTGCTATGCCATACTATTTCCATGATGCCTGGAACATGAGAGCTCCTAAGAAATATTCACTGAATAAATACATGAGTGTCAAACTTTGTGTAATTAGGATAATCCAAAAGAACCTGTACCACTTTTACCCAGAATTTAAATTGGAATATATGTAATCTTATGAATTTTGCAATTTGAAATGAAAATACTTAACAAGCTAATGTACAAATATGCATATGGAAAAACTGTGATATTCTTGGGCAACTATGAATATGAAAGTACAAATATAATTATTTTGGTTCCCATGCAATAAAAGTACTATTTAAAATTATTTACTTAGAGAAGACTTTACAAAAAAGTTTGGAAAATTGCCCAAATCACTTTTATTTTGACAGAATGAGTCAGCTAAATTATTCCTTTGGCATATTGAGAGGCATTTTCTCATTAAAATGGTTTCTAATGGTTAATTGGGACATTTGCCATCATTGTTTGAACCGCTTTGTACCTTCTTAGCTTGTGTCTTATGGTGGTGACATTTGTAGGTTAGTTCTGACTGAATGGCAGCTGTTGCTTGTCATTGGCCATATGTGAGGATCAGCAGATGTCCTAACTGTTGACTGCAGAAGGTTATCTAAGGTGTTTGTGTGTGCCTTTCAATAGGTGTGTTCCTGAGAAACACTACAAAAACCCAGCTCCATTCAGGTGGTGTAGCCAAGAATCACCTTACAGAACTGGTGGGCATGCTGGCAGTAAAGGGAGGGCAGTGACAGAATGCAAGCAGGATCAGGAGCAGACACTCCTTGTGGAATGTCTTCGAGCACCCAAGCCAAGTTATTTTTTTCCTGCCTTCCTGTAATGTATCATATCAGAAGGCAGCACAGTCTTCTGCAAAGGGCCCTTCTTATAAAGCCTAATATATTTCAGGCTTTTTGGGACATAGAGGCTCTGTTGCAGCTACTTATCTCTGCTGTTGTAGTGAAAAACAGCCATAGACATTGCATAAACAAATACTTATGGCTGTGTCCTCAAAATATTAATTTACAAAAAACTGGTAGGAGACAATATTTGGCTTGCAAGCCACAGTTTGCTGGCACCTGACTTATACATAGGCTATTATTTCATCCAAGTCACCTATGTACATCTATGGAAGTATTTATATGCACAATGCTCTGGGTTAGCTAGAGAAAAGAATCTGATATCAGTAGTTTGGGGGTCTATAAATCTAATATGAAAAAATGGGAAAAAGCCATAATATTTTATATCAAATACAAGCAAAGCTTTCTAGGAGTTTATGGGAGAGACCTCTTATAGCGGGTATGGTCATATGAGAAAGAATCTAAACAGACACCTGAACAGATTGTAAAAGAAGACTATAATGAGTACTAAATATATAGGGGATAACAAGGAACAAAAGTAGAAAAGCGGAAAAGTAAGAACATTATTAAGGAACAGTTATTATGACTTGAATCTTGAACAATATGAATAAGTTTGGGTTCAGATTGTATAGGGCCTTGAGTGTTATGCTAAGGTTGTTTTCATTTTTAAGAAATGAAGGGCTGTAAGGCTTAGAAATGTAAGAGGAGTGATGTGAGCTTTATAGCAAAAAGATGAATATATGTACTAGTATATAGTTTGGATTGGAGGGTAGAGAGGTTGGAAGTAAGACTAGTTGGGAAGTAATTGGAATTGTCCAAATGAATAGAGTAAACACTTGGATCAAAATGTAGGAAAGCAGAAGTGAGGCTATCTATCTATCTATCCTCTCTAATAAAATGGTAATATGCAAATTAACCATCACTCTGCTACACAAGCCACGCCCACCAGTCAAATCAGGGCGAGTATGAAAATTAACCCCAGCCAAGATGGCTACCATTGGGTTTCCCTGGCAACAGAAGAAGCCAAGCTTTCCACACACTCTGGCGGGCCCAGGCCTCCACTCAAGGCTACAAAGTTTCAATTGTAGAAGGTAAATTCCAGATACCAGGGCCTCTGCTTGGGTCACCAGGGGCGTGGCTGGCCTGCAAACCACCACAGGCCCCTCACCCAGGCCGATGCCCAAGGGAACCCCACCCTGATCCAGGACACCCTTCAGGGCAAACCAGCTGGCCCCCACCCGTGCACCAGGCCTCTATCCTCCTATCTAATACAAGAGTAATATGCAGATTGACCATCAATCCAACACACAATATGGCTGCCCCCATGTGGTCAAAGATCCTTCCCCCATGTGGACACAAGATGGCCACCACAAGATGGCCAGCAGGGGAGGGCCGTTGGGAGGCACCAGGCCTGCACAGGAGGGCAGTTGGAGGCAAAAAACCCTGCAGGGGATGGCAGTTAGGGGTGACCAGGCCAGCAGAGGAGGGAAGTTGGGGGCAAACAGGCTGGCAGGGGAGCACTTAGACATCAATCAGGCTGGCATGGGAGTGGTTAGGGGGTGATCAGGCTGGCAGGCAGAAGTGGTTAGGGACAATCAGGAAGGCAGGCAGGCAAGCAGTTGGGAGCCAGCAGTCCTGGATTGTGAGAGGGATCCCAGTTTGGAGAGGGTGCAGGCTGGGCTGAGGGACATCCCCCCTCCGTGCATGAATTTCGTGCACCGAGCCTCTAGTATATATATAAAACCCTAATATGCAAATAGACCAGATGGTGGAACAACTGAACAACTGGTCGCTATGACGTGCAATGACTACTAGTGGGCACACGCAGAACATGGCAGGCATAGGCCATGGCAGAATGGTGGAGCAGGTGAGCGGGGTCACCAGACCAAGGCAGGGCGCTGGTCGCTGTCATCGGGGCGAGCCTATGGTGGTTACTGAAAATTCTTTGCTCCCATGTGCTGTGGTTTCACTGGGCGCTCGCACCTGCTGCTGGTGCTGGCCCCACTCGCACCTGCTGCTGGTACCCAGCGCCGGTCTCGAATGCTAAGTGCCCTCAGTGGGTAGGAGCAGTGGCTGCCAGTCCCGATTGCCCCTGAGGGCTTCACCACCTCCCCCTGCTCCTGAGGGGCGATCAGGGCAGCAGCCACCACTTGCACCTGCTGACAGCACTGACCCCACTTGCTGCTGGTGCCAGCCCAATTGCTCTGCGCTGTCACCGAGGGTGAGTGGGGATGGCGCCATCAGTGCATGGGAGCAACAGCAGTGGGAGCAGGGCTGCTGGCAGACAGGGGAACTGGGGCCGTGACAGGAGGAGCAGGGTGAGGGCGCGGAGGATGAGCCGAGACCCACCCCTTTGCCCACCACAGCCTCGTGGCCCACAGTTCCTTTCAAGGTGCACTGGGCCCATAGTATATATTTAGTGTGGCAAAAAAAGTTTTATAGTTCTTCATATGGAAATAATATAATAATACTTGAATAAACCGTGTTTTGTGTACCCATAGTTGTAAACCTACTTTTGCCTCATCCTGTTTGTGTGTGTGTGTGTAAGGATGCATATATATACATATATATATATTAGAGGCCTGATGCTCAAAATTCCTTCTCCGGGCTTCCCTCCAGCTGCCGGCAGCACCTGGGACTCAGGCACCTGGGACTCGGGCTTCCCTCTGGCCACCAGCAGGTACCCGGGACCCAGGCTTCCCTCTGGCCATTGGCAGGCATCCAGGACCTGGGCTTCCCTTGCAGCCCTGGCTTCATCTGGAAGGTCGTCCGGAAGGACGTCCAGTCTAATTAGCATATTATGCTTTTATTATTATAGATACATTCTTTTTAATACAAAATACATTTGATCATTAGAACGATTGAATATAGTGGGTCAAGAAAAGAAAAAAATCAGGAATAATTTTAGGGGATAATTTGGAGAAAAAGTACTCATATTTATATTTATTTATTTGTTTGTTTATTTATTTAATCCTTACCCAAGGATATTTTCCCATTGACTTTTAGAGAGAGTGGAAGGGAGGGGGAGAAACAGAGAGAGAGAAACATTTATTTGTTGCCCAACCAGGCCTGGGGATTGAGCCTGCAACCGAGGTATGTGCTCTCCTCTGGAATAGAACCTGGGACCCTTCAGTCTGTGAGTCGATGTTCTATCCACTGAGCCAAACCAGCTAGGGCATGTACTCATGTATTTTAAAAAATGCAGAAGTCAGGAGGTAGTGACAATTTTCACAGAAATATGACTAATTTAGACTTAAATATAGGTTACAAAATTAAAAATAAGGTAGACTCTAATGATTTTAGGTATTCTCTTCATGTCAAAAGTTTCTTACCACTGAAAATAACATAATGGGAATATGTAACTGAAATTGCCTGGCTCTTTTATATTAAACTAGAGGCCTGGTGCATGAAAATTCATGCACTCAGGGGCGGGGGTACCTCAGCCTGGCCTGCACCCTCTCAGAATCTGGGACCCTTCGGGTAGGGTCCCTAGGCCTGGCCTGAGATCAGGGCCTATAGGGGCTATCCTTCCCCCGGCTGCAGGCAACTGGGCCGACCCCCACCACTGCCACTGCTTGACATCTGTGCAATGCTACCTCCCCCTCCCCTGCCACAGGTGGTTTCCCTCTGCAGGTGACAGGTGTGGGGTGTGATGGCTTGGCTGGCCTTGGGCCTCCCTCTGCAGGGTGTTCTCTGGCCGCTGCACACCTGCTGCAGAGTCACCGCTGGTAGGCTGGGCCGCCCTCTTTCTTTGCTGGGGGGTGGGGCCAGCCCTGCGAGAGGCTGTCTGCCTACATGATCACCCCTAACCACTCTTCCTGCCTGCCTTATCACCACTAACTGCTTGCTGGGGGGTGAGGCCAGCCCTGCGAGGGGCCATTTGCCTACCTGATCGCTCCTAACCACTTGCCTGCCTGCCTGATTACCCATAACTGCTTGCTTGGGAGCAGGGCCAACCCAGTGAGGTGCCTTCTGCCTACCTGATTACCCCTAACCACTGGCCTGCCTTCCTGATTGCCCCTAACCACTAGTCTGCCTACCTGATCACCCCAACCACTCTGCCTGCTTGCCTGATCGCCCCTAACCACTTGCTTGGGGGTGGGGCCAGCCCAGCGAGGGACCGTGGTGGTTCTGGTCTCTGGTCATTCTGGTCATTACGCTTATGGTGGCTGGCCTTTTATTATATAGGATTACTATATCATGACTTATAATATCAGACTCTCAGTTACATTATCCTACCAATCTTATTGGATTAGCCATTAGTCACAAGGAGTAGTATTTCTCTTGTTTATTTTATGAAAATGTACATAGGAGAACAGATGTGATATGGAATATTGCAAGTAGAATTAAGCCATGATCTACATGTAATATATTTTATTAAATGTCAGCGATCATTGTTTTAAAGATTAATGACAGTATATTTCATTATTGATAGCCATCAAATGATATAAAATTATAAAAGCTACATCACTGTAAATTGTGTTTAATAAACTGAGGCATATGTTTTGATAAAAAACAAAAAGGAAACCAAGCTATATCATGAATCTCATAATTCCTGGTTGACATGGGAATAAAATGCTAAATTGGATTATTAGAACCTATGTTTTTATTTAGAAGTCATTGATAATGTCATTTGGTAATCAAATTTAATTCTAAATTGACATTTAGGGACACTTGTATTTTTCAAGAGACAAAAGGATATTGGTTAATGAGGGATAACATACACAAATCATTTTAAACACTTGGACTGCTTAATTTGTAACATTTAAATTGCATGTGTTTTTTAAGAGGTTTGCAGACTTAGATGTAAAAATTCTATGACCACTTCAGTGTTGTAAATGAGCTCTAATAGAATCTACATTTTGTACAGTGAGGCTTTGCTATAGATTATTGTAATGAATCAGGTGCCTAGTTTTCCCCGGAATCTCAAAAGAAGCAGCATTTGAGGTACATGAGGGAAGCTCTGTATCCACTCCCTAGTTCAGGTGCTTTGTTCTGTGACTATTCAAGCCTATAGAATTGGGATATACATGGGAGGTGTAGAGAATTTTAATTTGCATCTGAAGATTGACAAACAATGCATTGGTGAAAATAGCAGAATTTTCTTCTGAATTCAGTAATGAGTTCTTAAGACAATGAAATCTTCATTAGGGGATGGTTTAAAAAGTGATCAGCCCTGATACTCAACAAACTTGCTATAAAGGAAAAGGGCAAGAATACTATGGTGACACTCCCTTCTTCTCAGTTAGGAAGATTGAAAGACACCAACTTAGGGGTGTCTTTTGTTCATGTGTATAAAGATATAGAGAACATTTGTTTCATGAGTATTCTTCAATAGAGTACATTAAGGATTTTTAAAATACACATTTTGAAAGTCCTGGATGTCTGGATGGCTGATTCAGTGATAAGGCGCCAAAGGTCAAGTAAAGTAACAAAAGGGGGCCATTAAAGTGTCCTCGGAGAAGGATGGGTCTTAAAGTTGAAGTTTCCTCGCTTTGCACATTACTGTGATGGATTTGGATATACAAGCCTGGAGGTAGATACTGCAGTGGAATTTAACTGCACTATGTAATAAGGATGGAGACTTCCCAAGGGAACATGGAGGGCAGAGGCAGGAGGCTAGATCCTTTGTAAGCAAAAAGTTTGTAGAAGAAAAAACACACCCAGGGCTGAATAAGGACTTGAATCTAGGGGAAACAGAATTATTTACTAGGAATTGGAATTAAAATATTCTTGTGATTCTGCAGTTGCAAAGACTATTAAAATCACAACATGCTTCCTGGGTTGGATTTCTTGTGAGCATGACAAAGGGGGCACATTTTCTCTGCAGGTTGGTGTGGGGCCTGGCAGGAGTCATCATGCATGAGTGGGTGGATAATAAACCTGAGCTACAAATAGTATTTACTACTTTGCTTGATTTACTTGAAATAAAATCCTGGGAAAACTTACTAGATTAAAAACTCAAGTATGGGATGCTAAACACCGATAAATGCAGTCCTAATTCTTCCAATTCAAAGACATTGCATCACCCAACAAACAATATATAACTGTTCCCAGTGCAAGAACTGCACTTGAGTAAGTACAGAGGAGGTTTTATTCTCTATGGATGTTATTAATCTAATTCCTAATGAGAAAGTAGCTTCTACATTTGGGCAAATAGGGGATGGTTTAAAAAGTGATCAGCCCTGATACTCAAGAAGACTCTACCATGGGAAGCTCCTAACTTTTTTTTCCTTTTTAATCCAAGGTTTTGAATTTAATTCTTACTCGGCTCAATCAGATCCCTAAGTCAGTCTCGTGTGCAGGGGAGCCACGGAAGTTTCAGTTGTGTTTAGTAAAATATTTCTTCTTTGAGGATCCAAGATTCAGCCAGGTTGGGAACAAAGTAATTGAGTAGTCTCCAGCCTTGTAAGCCAGGACCTGAAGTTGTGATTTTAGAGTAGGTAGGCTTGCAGAAGCACGAGTGTCTCAAGTTAATCCAGAGTGGTTTCTGCTTCTATCAACCTACCTGCTGTGTTTGACATGGTGTTCTGATTTAAGGGAACATTCAAAGGTAAAGGGTGGGTCTGCCAAAATAAGAACTGATCAAAAATAGATGGATGTAGGTCTTCATGGGCACATATGAAATGCAGGCAAGGCAAGGGCAGAAAACTCAAGTGAGGAGAGGAAATTAGCTACTGATTTATCAGGCTATGGAAATAGGATAGGAAAGATAGGGGTGCAGATGGCAAGACAGACTCTGGAAACACATCCTGGCCTGGGCAGAAAGACTGTCAAGATAAGAAAAGCTGCGTCCTTCATATACACTAACTGCACAGTCCTGTGGAGCTGGAGATATAATGGATAATACTGTCTGCACATTTCCTCAGTATATCATGAGGTGCCCTTAGCCTAGAAACCAGGAATTGGTATATTAAGGCTTAGTCAATCAAACTTTCTAAGTTTACTACATGGCACAACCCAGTTAAAATTTATGTGTATGTTGGTGGGAGTTTTTCAAGTAACCAAGGGACAGTGGTGACAACATAGTCAAATTTGTGCCCTGGCAACAGTCAACCATCCTCATATTGTCTTTCACTGCTTATTTGTCTTTGTGTTGGCTGTATTATAATAAAGATTAGCCAGTGACCCTAGAGATTTGGACATTAGGAGATTCAAGCAACATACTCAGAACCAAGTACTGACTATCCTTGGGAGGGGAGCATAACACTCGCATATTTCACATCCTAACCACAAAAGCAGTCACTGTTTTAAAAGCAAGCAATTGTATTAGTTTTATCTGGTTTTATCAAATATGGCATGCATGGAGACTGAGCTCAGATTATGTTCAGCCTCTTGAATTTTTCTGAGTAATTTGGGTAAGCATCGAATTAAGTGCAGCTTCATTAATAACTGCAGCAGCCACTGCTGCCTCTAGGGTAGTTACACTAAATGTATTTACATATAAAAGTGATTATTCTGTAGTCTCTATGGAGATATGGAAGCTGCATGGCTAATTCAAGCCATTAAGACCTGCACTGGATGGAGGTAGTGTGATCCTGAGCTATTTCAGGACTCAGAAAGAAACTTGGAATTACATTTTAGTGTTGACAAGTAAATGCTACTGTTATTTCACATTTGATAATATCTTTAGCAAAAGTGGGTGTACTTTGTTAAAATACTAGAGGCCCAGTGCACAAAATTTGTGTACTGGTAGGGTCCTAGCAGCTGTTGGTCATGGCCTCCCTCCCTTCCCCAGGTCGGCCCCGCCCCCTGGACAAACTCCCCACAACTCCCGGTTGAGGGGACAATTTGCATACTACACTTTTATTATATAGGATGGTGTCTTGTAATTTGAACAATGAAAAACACTGCTTTACTATTTTCCCAGTCTCCAACTCATATTATTTAAGAGAAGGCATGTGAAGGATGACATAATTGATTAGGAAAGTAACTGGCACTTGAATACAAGTGGCCTCTTTCTGTCAAGAATGGAGTTCATTATTTGCCATTGTGCGAAAAATGACATGAAGCCAATAAAGCACTTTGAGCAATTTTTCAATCATTCCTTAACAAGTATATAGTTTCTGTATGTGATCCAGTGCCAAGAGACTGCCAGGATATATGTGCTACTTGAAAATCTATTAGATGTAAAAAAAATTTTTATTTTTCTGACTCATGCTTGTTCTTTTCTAATTTTCTTTGTTTTAGAGTTCTAAACTAATGAAGACACCTAAGCCAGTAGAATTTCTATTGCTCTACAAAAACTGATGCTTTATACAAAAATACTACTAGATTTGAACAAATATAACATTGCTAATGCTATTCAAAATATCCAGTTTTGTGCTTCATCCCCTAGTAGTAGTGCCCTTTGGAATATGAATAAATCCTGAGCTATCTATATTCCTGAAAGTCTGAGGGCTGTTTTATTTACTTTCTTTGGGTCTGTAACATCTTTCTGAACTTTGCTTATTAACCATCGGGAAAGTGTATGCCATGCGTTATTCTGTCCAGTGAAACAGATTTACTGGACAAAATAACCCTTTTTTGAAATAGTTAAGAAATAGCTTTAATCATGTAACAAGTGAGAGTGTATTTTACATTTAATAATTATTATATACCATACCAAGTTCTGGTAGTTTTTCCAACTTTATTTTTGTTTTCTTCATAGCATTTAAAAATTACATGGAGCTAATTTTAAAAGAGTCAGAAAAAGGGCCACTTTTTATATACTGTTGATGTTGACTTAATTTGTTTCTCTCATGACATATTTGAATGCATTGATTATGGTTTAATTCCACTTATAAAATAAGTATAACAGAAGCAGAGTAATATAATTTAATTATTCCTATGACATTGATAGTTACTGTGTACATACATTTAAAAACAAGAACACTTGCCCTGGGTAGGTAGCTCTGTTGGCTAGAGCATAGTCCCGATATGCCAAGGTTGTGGGTCTGATCTCAGAGTAGAGCACATACAAGAACCAACCAATGAATGCATAAATAAGTGGAACAACAAACATCTCTCTCTCTCTCTCTCTCTTCCTCCCTCCCTCCCTCCCTCCCTCTCTCTCTCTCTCTCTCTCCCTCCTTCTCTCCCCCTCTCTCCTTCTTTCTCTATCTCTCTAAGAAGTAAAAACCAAAAAAAAAATAAAGACAAGAAAGCTCGTCCAATGTAGATTTGACACTGCAGAGAAAAAAATCTTTGATATCATATGTACTATTTTCTCCAAACAAAAATAACTGTTTACACACACATATCATAGTTGTGGGCTAAAATCCAGGTGATTGCAGGGCTGTGTTCCTTTCTGGAGACTCCAGGGGAAAATCCATCAACTTCTAAAGGCTGTCCTCATTCCTGGACTCATAGCTCCCTTCATCTTCAAAGCCAGCAACAGCTGGTTAAACTTTCTCACACTGTAGACTGACAACTGACTCTTTTTTTCCCCTTCTACTTCCACTTTTAAGGGCTCTTGTAATTACATTGGGCCAAACTAGATAATCCAAGATAAAACTCCCTGTTTTGAGGTTACCTAATTAGCATCTGTGACTTTATTTCCTCCATGCCATGTAATATAGCCTAGTCATAGGTTCTGAGCATTAGGGCACGGGCATCTTTGCAGGGGCCATTATTCTGCCTACCACATGGGCCATCTAGATTTTTATTTAAGGTTATTTTTTTTCCAAGCCAAACTGTATCCAGCTTTATTAAAGATACTTTTCATAAACAATCATGGTATTTCAAGCAGGACATGGGCAGACAATCATTAACAGTATACAACAACTTTCAAACTCCCTTCTTCAATGAACTACCAAAATCAGAAAGCCACTATAAAACCCAATGAAGTCTTCATCTGATGCTCTGAACAGGGAAAACTTAGAGTGAGGGTTGACATTTCACATTAAGCATGTTGTTTAACAACTTTTCACAAGCCGACCCTCACGTTTAGGAAATGAAATGAAAATGGCAGAGAATATCAATCTGTAGATCCACAGTCTAAAAAGGCACTGCTGCTCTTTTGAGGGAGGCCATCTCAGTGGTGTCACTGGAAAGTCCAGATTGCCCAACATACTGGAAACCAATTTTTTTGGGTCAGGTCCCAAAAGGTCTCTGGGCTTAAGAGAGCCAAAGCCTATGCTTAAAGTGGAGAGGAAGAAAAGGACATAAAAACGAATTTTATTTTTCCCACATGACAAGGTGTTTGTGCCAAGATGGCCAATGTGTGTCAACATCAAGAGATCCCTCCTCCCAGGAACCAAGAGGAAGTTTCTCAAAACTAGAAGGGGAAAGGTGTTTCCCCCCCATGTCAGTCCAGCTTTGGAGACATTCTGTTAGTACTTTAGTACTATATGTCCTTCCCCCCTACCCACCCCCTAATAACAATGAAGTGTTCTGTGTGCTAACAGCATAGCTTTTAAAAAAAAGAAAACAAAATTCTGCATTTTTATAAAACTTAATAAAAAATAGTATTTCAAACTGTACAGTCACCAGATATACACAGTTATCAAAAATGCACACACTTCACTTGGCATCTCCAGCACCTTCAGCTTTCTGTGCCTGGTTTGTTTTGGCATCTCTGTTTCCTGCAGGGTTATTCCATCTTTGCCAGCATCAGCTTTCCCTTTTCCCTTTCGGTACCTTCTCTCCCTTCTTTGCAGGGGCCTTTTTAGGCTTGGGCTCTGGCTTTGGAGGAGCGGGTTTAGCTGATAACCTGGCGGATCTCCTCTGTGGTTCGTCCTTCACCTTGGCTTTATCTCCTTTAGCATCCCCTTCAGCCTTTCTCTTGGGCGTGATGGCGATGGTGGCGGGAAGTCTGAGCAGGATGCAGGGATGCAGCAGCACGCAGGCTTTGCTGGGTCCAGGGGTCGTTCTCGCTGCCTCACACTGCTAGGGCTCCGGGGGGTTTATAAAGTTTTTATAGTGCTTAAGGTCATTACTTTACATTTCTAATTTTCATTCAGTTCTTTACATGTCTGATTTTTATTAAATGTGGAGTGTGGGGCCTGTGAAGTACTGGGTAAAGATTATCCTTTCACTTAAGTTTTTCTTCTTCTTCATTGAAACTTTATGGTTTATTGGCCAGAGGCATCCATGTAAAGGAAGTTAGGGATTCACCCAGGATCTGACTGTATGGCAGAATGGCGGGAGTTCTACTCATAGAGAGGAGGAGCCTTTTAGGTGCTGTTGATTTGGTTGAAGGGGTTGAAGAGTTTAGTTTGACATTGAACTTAAATTACCAAGTGGATTTTTTTTTCTTATGTAGGTAGACTTAGGAGAGAGAAATTTATGCTGAAGACAAAACTTTAGTTGTTCACATAGAGATGGTAATTAAAATCAGGAAAGTGGCAAAAGTCTTCTTAAGGGTACTTATGGAATAAAAAGGGGAGAAAAGTCCCATCAGGAAGTGAGCATGAAAGGGTTGGGCTCAGACTGATTTCTCTGCCAAGAGGTTGAGGAAGATTGACAGACGGGTACAGCAATAACATAACATGGTGGTATAGATGTCAGGATGGGAGTACCTCAGGAAGGTGGGGGCAATCTTAAGTAGTAAATGATACAGAAAGCTAATTAAGCTAAGACCTGAGAGAGGCAATTGAATTTAGCTAGAAGCTGATCACTTTGACAAGAGTTTGGTTCACACCCTGGTGAAAATATGAACCAGGTTTAAGTGTATTGTGGAGAGAGAAGAAGGTAAGCAGTTAACTGGAAAGCAATGGTTATTATCTGAAGGGGACAAGGAGAAAACATGGAGAAACTTTGGCACCTGACATGCTATGACAGAAGCCATCAGAGAGACTTGTGTTGAGAGTACAGGAAAAGGAAGAAATGGGAAGTAGCGACTTTGAATAGAAAAAAAGGATGTTTCAGCAAGGGATTATCATCAAACAGGAATATCTCTATCTTTGAAATCAGAATTTTAAGAAAAGGATAAGCAAAAATATAGCCACATATTTTTCTTTTGACAGTCTACAGTTTGAAAAATCACATTTGATTGCTTTCATTTTCTCTGTGAATAAGGAACAATGTCTTTGTAAGGAACATTTTTCTGCCAGTGAGGAATTGAATATGAAGGTGGAGGTGATGAGTTTGAGAGATTTCCGAAGAGTAAGTTTGAAGTAGCTGCTCATAATAAGAATGGGACAAGTCTTTTACAATATTTAAAACTCCTGTCAGTCTAGCAAATAAGCTCCTGAAACTCTTTTTCTCCCTTAAGATTTTAGTTTCCTTTGGCAGCTTGATTCATAAGAAGGTTGTGGTAGTGAGACTTCTAAGATGGCTCGAAGGGGTCCCCACTTGCTGATGTTCACAGCCTGTGTAATCCTGTTACCTTAAGTGTGGGCTGGACTTGCTTCTAACAAGTACAATATGTCAAAGGGATGGAATGCCACTTCTGAGATTAGGTTGTGAAAGACAGTGACTTCCATCTCGCTAGCATTTTCCCTCTCTCTCCCTCTCCACCCTTTGCTTGCTCACTCTGATGAAACCAGTTGCTATACTGTACGCTGCTCTTTGGAGAGAGAACTACATGGTGAAGAACCAAGGAGGGAGACCTCTGGATAATAAATGATGGAAAACTCAGGCCCTCAGTCCAACAGTTCACGGGGAACAGCCAAGTGAGTAAGCTTAGAAAAGGATCTTTTCCCAGTTGAACGTAAAAATGACAGCAGCTCTAGCTAGCTCCTTGATTGCTGCCTCGTGAGAACCCAGAGCCCGAGGACCAGCTAAACTGTGCTTGAATTCTTGACATACAGTGACATAATGAATATTGTTGTTTTAAGCCACTAAGTTTTGAAGTAATGTGTCATGCAGCTATAGATAACTAATGCAGACATCATGCCTTCTCTTAAGGATTTATCTTTGTTATCAATTGAGAACAAGGTATAAGCTGTATGGATGGTGATTTTAGAAGGAAGTTTCTTAAGAAAAAGTTCAATAAAATGTAAATGCTTCAGTTGATTAATCTAAGACTTGTTTGGAACTCTGGAAGATTAACCAGCAATCTTACTCTCCAATCTTTATGTGAGATGTGAGATTTATATTGAGCAGGGTGGTCCATATCACCTTTTGTTATCAGTAAAATGAAGACTCTCAAACCGTTAGAGTAAATCTGAACCATGGCTTCTTGTTCTCAATTAAGGACTTGAAGAGAGCTTATTTAAAGCAAGTTTTATCCTGATGGAAACGGAGATTAAACTCTAGACTCACAGAAACAATTTCTGAAAATAAATCCAGGAACACAGAGAGTTCTTCCCTCTGTATAGACAAGGGTTCACTGTATTCTTGACCAGATCATAGGGAACATGATTGGTTTATACAATACAGCTTACACCTCTCAACAAATCCAAGGTGTACATATCCTCCAAGAGAAGACACAGTGAACAGAAAATGAACTCAAGCTGACAGGTCTCATGCCTATTACATTTCTATAAAGTCAAAAGTAAGCCCTGGGTTGGGGCTTGGTCTCCAGTAGAGGGCATGCAGGAGGCAGCCAATTAATGATTCTCTCTCATCATGATGTTTCTATCTCTTTCTCCTCCCTTCCTCTCTGAAATCAATAAAAAACTTAAAAAAACAAAAACAAATAGGCAGTTGGTTATAGTTTGCTGACCCTGTGCAGTGTCTACTTCTACATCTTTCATTTATGTTCAGAAGGAAGTGCTTCTCTAGTCCAATAGTTAAGTAAAAGTTGGGGATCTCATACTTAGGTACACAGCTGAGAACTAAGCATAAAGTGATGAGAGAATGCTTAGAATAAAGCAACTAGAAAGTGAGGAGAGATTTGTCCAAGCGATTCTCCATACTCAGGGTGGGTACAAGGCCAAAGGGGGTTGGCATCCATTGTCACCTCCACTGTCCAGTGACACTTCCTTCACATGCAGCTGACTGCTGTTTACCAGCCTGGTGGATGAGTTTTATGCTTTCATTATCGAAATATCAGTACCTCTAAGGGATATTTCTGTCATCTCACTGTACATTTTTCTGTGATCCAAGACAGTGTCAAGACTTCCCATGGGAAGGCTTACATGAGCTCTCTTACACATGCCTGTGACTTTAACACTGTGAGAGAGCTTGACATGTATGTCTTTATTGGAGTGCAAAGTTCATATTTACTGTACATATATGATCCTATGAATTAGCTGGGATACATGTTAGAATGTACATTCTTGGTTCCCACCCCAGACCTATTGAGTCTGGGATGAATCAGGAGGCCCTCTGAATTAGGAGGGTGCTCTGGAAATCGACATTTTCAACTGCCCCAGGTAATCTATGAACAAGCAAGTGTGGTAAATATTACTCTAAGTAATATTGCTTTACCCTCCACAATGTTTCACTGGCTTTATATTAGGGATTAAAGTTTAGAGCTATTATTTTTAAATGTAATACAAGTATTGACATTCTATATTTTGAAGAGTTGTCTTTCAACTTGGATGCATATTAGAATCAACTGCTGCTTTAAAAAATACTGAAAACTGCGATCCAAACTCCTCCCCAAGATACTAACCAACTACATGGGTGACAACCACTAGTATAAGAAATGGTATGCAAGTTGTCCTTTATTTACATTTTTTCTAGAAGAGCATTTATCTAGCACTGACATAATTTATTTTTATTTGATTATTATTTTTAAAATTTTAATATAGCCAGTATGTAATACATTAGTTTCAGGTGAACAATATAGTTAAACATTTATATACCTTACACTAAGTCTAGTAATTATCTGTAACTGTGCAAACTTATCACCATATTATTAACAATATTCCCTTTCACCTTTTTTACCCATACTCCCAACACTCTCCCCTCTGGCAACCATCAATTTGATGTGTTTCTATAAGCCTGTTATTGTTTTGTTTATTCATTTTATTTTTTAGATTTTTTAAAATATATTTTTTTATTGATTTCAGAGAAGAAGGGAGAGGGAAAGAAACATCAGTGATGAGAGAGAATCATTGATTGGCTGCCTCCTGCACATGCTCCACAGGGGATCTAGCCTGCAACCCCAGCAGGTCCCCTAACCACAAATCAAACTGTGATCTCCTGGTTCATAGGTCGATGCTCAACCACTGAGCCACACCGGCTGGACTTAGAGTTTTTGTTTGTTTGTTTGTTTGTTTTTAAGATTACACATTTAAGTGTAACCATGAGGCTTGTCTTTTTCTGTATGAATTATTTCACTTAACATAATACTTCCTAGGTCCATCATATTATCACAGATGGCAAGATTTTATTGCTTTTTATTAATGAGTAATTTTCCATTATATATATCTATACTAATAAAAGGGTAATATGCTAATTAGACCAGATAAACTGGACGTCTTTCTGGACAAAGCCGTGGCTGTGAGGGCTGAGGCAAGTGGCCACGACTGGGAGGGCCCATCGCAGAGCCTCAGCCGGGTGGGCAGGGCCTCCCTCTGCACAGCATTGATCACAGAGGCCTGGCAGGGTGGGCAGGGCAGGCAGGGCCTTCCTGTGGGCGGTGATGAATGGCAGAGCCCAGGCCGGGTGGGAAGGGCATCTCTCTGCTCTGCTATTGATCCCAGAGCCCCAGCAGGGTGGGCAGGGCCTCCCTGTGGGCGGGGATCAATTGCAGAGCCCAGGCCGGGTGGGGAGGGCCTCCCTCTGCTCTGCATTGATCCTAGAGCCTCAGCAGGGTGGGTAGGGCCTCCCTCTGTGCTGGTTGCCATCAATCGCAGAGCCCCAGCGTGGTGGGCAGGGCCTCCCTCGGTGGGGCATCAATCTGGGGGCTCCCAGACTGCCAGAAGGTTCAGGCCAGGCTGAGGGACTCCCCCGAGTGCATGAATTTTATGCACTGGGTCTCTAGTGTGTGTGTGTGTGTGTGTGTGTGTATACACACACATACATACTACATCTTCTTTATGGACACTCAAATTTACATACCCTGGCTATTATAAATAATACTGCAATGAACATAGTGTTTTATAAATCTTTTCAAATTAATGCTTTTATTTTCTTCGGATAAATATGGGTTGCAGGGTAGATCTATTTTTAGTTTCTTGAGGCATCTCCAGACTGTTTTCTATAGTGGTTGCACCAACTTGCAGTCTCACCAACAGTGCACAAGGTTTCCCTTTTCTCCACATCCTTGCCAACACATCCTGTTTGTCGATTGTTTGATACTTAGCCATTCTGATCTTTGTGAGATGATACCTCATTGTGGTTTGGATTTGCATTTTTCTGATTATTAGTGATGTTGAGCATCTTTTCATATGTCTGTCTGTCTCCTTTGGAGAAACGTCTCTTCATGTCTGCTGCTCATTTCTTGATCAGATTGTTTATTTTTTGTTTTGAGTCATATGAGTTTCTCATATATTTTGGGCATCAGCCCCTTATCAGATATATCTTTTCAAAGATATTTTTCCTATTCAGTAGGTCAGTGGTCGGCAAACTGCGGATGTGGCTCGCGAGCCGTGGTTTGCCGCTTTGTTGACTAATGAGTTTGTCGACCACTGCGTAAGGCATTACCCTTACCCAGAAGTTTTGACTTTAGGTTAAAGACATTAATACATTATTAAAATGTTTTTTAAGTGTTTTTCCCTAGCAGTGGTCGGCAAACTCATTAGTCAACAGAACCGCAGTTTGCCGACCACTGCAGTAGGTTGTCTTGTTTTGTTGATGGTTTCCTTTGCTGTGCAGAAGCTTTTTATTTTGATGAAGTCCCATTTGTTTATTTTTGCTTTAGTTTTCCTTGCTCAAAGAGACATATCTAAAAAGGTAAGACTGGTGCCAAATAGTTTATCTATTTTTCTTCTAGGAGTTTTATGGTTTCAGTCTTACATTTAAGTCTCTCTTCTATTTTGAGTTTATTTTTGTATATGGTGTAAAAAGGTGGTCCAGTTTCCTTTCTTTCTTTCTTTCTTTTTTTTTTTTTTGGCATGTATCTGCCCCGTTACACAACACCATTTATTGACGATATACCATTTATTCCATTATATAGTCTTGCCTCTTTTGTTATAGATTAATTTACCATATAAGTGAGGGTTTATTTCTGGGCTTTCTAGTCTGTTACATTGATGTCTGGGATGACATAATTTAACAGAAAAACCATTGCAATAATCTTACCACTTTAATTATGGAGACTTATTCATCTAATTATATCAAATAAGCTGTGTGGTAGGTTAAGACTCTAAGTAAATATACCTATGTGCATTATACAGGACATTTTCAAATTTTAAATAAGGAGTTTTGTAAACTCCTACCATTGTTTCTCACCACAAAATAATATTGTATTTTCATAGAAAAATATTCACTTGTCATTTATTTAAAATAAGAAGTCTTTTCCCAAAATGATTAACTTAGATTTTACAAATAAAATTGATATAAATATTTCTCAGTTTACAGTTATTAAAATGGCACAGTATTTACTTACTTTTAAATACATTTTAACTTATTTAAGAGAGGATGGGAGAAGGAGAAGAGATAGAAACATCAATGATGAGAGAGAATCATGGATCTGCTACCTCCTGTACACCCCACAGTGGGGATCAATCCCGCAACCCAGGCATATGCCCTGACCTAGAATTGAAGTGTCATCTCCTGGTTCAATTACTGAGCCATGCTGGCCAGGCAAAATGGTACAGTATGTAGAAGCAGTTGCTCTGTTCTTAGGTACTTCTTTGAAGATGGAACAAGATCCAGAATCAAGCACCCTTAGCTAAGTGTTCAGGCCAAGGTCACACAGTGAAATCCTTACAGGCAAATTCTGTGCTTTAAGTAGGATTGAGCACGTGATATAAGAGGGGCACTATGGAGTGCCAAAATGCATGTCTGGATTTGTCTAGGTCCTAACAGTGAATAATGTTCAGCAATTCTCAAGCATTATCTGAGATAGTAGTATTGTATTCTTCATTCTTGGGTGGGGAAACAAACACTCTGCCACAGTAGAGCCCTTTCCAAACCCACACTCTTAGAACCTGTCATCCTCCCTCACAAGTGAGAGCACAGCAGGACAAAAGGACAAGGATTAGCATTGGGGAGGGGGGTGCAGTGAAAATTGTTAGAAATGAGCTTTTAATATTGTTTCAGATAATTTCTCATCCTTGTTATTCCATCTCATGTTTGTACAAATTGACTTGTATCATACTTATGGGTCTAGACACATCCTAGGTAGTAACCATCAGGAAATGGTGACAGAGGAATTCAGGCAGGTGGGCAAGCACGATGCTTAAAGAACACAGCCACAGATCACTGTGGATGGTGATATGGAAGCTGTAAGTGGGGGAGCCTTATGCCAACAGCAGGAGGAGCACAAAGCAGCCCAGAACTGGGCAAGAAGAGACTATGGCATTACAGACTATGGAAATTTAGAATCAGTTCAATTCCTCTTGTGTCATATTGAATTGATCTGAGGAACTGAGAGTGGATCTGAAACTGAAGGAGTTAAGTGGTCCCTATCTCTTGGGAGAATTAGACTTACCAACTTTATTCTTAAAGTTTCTACAAATGTTGGTTCATAGGCTAACCTGTGCCTATCTAACATAAACAGCTATGTTCTGGCCTTGGCATCTGCCTTACAGAAAAAAAAATCTGTATTTGATGCAATTAATTGGGTACAATTCATCAGTGAGTCAGCCTCTTGATGTAATTTGTCTGTCAGTTGTAGATGAATTCTCTAGTTATCAAAACAATCATCAGGTCAAATTTAAGTTATAACAGGTAAACTTAAAAAAATGAAACCTTGATTTCTCTGACTCCAGGTGGCACAATAAGCATACTTACTGCTCTCCTTCATCTAAGACCCAATTAATATAATAGCAGAGGAAAATTTAAAAAGAATAATAAATCCCAACCAATGAATAAATTATGGAGGGAGGTTATTAGTAGATGACAGACTTCAACAAATTTCTGGCAGGCAGAAATCAAATGGTAGTGTTTTAAAAAATCAAACAGAGAGGAGGGAGCCATAGCCCAGAATGAATACCCAAAAGAACACTCACAGAAAGGGGGGCAGATGATCTCTCCTTGCAGCATACACAAAAGCTCCAGAGGTGGGTTCAGAGAGCAGTGGGAGAAGAGGCTAAAACAGATGATTAACTGAAAGTCTGTCCATGGAGCAATGGAGATCTGGCTTCTCTCCTCTTTCATACTAGCTCATCAGTAAACTGATATGTACCTTCCTGTAAAGAGGAAAGCTCTCTTCTAGAAGGTTAAGTTAACTGGTCAAAGAGGACTTGAGCTACAGGGGTGGGTGTTCATCACCAAAGTGATGCCCTTCTTATTCTGACATTTGGGGAACCCCGACTTAGTGAAAAACGACTCATCCATTCGGAGTTAAACCAAATCCTCTGTCTCAAGCTATGCCCATGTATTCAGAGCTCTCAGTCAACTGTTCTGCCTCCTCATCTGAAACTTTAAAAGGATAATAGTGGATTGCCGGATACTTGAAGAAAATCAACAATATGAAAAAGAAAACAGACCCGATTGTGGAGGAAAAAGTGAAAAATCTGAAGACAAAAGAGGAAAAACAATATCCTCAGAGTAAGTAATTCAAGATGACATGAACAGGATGTTAAGTGGAAGGAGCATTATGAAAACAATAAAAAAATGTGGAAATGAAAAATTATGATGTTCAGTAGAAGGTTAAGCAAAGGTAAAGATAATGAAATCATATAGAATATATAATAAAAATCAAAGATATGGAAAGTATTGTTAAAATTGAATAAATGAGTCAATGAAGCAGGAACAAAGAAACAGCATAATGCACATCAGCAGCATTAAGTGCTAGAATAAAATGGAACAATATCATCAGCTTTCCAAGGAAAATAGTCTTAAATCTAAAATTCTATGCACAGCTGTATCAAGTGTAAGGGTAAATATAACACATTTTCAGATCTAGAAGGACTCAAAAAATATGCCCATACATCATTCCTAAGGAAGTCATTTAAGGTGTATTTCAGCCTAACCAGGGTAAAATCAGAAGATTATGTAACTTGCATACAATTGTGGAACTAAACCAAGAGTTCAATGAAGAGGAATTCTAGGATGAGAGCAATGAATTTGCCTAGAAAGTGATTAATTTAACTTACAACAGGAAATCTGTGAACTCTAAGGGGAAAAAATGTCTTCAAATATAAAGACTAAAATGCAATCTGCCAATAGGAAGGTCTAGTAAGAGTTAGAAAGTATTATCAAAACACGAAGAACAGGCATGGCTCTTCTGCCAACAAATAAAAAGAAAAGCTAGAAACTCTGGGGTGGATGTGGTGGGGGCAGGCAGAGGAGGAGACTGTATAGTAAAGTTATGGTTTATATAAGTGCTTCTCAGCTTTGGCTGCACATTAGACTCACTTGGGGAGCTAACAAAATCCTTATACTTGGGCTACACCCAAAACTAGTTGCACCAGAAACTGATGCTGGGATCCAGGCAACGCATATGTACTTAAAATTCCCCAGGTGATTTCAATGTGCGGTCAAGGTTACAGACTACTAATCTATATATATAAAAGCCTAAGTGACCAAACGACCAATCGGCCGGTTGCTATGACACTCACTGACCACCAGGGGACAGACGCTCAACTCGATCAGTGCGCTACCACAGCGGGAGCTCTGCTCAGCTGACTGATAGGTGCCAGATGCAGGGCTCATGGCTGGCCGCCGCAGCCTGAAGGCCACAGTGGAGCAGCAGTGAGTCTACTGAGAGGCCGCGGCAAGTGCAGCAGGCCGGGATGAGCAGGAGCGGCAGGCAGGAGTGGCAGGCTGCATTGGACTGCTGGTTTTGGCTCGATCCCCTCAGGCTACACCGAGGGACTCCACTGGTGCATGAATCCATGCACCGGGCCTCTAGTAACAATATAAGCAAGATATTTTGAGGAACTGAAGAAAAATAGGAAAAGGTAATTATTTTGACTTTGATGCTAGGAATCAGAGATTCTGACATGCAAAATAAATTTCTATTATTCTTTGCTGTGTAATTAACTGCATTTATATTATTCAAGAAGACAAAATTGATTTTGGTTTTAACTTTTAGAATCATTTTATAGATAACATTATAATAGAAATTCTATTTTGAGTTGGTTATCTCTTATTTATCACTTTGCTTAGAATATTTTCTAAGACAGACAATGAATATTTATAATATCATTTGTTTGGGACCACTATAAATTAGAATACTATCTCATCACTTCATTCTGTTACTGGCTGAAATGTAGAATTTCTCAGATACTCCCCTTCATCATATAAACACACCCAACCACATATGAAATAGCAGCCTCTATCATTGTTACTCTCTTACTCAATTTAATTTTTCCTCATAGCACATATCAACATCTGACTTTTTTATGCATCTGATTTTGTCTCTTCTTCCCACTTTTCTGGAAAGTATACTCAGTGAAAGGCAGAAAACTTATTTACTGCTAATATCAAGCAAGTGTGGATACTTAGGAGGCACTACATAACATCATACAAAATAATTCAATGAGTGGATTAAATTTAAGGTCTACAAGGACATGGACTTTGCCATATTCATTTTATTTCCCCCTATGAATTAGAATGTTTGAGGAACCGACCTATAAATGTGGTAAGACAGAGTATAGGTCTGTTCAGGGGAGCAGTTTAGTTAATTTAACGTATCTAAGACTTCTTAAATTTTTACATAAAAATGTTCATTGATACCTTACAATTTTCAAAGCACTGGATAAGGTAACAAGAAACACAAGTCTTGTACCTGATACCCATGATGTGATAGCTGACCTTACTCTGTTCATTTAAACTTTATTCATGCCTTTCAGTCAAGTTTGAATTGAGATATGAAAAATGTTGATAAAAGTCTTGAACATGAATTCATCCAATGTATATGAAAATGTATGATTTTCTAATTGTTAAAAAAATAATACAGCATAGGAAATATAGTCAATAATAGTATAATAATTATATATGGTGCCAGGTGGTACTGGAAATATCAGCGGGAACACTTTGTAAAGTATATGATTGTCTAATCACTAATACTGTACACCAGCAACTAATACAAAATAAAACTAAATATAAAAAAGAAAAATTAATAATAGAAGATAGAAAAGTAATACTCATATAAATTGTTAACATGTCAAAATTTTACTTAAATCATTAATGACAAAGGTGATTCAATGATTATATGAGAAATTCAGATTTCTAAGTTCAGTAGAAAAATAAATTTGGAACAAATGATACAAAACTCATAACTATTATAAAGGGCAATATGCAATATTCTTTAGGGACTACCTTCTCTATCAAACAGGAAAAAATAACACACACACCTGGTTCATTTTCTACAAATAAACCTCTGAATTTACAGTTATAAGACATGTGATCCATCATTAACTGTGAATAGTAAATTAAAAGTATATTCCCTGATAGAATCAGATGACCCCCAGGCAGTCTTATTAGAAAACTAGAAGCCCGGTGCACGAAATTCGTGCACCGCGGGGGGTTGTCCCTCAGCCCAACCTGTACCCTCTCCAATCTGGGACTCCTGGAGGGATGTCCGACTGCCCGTTTAGGCCCGATCCTACCAGGGCAGTCGGACATCCCTTTTACAATCCAGGACTGCTGGCTCCCAACTGCTTGCCTGCCTGCCTTCCTGATTGCCCCTAACCGCTTCCTGCCAGCCTGATCACCCCCTAACCACTCCGCTGCCAGCCTGGTTGATGCTTAACTGCTCCCCTGCCAGCCTGTTTGCCCCCAACTTCCCTCCTCTGCCAGCCTGGTCACCCCTAACTGCCCTCTCCTGCAGGGTTGATCACCTCCAACTGCCCTCCCTTGCAAACCTGGTCCCTCTCAACTGCCCTCCCTTGCAGGCCTGGTCCCTCACAACTGCCCTCCCTTGCAGGCCGGGTGCCTCCCAACTGCCCTCTCCTGCTGGCCATCTTGTAGTGGCCATCTTGTGTCCACATGGGGGCAGGATCTTTGACCACATGGAGGCAGCTATATTGTGTGTTGCAGTGATGATCAATCTGTATATTACTCTTTTATTAGATAGGATAGAGGCCTGGTACAGGGGTGGGGGCCAGCTGGTTTGCCCTGAAGGGTGTCCCGGATCAGGGTGGGGTTCCCTTGGGGTGTGGGGCGGCCTGAGCGAGGGGCCTGTGGTGGTTTGCAGGCCGGCCACGACCCCTGGCAACCCAAGGGAAGGCCCTGGTATCTGGAATTTATTTTCCTCCTACAATTGAAACTTTGTAGCCTGAAGTGGAGCCAAGCCTGCTGTTCCCTCCGGGGCAGCAGCCATTTCTGTGGCAGTTAATTCACCTTCTACAATTGAAACTTTGTAGCCTTAAGCGGGTGAGCCCGGCCAGGGTGTGCGGAAAGCTTTGCTTCCCCTGTTGCCGCCGGCAACCCTGGCCTGCTCTCTCAAGCTCCATTCTGCCGCCATTTGTTTGAATTTGTTTACCTTCTATAATTGAAACTTTGTAGCTTGAGTGGAGGCTTAGGCCTGCAATGGCTATGGAAAGCTTGGCTTCCTCTGTTACCTGGGAAACCTTGCTCTCTGTGGCTGTAGCCATCTTGGATTGGGGTTAATTTGCATACTCGCCCTGATTGGCTGGTGGGCGTGGCTTGGCTGGTGGGCGTGGCTTATGTAGCGGAGTGATGGTTAATTTGCATATTACCATTTTATTAGAGAGGATGCTCTAGTATAACATTTTTTTAAATTATAAAACTTCTTTTCTCTTTATTTCCAAGTTTTGGTTATTTCATTTCCCTGAACACACATAAGGTAACCAATCCCTAAAGGTGTGGTAAAAACAATATATTAAGGGGAAGAAAATACTTTTGAAATGGCAAAGATGCTATAATACATTAGTATTTTGAAAAAGGGGTCAAAAGTCATTTCACTTTAAAAGCATTGAAGATGATTTCTATTCAATTACATTTGCCTCAATCCTCAAAGGGATACAGATACATGTGAAAGTATTCTCAGCTTCTCAGAAGAATTATGTTGTCAAGTATATAGCGCATCTCCTTCCAAAATAAAGTCAGTTAGTCCTGGCCAGTGGCTCAGTTGTTTGGGAAAGTCGTCCTGTACACCAAAAGGTTGCAGGTTTGACTCCTAATCAGGGCACTGTCTCCCTATCCTGGTGCATATGGGAGGCAACCAATTGATGTTTCTCTCACACATTCTCTCTGTCTCTCTCTTTTTCTCTCTCCCTCTGCTCCGTCCTCCCTCCTTTCTTTTCTCTCTAAAATCAATAAAAATATCCTAGAGTGAGGATAAAAAAAATAGTCATTTTTAGCTACTTGTATATATACAATTGCCTAGTATGCTAGTAATAATAAGAATAAAACTGCCACACAGCAAGAGTATGCTCTATCCAAGTTAGAAAGTATTATTAATCTTCTATTTGGGGGAGTGCTTAAACGGAGGTAACTTTTTAGTCATTTCCTTTGGTTGAATCCTATTTTCTTAGGCTCTGGGAGACCCAGGGCTGAGTGTTGATGCTTCTTCCACCTTGAATTCCTCCTACTTGATACTTTGTGGTTTCTACTAATCATTACTAACTGTGCCAGAGCTTTGGCACAAATCTGTTTGGTTCTGTCTTCATACTGTTACATGACTTTCTCTAAACTGTATGCCACTGGAGGCTACACATTTTATTTGTCCTCTACAGAGCCAGGCGATGGGATCTAGGTAACCTAACCCCTCCTAGAACAGGGGCTCTACTTGGCTCTCTTCTAATTTTAAAGAATGTACAAAAACCACCACCTCCCTTTTAAGAGGAGATTGCAGTAAATGAAATAGTTACTTCCTCTTGCCTCATTTCTCCCACCTCCTGCTTCTCTTCTTTCCCAATGACACCCAGCAGTTTCCTGACACACCATTGTTCTTACGGGCTCTGGTGGGTACCCCCTGCTTTCTCTGGAGGTGCTTAAATACCTGGACCTCTTACAGTATAACCTCCCTTTGGAAATAGATTGTTATTTCCTTACTTGGTTAACCTCTTAAGACATTTTATATTTATATTAGGGAAAATGTCATACTTCACAATATTTCATGGGTTTGGCTGAAGGTTTTGTTATTATAATTTTACAAAGTAATTGGAATACAAAATACCTTGCTTAGCGTTGTGAAATGGGTCAGGTTAGTGCAATGGCTCTCATTCCTAACCCAGCTTTAGCTTTGCTAAAAATGTCTATTTAACAGAGAATATAGGGGCTCTCTAGTTACGATATAGTTGAGGTTAATCATTGTCTTGGTCTCTAACAGTGATTCTCAAATGTGGTCTCTGGATCAACAATGTCAGCATCATGTGAGAACTTATAAAAGTGCAAATTCTCAGGACCCCGGGTCTTCTAAACCATAAACTCTGGAGTCGAACCCTGTACTCTGTGTTGCGGCAAGTTCTCCAGGTGTTCCTCCATGCTGAAGATTGAGAATCATGGGACTACACTACTTGCGTGAACCTAAATAAGTTACATAACACCTTTGAGCATCAGTATCCTCAGGGGTAAAGGGGTTAATAATGTTACCTCTCCACAGGCAGTAGTCCTAAGGATTAAATGAGGAAATCCATGTAAGTAACTCAATATAGTGCTTGGCACAGAGGAACTATTCAATAAATCTTAGCTATTCCTATTAGCCGTTATACTCTGACCCTTGAGCCACTTATTATTGATTGCCTAGAACCTAATGTGGCTTTGTCACTCTTCCCTACTCTGTCTCCTTTAACCTTATTCTTACAAATGTAAGAAGAGGCTCTAGGAAGAATTAAATCATTCAATTGGGGTTCAGGTAATAGGGACAATACTAGTTGTGTATGAAAATTCTCTGATTGTTAGTTCCTCCACTATAAAATTGGGATAACTTCTTTGTGTGACTGTTGAGGGTAAAGTATGATTAAACATGTAAAGCCTGTATAGTCATGCACACTTGAGATATTTAACATAAATAGCTGCTGTTCCTGCTCCTTTATTTGTTTTTCCTTCAGCTTCTGGTCCTCTTTCCTTCTCATTGCTATTATTTTCATCTATAGATTATAATGAATGATATTGGGCAGACCCCAAGAGTTTAAAAAATATTACTCCCCTTCTTCATAATACACATGCATTAGATGCTCCCTGTCCAGTAGTATCTTAGTTCAGATTCCCCAAGAAAAAGACAGATTAGGGTTTATGTGCAGGAAACTTATTGGAGAGAGTTCTGTGCATATACCTTCTGTACATGACCCCTTTTCTGTCTCCTTTCAACAGCTCCTATGCAGACACCCTACCTAACCCACCTTGGTTGATTTCCTACTCAGTTTGCCTCATCTCTCGTACAGACATCCTCCTCACTCCATTTAGGCTTTCAAACCCAGTGTTGGGCTTACACTGCTGCTTTGGTCCTGGAGGGATTTCCTTCTTACCCTTCCCCAACTTCAGTAGTCCATGCAGGAATGAACTCTTCCTGCTCCGGGCAAAATCCCTCCCCACTTGAAACACTCCGTGCCAGCCACCCTCCTTTTTGATGCCTTCTTCACTCCACTGGGACCCTGACTCACCCCCTTGTGCCACCCTTGCCCTCCACTTGAATGCCTGACTGAATTCCTACTTTGCTCATACCCTAATCCATGGTGCTTTGGGACTCCTGGCCCTCCCCCCCCCCCCCATACATACACCCTTCTCTCCTTGCTCCACTATCAGCCACTGACTATTTTACAGTCTGTATTTAAGGAATAGGTAAGCACAAGCTATCTGTGGTTGGGTTTCCTGAGAAACTGAATCTAAGATGGAGAGTTACTTGCAGGAATTTTATTGAGGTGTGCTTCTGGGAATAACACCTGTGAAGGAGTGAGAGAAGCATCCAAGCTCAAGGGAAGATCTGAAGCTATTATTCCTTAAAAGTTATTCCAAAATCAAGGCATGCATACTAGGGCTTTGTTCTGTCACATCACACAGTCATTTGATGCGGGCCGCACCAGGGAGGTGGCAGGTGTGAGATGGGGGATCTAAGCAACAAGCCGCAGTGTTCAGTTAATGTGGTATCTGAACCTGGATAAGAATAGAATTGAATGAGTTAGCTCTCCAAAAAAATACAGATTCTTAGATGACCTACCCAGAGAGTGTATTTCACTAACACATGGCCAGAGCCTAAGGATTCTATTTCTTTTAAAACCCCACAGATTATTCAGTATTTGTCCTGTTCAGCTTCAGTTGACTTTTAGATAAAGATAGTGATTTTATGTATGAAATTGAAATTTTAATTCTCATAACTGTTCTCCTCGGTTGCACTTTATCTATCATCTTTCCTGGCAGTTGATCAAGGCACAAAAGTTGTTGTTCTTTTTTATTTGTCTTCTGTGGTCGTGAAATGATATTATTTTCAGAGTGACCACACTTGTCATCAGCATCACATAAAAGCAGCTCAATTTTATGGTTTAATGTTTTTGTGTATGCTTTAATAGAATACAGAAAATATTCTATAGTTATTTAAAAAGTAACAGTGGAATGTGTTTTCTGCTTATTACTTCCAAACATGTTGAAAATCATTTAAATGGTGCTTTCAATTCCACATTTCCAGATCAGTAAGCAGGTTAGTGATGGCTTATTTCTACACTGGAAGGTCAATCAGATAATAATAATCTTAGAAAGACAAGTCTCAATCCCATAGCATAAATGCCAAGACATTTCCAAGTCTTGAAAATGGAGAAGCAGCAGGAAGGAGTGGTGGTTTCCTTGTGGCTTTTCAGAAGTTCTTTGCAGGAGAGCTAAGTAAACATAACAGCTTTTTATGTGGGTACCTTACTGTCAGAAAATTCCCTGAGCAGATGACCAAGGGAAGAGTCAGAGGGCTCTATTGAAGGATCCAGTTCTGGAGTAGCATCTACTCTATGTCTGAATCTGTGACAAGTCCAGAGAAACTGGGGGTCTTGAAGCCAATGCTTCTAAATAGTATGAGCAAGTATAGACCTTTCCCTGCTGTTATTCTACAGGGCACACCTCATGCTCTCTCTCTATGGTGGAGGTAGTTCATAGCCTATAACCCTCTAGTGGTAAAGGAGGTATTTTGAGTCTTATGACACTTCATAAAGCTTACCATGAAAACATTCTGAAAGGTTTTTTTTCCCCTAAAGGGGTATGTGGCCTCTTTATTATCTCCTTCAGTTTGAAGAGCATAGCAGGTTTGACAGAGTGAAATTAGAGTCATAGAAACGTTATTAGGGCTTTAGTGGGGAAAACGCATGCAGTATACAGTCAATCATATATCAATCTTTGGTTAAGATTTTCAAAGAAGGATTTTCAGACCAAGTCAGAAGCTATCCCTCTCTTTTATTAAAATGATTATCTACATGAATCCTGGAGGTTGTACATTCATCTAGAAATGGATGACTTGTATGTTTCCATTTCGTAAAATATGTCTATTCATCTATCTGCCAGTCAATTCCTTACAGGTTTTTAAAAATTATTTTTTCTTTATTGATTAAGGTTTATATATGTGTACGTATCCTCATGACGTATTTTTAAATGCTATTTCTCAGGATACAATTATGGAATCCAATAGTATAAAAAGTATTTTATTTACTTATTATGCTAAAAATAGAAATGTTAGCTGACATTTTGTATACATTAAAGTTTCTTATTTATGTTTATACAGTCAGCAAATGTTTGTTTGATACTTATTATACCTGAGACATTATGTGAGGTGCTGGCATAGGTAAAAGTATTTACCAGTAGATTCAAGGTTAACTGCTGACTGGCTTTCTGGATCTTCTTTATGAAGTGCTTATGTAGCTGCGGTTTGATTACCTTCATTGTTGGGGAACTCTGCCTAATTAAGTACCAAATTGGATTGCTTTGTTGATGTTTCCATCTAACTTCACACATTGTCTTAATTCTATTTTTTGGAATCACACAATAATGCCCTAATTCTTTTTCTCATCAGAGTGTTTAAAATATTTGGAAACAGCTATCATGATATCTGGAATGATTCATGTAGTCTTTCAAATGGTAAAATCATGCACTGTGGTAGTCATTCGGGCACTTGAGAAGACAGCGCCAGGAGGATGTAGGAAGTGAATGTTAAGATGAACTGAACTAGCTCTGGTCAGGATACGGGCTTCAGGTGACAAGGCATCTTCAATGGGAAATCTTTTGTGGCCAGTTTTATCCTTGATTGTACTCCATCAGAGGAAACAGCAAAGTGAAGACTGCCAAATATTGGATGAATTAAAAAAGCTTGTATGTCTGGGATTACAATTTTTGGGAGTTCATACATTTGTGCCATCACATGTTAGGAACAGTCTATGAAAATGTGATATCTAGTATTTGGCTTTGATTATTACTGGATGATATAGGGATGCGGTATAAATATTTGTACTGTGTCCTGTACCATTGTGGGAAGCACACTATGGAAGAATATTTGCCGGCGTAAGGGAAAAAAACTCAGAGAGGCCCAGGGGACCCCTAGCTTTCCCTACTCTCCCCAGTGCTGCTCCTTTCCTTCCCAAGGTGGTGCATTCTGGTATTCATTAACCTGGACTCATTTGATCTCCTAGACACTATTATGAACCTTTTTTTTTTTTACCCAAAGAAATGGAGACCAGTAGTTTGGAACCAGACAGGTGGAGTGCCATTCTATATTGTTATTGTTATTTTTATCATCATTTCATATATGAGGGGTAGAGATAACCATGCCATGGTTGTAATGCTGTTTTATGAAAATTAAATGCAATGATGTAGTCACATTACCAGCAGAGTTCCTGTCACATTGGAGAGTTCCACAATTATTGATAATTATTAGATTATTTTTACTAAGTCACTTTCTGTGAGGCATGAGGATAAGTTAACAGTTCTTTGTGCAGTAAGAAACAATGAAATCTGTTAGTACTCTTAAAATTTTAAAAGAAAGGCTATACATGTATATATTCTTCTCACCAGCTTTTCCTCTTCTGAATTGAATTTAACTGATCCCCTCCTTCTTGCTGTGTTGATCTGATATGATAGACAATAGAGTTTTAAGTAATTGATTCAATTTTCTAACCCATAAGTCAATTTGCACTTAGCCTTTTGTTTCAAATCCTGAATTTTATTTTTAACTATCTTAAAACATCCAACCTACAATTTAAAATTATTTTTCTAAAATAAAATAAGGTAACTACATAAACTGTAAGTTATAACACAAATGTAATTGTTGTTTTTTTTTAATTTTTAAAATTTGTTTTTCCCAAGTAGTTCAGAAGACAAAAAGCTGGATGAAATCAATTGAACAGAGACCTTGATCTTTTTAACTTCTCCTTTAGAATATTGTAGTAATTTTATGTAAAGATGGAAAAAATGAAAATTGAACTGTAGGAGCTGAAATTTTTGACGTTTCACAAATTTGTCTGAAAAGTCAGGATTATATAATGGTATCTGGATTGTGACAGATGGAACTGAGTGAGAAGTAGAAACAAGATTCAGTTCAGATTCAGAGAAACATGACTGAAGAATATTGTTGACTAATGGTGATGGAAAAAAGGAATACCATTGACAAAGTGTGTGTGTAGGGGGATATCACATATACAAAAGTATGTTCAAAATATAAGAAATGTTCTCTAAAGACCTCAATTTTGCACCACAGATCTATTAATTTTCTTTTTCTGTATAACCAATTACCATAAACTTAATGGTTTCAAACGACAGTTTTTGTGTGTCGGGAGTTCCTGCACGCTTACCTGGATTTTCTACTTTATGCTCACCAGACTGCAATCAAGGCCTCAGCCAGGGCTGGGGTCTTATCTGGGCCTGAGAATCCCCCTGGAAGTTCATACAGCTGTTGGCAGAATTAATTTCCTTGCAGCTGTCGAACTCAGTGAGGCTGTCTCTTCAAGGCCAGCAGGAGTTGGCACTTCACTTTCTGTTAAAGGGCTCACCTGATTAGGTCAGGTCTACTCAGGATAATCTCCATCTTGATCAACTCGGGGTCAACTTATTAGTAACCTAATCACAGCAATGATATTCACAAGTCCTGGCCACACTCAAGAGAAGGGTATTAGGCAGGATGTGTATACCAGGGGATGGGGATATAAAAATTCTGGCTAGCACAATATCTAAAACATTAAAAAAAAAAACATATCACACAAGTTACTAGATAACTAAGCGATAAATGATTTGGAATTTCAAACTTTCCCACTTTTATGTCTTTAAATGCTAACTCTTTTCACCTAAAGCACCCAGCTCACAATGTGATCAATCCATTTTCAGTGTCAGCTGGTCTGCCTCATCTGGGTATATCTGTTATCTGTCTATGAACCATAGACAATATCCAGAGTTTTCTCTAAGGGCTAGTTTTCCTTCAGAGTAATGAGAAGCCCAGTAGGAAACAGCATATAATCAGCAGAGGCTGACTGATATACTCATTCTTTGAGTGATTCAGTGCACATCTTGTGTTTGTGTCTCCATAACCTCTGACAGGTGATCCATGAACCACAGAGTAAACCTGTCAAGAAATCAGAATAGAGTGACTTCTCTTCATGCATAGAATATTGCCATATGTTGCCATAGAAATCAATTGGAAATTCATTTTTTTTTTATATTTCCACAGTCCTTCCTTTGACAATTAATGTTAGACAAACATGATGACAGGTCTTTGGAGAGCATTATCCTCTTCAGTTATTTAGCTGAGATATACCATCTAAGAAAAAATGACATTATTAATGTCTCTTTTGACCACTTCCTTTCTTATATAGCTGTCAATTTGCATATCTTTTAATCCCTTTTTCTATTAGAACCCTTCTTCACTTAATTTCTTTACGTGGCCAACACCTCATAATGTGAAGGAATCGAAGCTACTGCTAACAGACCCTCGGTTACAATGCTGCCAGGCTGCTGTTAGTGGGCGTTTTGCATTGTTATAAGATTACTGGCCTGAGCAGTATTTCTGTAGCTCAGCATCAGCATCATTCAATCTGTTTCCTGGCCAGAATGTCACCATAGAAAGATGGAGACCAGGCACGATTCCAGGAGCCACAGTCACAGCACCTGCAGGCCGGCTGTCCTGCCAGAGCACCAGCAGGAATGATGGAATTAAAAAGTGCTGTAGTCAGCTCACATAATGAAGATAAAAACTATAATTAGCCGCGTGGTCATTTGAATTACTCAACTAAATCTTTGTTGTGCTGTAAGATGTTCTAGCAATAGATTGTGAACTGTTCGATCGGTTGGGATTTTGTCATTTTAAGGAAGGGGGGTGTGGAATGGCAATTTTTCAAAATGAAAATAAGTTGACATAATTTAACATGTAGAAATTGCAGCAGCCTGAATAGCATTAGACATGGTCCTGAGTAAAATTCAGTAGAAATGATCAAATTACAGCTCTTAAGCATCCTGAGCACATCTTTCTTGTCCTAACATTACTGCTCAAAATGACCCGCTATAGGCGTGTGTACATTTAGGGGAACTGACATTATGAAAGTATCCCTCTTAATCTTTGATAATTTATGGGCTTTTTCCCTGAAGCATAAAATTATAAAAGTATAACTAACAGCTTAACTTTCAATTAATGCAATTTATAAAACACACATATTTATTTTATCTGTACTGTAACTGTTAATGTATCTGACCAGAGACATGTTTGCTTTGTAACACTCTCAACTTGAGTCCTAATTTATTCCACAGTGTTTAGTAGCCAATTCATAAATGTTCAACAAAGATTTGCCATCTGTAGGATTTTGGTCTGAGCCTAAAGCTCAAAATGGGTTTTTAGTAAGACAGAAAAAGAAATTGAGTTCTTATTAGGAAATTATTCAGACAGATCTCTAAAATGACAATGAGCAAAGCCATGCCCATTTAATTCATAGTTTTAAGAGCCCCATTTATTATTCATGTAAGTGTGTATTTAACATATTCTTTGTCAGGCCAAAGTGTCATACATTTACCAATATATATGACAAAGAGCATAGATAAATACAGAAACTTGAAGAGAAAAAATTATCTCCAGTAGTTATTCTGAGTATTTCCACACATTCTGAATCTATGTAGTTTCATGACTAAGGTCAGGCTCCCGAATATAGATGGACTGCAATCCTATCTTGTCTCTGCTATTTGCTAATTGTGTCCTTGGCAAGTTCCCTGATCTTTGCATAACTGACTTCTTCATGTGTAATAGTAGGGACACTGCTCCATCGGAATATTGGGAGAATTAAGTGAATAAGTACGTGTGAAATGCTTAATACAATGCTGAAAACATAATAAGGACATGATAAATGTTAGTTATTATTTTTATTATTTGTGGGCTCTATTTTTGTTAGACTGAGCCTTCAAGGACAAGGTACGTGTGCCAGGTATGATGCTAAAATTCAGGGATATAACAATGAATGAGAAGAGACTGAGTCCCTACAAAGTTTACCTTTTATTGGGAGAGCAGTAGACCTGTGCTCTCTGGCCAGCTGGCATCAGAAACACCTGAAGGGTTTGTTACAGTGCAGATTGCTGAGCCCTGCCCATGGAGTTCCTGGATAGTGTGTCAGGCTGGAGCCTGGGGACATGCATTTCTAACAAGTTCTCAGACGGTATTGACAATGCTGGCCTGGGGACCACACTTTGAGAACTCTGGCCTAACAGATAATTTCAAATACAGTGGGGTAATTTTATCTTATAGGGATATAGACAGAGAAGCACAGGAACACAGCCAGTTGGGCCAACACAGGGATTTCAAAGACCCTTTTTAGAAGATGATCCCTGAGGTGATAGTTGAAGGACACATATTAGCCAGGTGAGCATTAACAAAGGTAGAGAAACACAACTCAGCCAGGAGTGGGAAGCTGTGTGGTAACCCTTTGGATATTCTCCCCTTTAATCCTATATGATAAAGAGGTAATATGCAAATTGACCCTCATGCCCCATGTCATCACAAGATGGTTGCCCCGACATTGTCACAAGATGGCCACCTCCACATCATCACAAGAGGGCCACCACAAGATGGCCACCCCCACATCGTCACAACATGGTTGCCACAAGATGGCTGCCCCCACGTTGTCACAAGATGGCCAACGAGAGGGCAGTTGGGGGCGACCAGGCCTGCATGGGAGGGCAGTTGGGGGCAACCAGGCCTGCAGGGGAGGGCAGTTGGGGGCAACCAGGCCTGCAGGGGAGGGCATTTGGGGGGGGACCAGGCCTTCAGGGGAGGGCAGTTGGGGTAATTGGGTCTGCAGGGGAGCAGTTAGGTGTCAATCATACTGGCAAGGTGAGTGGTTAGGGGGCTATCAGGCTTTCAGGCAGAGTGGTTAGAGGCAATCAGGCAGGCAGGCAGCAGTTAGGAGTCAGCAGTCCCAGATTGTGAGAGGGATGTCCCAGATTGGAGAGGGTGCAGGCTGGGCTGAGGGACACCCCCACCCCCAACCCCAGTGCATGAATTTTGTGCACTGAGCCTCTAGTTCCTATATAAGTTACTATCTTTTAAAAAAGGTTAAAAAATAGTTCTCTGATGTTTATACTCTTTCATAAGGTAATCTATTATAAAATATTTATATACCTTGAAAAGGGAGTTCAGAAATATGAAGTTAAAACTATTGATAATCCTACATTTTGATGTAGATGATTAAGTTCCAGTATCAGTATCTTCCATTCATATTCCTTTTTCAATGATAGCTATAAAGTTAGGTAGTTATGTATTTTTATAACTGTTATAGTTTTATATAACTATGAAACATGGAGCAAAATATTATTGCCTATAATGTGTTTCTATAGTCTAACATAGTTTGAAGTGTTCAAAATAGGTGCTCATTTTTATGAATGACAATTTTATTGTTTTGTGAAAACCAATTGTATTTCTTTTGTACCACTGTTATTGTTTTGTTTACTTATTTTGTATTGTTTTGAGTATTGATTTCACTCAGACAAAGCAGAAAATTAAAAAGAAAGTGAAAGCTACTACTAATTTTTAGAAATCAGGAATAACTATTATTAATATTTTATGTCCCCAAATTCAGATATTCTTTTATTCAGACTCAAGGATGGAGAAATAAAAATTATTTAACTGATATTGGCTCAAAATATATATTATTTTTTATTATTATATTTTTCTTTGAATTTAACAGAATAAAGTATCTGAAGTAAATCAAAAAATGCTAAAATTTTGACAAAGTTTTCAATTTCCTCACTATAAGAAATATTAGTTCTTGAAAGATTTCAGTAATGCTAGGAAAAGAAAAAAATAACAATTTTGAGGGTACAGTTATTGTACTATTTCACTTTATAATATGTTTATTAAATTTCAGATGTGAAAGACAGGGATATTAGTCCAAACTTTCTCCTCTATCTTCTTTATCCTCACACTGTGATTTGTGTTGTTACTATTTTTACATAGTAAAATTGTGTAACATTTACATCCTCTTTGCGTTAGGTAGGAAGCTTTCAACAAGTAACAAAGGAGTGAAATTACAATGGCTGAAGCAATAAGTAAAGTTTATCAATCAGAATTGATGGAGAGATCCAAAATTAACTATATTATTAGCTTTTCTCTCTGTGTGGATATTTATTTATCCTCTTGGTTCCATTGCTGGTTCCAGTATGGTGGCTACAATTTCAGCTGGGACTTACAGATGATAACACTGAGCAGAAATCTCTTTCTTCCTGTTTGTCTCTGGCTGTGGGTGGAAGTTTGAAGAAGGTTGAGGCCAACTTGACTTCATCTATTGTATATAATTTATTTTTTTTCTGCTAGAGTGCCCAAATAATTCTTCATTCATCTCCTAATTTCAGCATCTTCCTGAGGATATATTTTCTTATATACTTTATGTCAGTTTTTCCTGGAACATGGTTGGTATGGCGCTTAAAGTCTTTCCTGTGCTTTAGG
This sequence comes from Cnephaeus nilssonii, assembly GCF_951640355.1. NCBI lineage: Eukaryota > Metazoa > Chordata > Mammalia > Chiroptera > Vespertilionidae > Cnephaeus > Cnephaeus nilssonii. Next base: position 45,630,453 of record NC_137073.1, read on the forward strand.
GACAGAAGTATGTATGTTGTATATTATTTCCAAATCGTTGCCTTTATCCCTTTATTTTGCCTTTTTTTTAAAAGAGTATAGTATGTTTTTATTGATTTCAGAGAGAGGAAGGGAGAGGGAGAGAGAGATAGAAACATCAGTTATGAGAGAGAATCTTCAATGGGCTGTCTCTGCATGCCCCCTTCTGGGGATCCAGCAGGCAACCTGGGCATGTGTCCTGACCAGGAATCAAACCCTGATCTTCTGGTTTATGGTCCTACAGTCAACCACTGAACCACACTGGCTGAGGTCTTTATTTTGCCTTTTTGTCTGTGTTCTTTCCTTCCATTTATAACTTTTTCAAGGTCAGAAATGGAAGGAACTAAAAACATATTTTTAGTTATGTTTATTCTGTTGTTTAATCTCTATAATACAGGATACTATTAAGCAGTATGTTTTCTTCTTTTCCATTTATTTTCTAAGTCCTACCAGACAGTTTTAATTTATTCTGTGAATTGAAATCTATCCTTTAAATACTTGTCTCATTTCTTTTTCCCAAAGAAAATCAATCCTCCTATCTAATAAAAGGGTAATATGCAAATTGACCATCACTTCAACACACAAGATGGCCGCGCCCATGTAGTCAAAGATGGCCGCCCCCATGTGGGCACAAGATGGCGCCACAAGATTGTCAGCAGGAGAGGGCAGTTGTGGGTGATTAGGCCAACAGAGGAGGGCAGTTGGGAGGGACCAGGCCGGCAGAGGAGGGCAGGTAGGGGCAATTGGGCGGCAGGGGAGCAGTTAGGTGTCAATCAGGCTGGCAGGGGAGTTGTTAGGGGGTGATCAGGCTGGCAGGCAGAAGCAGTTGGGGACAATCAGGCAGGCAGGCAGGCGAGTGATTGGGAGCCAGCAGTCCTGGATTGTGAGAGGGATGTCCGACTGCCCGTCAGGCATCCCTCAAGGGGTCCCAGATTAGAGAGCGTACAGGCTGGGCTGAGGGACACACCCCCATGTACAAATTTCGTGCACCAGGCCTCTAGTATTCTATAATATCGAGATTCTAGAAATCTATTTCTTTGAATTCATTTGCTATTTTCTAAGCTATTTCTTCTGATGTAGATTGTTCATCTACTTTATATTCTCTTTGCTTTATCCCAGAATTTTGTTTTGTTTTGTGTTCTGTTATTTCTTTAGTCATTCTTATATAGGGACCTGATATTATTTCATCTTTAAATGGTGTTAGCTACCTCTTGAAGGTTAATATGGGTTCAAGTAGGAGAATGGATTGGGACATGGGCAATTTCCATTTATGCTTTGTGTACAACATTTTTTCTCACCTTTTTGTGGGTTTTTTTTTTCTTTGACTTCCCACCTCAAATTTTGTTAAATTTATTGAATGTTTTTTGCAGTGTCTGAGCCTCTGAATTCCTTGTATTTAGGACATAATGGGAAAAATAAACCCATTAATATTATGAGAAAGTGATCTAGACATGATAGCAACTATATAAATTTTCTTTTATAAGAATTGCAAAAAATGGCATGATAAATGCCTTGAAATAATAACTTAAAAATCCAAGGTATATTTAATTTTATGAGGCCTCAATTTTATACTAATTGGGGAAACTTTGAGAAAAGGGAAATAAAATACAAAATTAGATATGAAAGCGAACACTTACTAAAGAAGAGAAATAAATTGTAACAAGTCACAATTTTTTAAAAAGCGTAAAAATACCAGTAAACCTGCAAAACCCAGAAAAAATTATGGTATTTTAATTAACTAATTGCCTGGTATAACTTTATACTATTTCTTTCCTACCTATTTAGGCTTTAAATTTTGATTGCTATTTCAGATGGCTATGATAACACTTGATAATATTTTCTACAAAATCTAGTGAGATAATTTAGTGTTTTTATTGAATATTGTTTTTTCAGTACTGATACTTTTAAGTTTTCTTTCAGCTTCCAGATTCACTACTCTAATGTCAAATAAATGTGTAATTGCTGTCAAATATAAGAAAAAAAGTTATATCAAAAGGTTTTCATTGCATGAGATGTACTATTTGGAGGAATTTTTCACAGTCTAGCTTCTCATGCTTTATATTTCAAAACTTTTTTTCCTCCATTACCTCATTCTTCTAGTGGTAACTTCAGTAGGACATGCCAATTGCTCCATGAAACCTTTGCTCTGCACCTTTGTGTCTCTGCACTGGAAGAGTAAAACCACGGGCTGTGGGCATTTCCTGGAAGCCATCCATACACCAGTATGGCTGGCAGTACGCAAAGTATAGACAGACAGGACTACAATATATGTGTAGACACCTAAGTCCAACACAGTTGTTGGCAGCTTACTATTACGTAGCCCCTACACTTGTGAGTTTACATAAGCAGAAGTGTGTTGGAGGATAAGTTGGAGTAGAAAGAGCTAGTTGTCATAACCAATTTTGGTTAAAGTGTTCTGCTTTTACAAATGCTGTAGAAACATGTAGAGCATATTGCTAGAAGGGGCCCAGGAAAGGAAGGGGCTCTGACATTTAAACTTAATTAGTATGTTGGTTAATTCACATCTGAATTAAAGGCAGACGTGACAGAGACTTGATATTTGACTTGATATTTGAAACCAATTTAAGCATTTACCATTGGTATTATGATAAGCAGATGTCCTGAGAATCTATAAAATGAAACTTTAGGAAAAAAATCTTGTTAAGTATTGCATTTTGCAAATTACACGATATCTTTATGGAGTTTGTAGTAATCGTCACAATTATATATGAGAGCTATTTACAACTAATTATTTTTGATACTAGGAGCAGGAGTAAGAGGAGGAATTATTTTTTTATTTTCAACTTGGAAAATTCCTGTAAAGTGAGATTTTAAATTGTTACTTTATTATTTAATTTTTTATGAACATAAATTAGTATCTTTTATTTACTCCATTTACTTGCCATTTATATTTAAGTTCATCAAAGGAATGGGGAATGTTTTATTATTTTTTGTTTACTATCTGCAGTGCTCGGCTTACAATGGTCACTTAATATATATTGCTTACCTGATGTTATAATACTTCTGTAGTTGCTTTATCTTAGTTATCTTTCTTGCTTCCTTTCTCATAAATTTAATGACTTTACTTAACCATTTGCTTGCTCTGTTACACACTTTTTTTGACTCATTTTTGAAAGTTTGGAAAAATTAAAAGTCTAAACTTTGACTCTAAAGACACAGTTAATAGCCATGTAGAATTATGCCACCCAGAAAGAATACTTTAGGGTATTTTTTTCCTGTGTTTTTTCTATGCCTTTTGAATTGTAGAAATCATGTTATATATAAGATTGGGCCTGTTCTCATCAATTTAAAATATGTGAATAATTTAAAAATCAAATAAAGCTAAAATATTCATAATAAAAAAGAGCACTTCCTCCTACACCTCTAGCTCCACTCCTCAGAAGCACTTGTAACCCTTTGTCCATTTCTTTGGATATTTGGTATTTTCTGTTATATTTCAAAAAGAGGAACTTATGCAACTATTGATTTATGCAACTATTATTGGCATTTTGTAATTTTTGAACTGGTTGATTTGGTAGGGTTTATGTACTACTATCTCTCTCTTTCTTTCTTCCCAATAATTTGATGGACTTGTTAGCACAATTGTATTGCAATCAGTGCTCATTATCCTAATATATAAAAACCCAGATGCTGTCACAACCTAAAGGACTGGACGGACGAACAAGAGCAGGCTAGGGAGGTGAGGGAGCGGGAGCTGTGGTCCCCTGGCACCCCATGGCGCTGCGGCGGGAGGAGGGAGCTGTGGGCCCAAACAACCAAAGGACTGGTCCAGCTCTCAGGGCGTGGCAGGGCAGGGCCACAGAGGCTGAGGAGCCTCGCAGGGCTGGGGCTGTTAACAGGTATCTTCTCAGGGTGGCTGAGGCGGAGGAGCGTCAGGAGGCATGGGCAGCTGAGGCCAAGGAGCCTTGCGAGGTGGGGACTGTGAGCATGGAGCTTTGTGGGGTGGAGGCAGCTGAGGCTGAGGCGCCACGTGGGGCGGAGGCTGTGAGCATGGAGGTTCACGGGGCAGGGGCCATGGAGGTGGAAGAGTGATGCTGGGCGGCCGACATGGCCCTGATTGCAGCTAGGCCTAGGGACCCTAACCACGCACAATTTAATCGTGCATTGGGACTCTAGTGACTAAATAAATGTCTTATGCTAGTAAACCAAGAGCCAGACAATAACTCTTTTTCTTCTTATATAACTCCAAAAACATCCTTTTCTGTTGGCTTGATTTCTATGGACATATCAACTTCATTAAGATGCTTAACTCACTTGTTACAATGTAGGACTTATATTTTTTCAAAAGTTTAAGCACATGTTATTTATCACTTGCATTTGTTTTCTGGAGCTCCTTTTTGCAGTCCTCTTTTCTCCTAGTCAGGACTCTTTATAATAAGAATTTACAGATGTCATTAACACTTTTATATTGTTAATGGTTTTCTTTAAATCCAAAATTAAAAATGTATGACATTATATCTTTTACTCTGCAACACTTTTCAGTGTTTTTTGGCTTCAAATAAATTTTGTAGGAAACCCACTATTTATTAGACACTGAATAGCAGATCTGCTCTGGATGAAATGGGACTAGGGACCTAAAGCCTGACCTACTAGGCTTCCTTTTACACTTATCAATTTATTGCCTCTCGGCCTAAAATTGCCCTCTAATACCCATTCAGCAATAATGGACTGCATGCTTTTAAACTGTTCTTCTTTAAAGTGAGCATTGTATTAAGCTTTCTCAGTACAGGGTATCAGAGGGACATTGTGTGAGGAAAGAGCTCCTCTTGCTGCTTCCAGCAGCTTCACAGTGATCAGCAGTGTATTGCCCACCTGTTGCAGCTCACCTGTGCTCCTGTTGTTTCCTGCTTGCCCACTGACTGTGGTCCAGCTTTGGGCCGGCACCGCAGCGAACTTTCTACCACCCAAAGGGCTGTAACCATACTTTTCCAGTGAGGTCTCATCCTCTGCCTTGGAGAGGAAACCTCCTATTAAAGTTTTCCTTCCTTGGATAGTCTCTCTCAGCAATACAGTATTAGAGTTCCCTTTACATCAGATAGTTACTCTATAGTCATAGTTTAATAGTTTGCCATATGAAACTTCCGTTGTTTAAACCACTGTGTGGTTTCTGTGTCCTGATTGGACCTTCATTGATACCTCCCCACTATTGACCCTTAGGATATCTTCCAAATGAAACCAAAAGCTCCCAAGAGTTTGAAAAAGGCATTCTAAAAATGATGCCAATTAATTTGATTAGAATGTATACATAGATATAGCAAACTAATTCTGAATAGCCAATTCAACTCAGTTTTCTGCTACATAACCACTTTGTTTCAATTAGACTGACCTGGCAGGGTATTTGAACTGTCTTGTTGAAACTGGTTTTTATAGAGCCACATAGTAATACACTGAACCAGGACTCAGCTGATTGAGCTTCTTCCGTCTGGATGTTCTTGAGCTTCCTTTTCCAAATCTGTAAAATAAAGAACTTGCACTTGGTTTTTATGACCCCTTAGAATGCTTAATCTTTATCCTTGAAAGTATTTATAATGGTTCCATTACAATGTTTAACTGCTCTAAAAGGTAGTTCATGCTCATCTTTGTGGACTATTTTATACTTTTTATAGAAAAAAGACTCAAGGCTAGGACTCTGATCATCACAAAGGATGACTCAGCAGAGCCCCAGGAAACTGTGAAATTATAATTACCAAAAGAGTAAAAATCTTACTGCTGTTTCAATGCTGGAAGGATGGAGTAGATTTTTTTTTCCTGAGATTTTGATCTTCATCTCTACACTTTCGTAGGGTATTTCCCACAGAAGGTGGCAATGGGATGAAACAGGACAGACCTCACAGGATCCTGGAGGCTTTTACACGGTCCTTATAATGATGCTTCAACACTTAGAAAAGACCTTTTTTTAATGAATTTTTTTTCTTAACAGGAGAGAATTTAAAATATAAATTAATAATTATATATCACCCTCAATTCTATCAACAGTTTGAAATATGTCCTTTAATTTTTCCTTATGCTCATATATTTGCATATAACATATACTAGACACTGTTCTAGATGCTAAAAATGTAGAAGTGAACAGTAAAAGCTCCTACCCACCGGGTGCTAGCATACTGTGCAGATCATTTGTTTCATGCTTCTTAAATGTAGCAATTTTTATAAATAGTTTTCCATGTCATTAAATAATTTATATAGAACATGCATGCTATTCTGTTACATGACTTTTAATGTTGAAAAATTATTTCAAATATTTAATAAATAATTCTGCAATAAACATAATTCTATAGAAATTGTCATGCACATTTTTTTCTTGAGATAAATTCCTAGAAATGGAAATACTAAGCCAACAAGAATAAGGTTTTTTAGGCTTTTACTGTGCATGGTTCAATTACCTTATGAAAGGTTTTTAAAATTACAACAACCCCCACTCTTCCTTGCAGGAGTGTGTCTTTGTGGATATTATGATGTTTGCTCCTCCACATCTACTTGTTCCTAGAAGTCTAACCGTGTGGATCTCCATTCCTCTCTGGCGTCTAGTTGAGTTCAACTAAAGGTAAGAACCCACTGGAGATCACAAGGCCAAAGGTAAGAACCCACTGGAGATCACTGGACCAAAGGTAAGAACCCACTGGAGATCACCTCACCAAAGGTAAGACCCACTGGAGATCACTGGACCAAAGGTAAGCACCCAGTGGAGATGAGTGGGAAGGAAGAAAGTGAGGCAGAGTATTATTCCTTTTTCTTTGTCCCTGCTGGGTTGCTAATGGCTGTGGAATATAGACCATATCTTCTCCTGTCAGTTGACCTGTGTCACACAGCTCTACCTCTTCCCTGGGAACTAGCAACTGCTCACTTCCCTTGTAACTACCAGCCTAGATAAGGCAATGGCTCACACTATTCTTTTTGTGATGGTATTTTTGGTTGTTGCTGTTTGTAAACTTATCCAGACCTTTTATAATTGTTTCCTTTATTAAATTTTCTTCAGTTACTCAGTTTCCTGCCAGAACTCTGCAGACACAATGTCCATTTAAATGTGCTTCTTACAATAAAAACAAAAACATGTAGATATATATGGCTTCTTGTATTTTAATTTTACTGTTGGTTACTCAAGATGAATACTTGTTCATGTATTTGCTGAGAAATTGTTTTTCTTCTATTGCATATTGTGCATAATCTTTTATTCCAGTTTTGATTGGGGTTGTTCATTCTTGTTCATTTTTTTAGCTTGTTACATATTAAGGACACTGATACTTTATTTATTATGTTGATTCAAGTGTGATTTTTCAGTTTACCATTTAATATCTATTGGTAAAATGGTTAATGGTATTTCTGTAATACCGAAGTTTTGGGTTACTTTTGGAATCAAATTTATCATCATTTCCAATAATCTCTTCAAAGTAAGCATTTTCTGTCATAGAAATATTGGTAATGCCATGAGTGCTTTAAACTAGGCACATTTTATAGCTGTTACAAAGAAAAGTACCTTAGAAGGTTTAGCTTACTTATCTGGGTTTCATTTGTTGTTCTTATCTACCTTGTGACATTGACTTTCTGTCATTGACTTTCCTATTTACTGATCATTTTTGTCCAGTTCTTTCAGTCCTCTCTCCATTGCATTATTGAATGGGTCAGGTTTTTGTTAGATAAATCTTATAGTGAAATTAACAGATCCGTAATGCACAATTCAAGTTTGACAAACATAACTCTCCCATGAAATCTTGTATAGCCTTACTGATCTTTTATTCTACCAGGTCTAAAGATTTGAAGAAGGTATGTTAATATCTCTCCAGTTATGAATATGGTTCTGTCTCTCTCTCTTTAGGTCTTCATATATTTTGAAAGTCTTTTATTATGTGCTGACACATTTAGAATTTTTTCATATGTTCCATATGAATTTTTAAAAGTTTTATTGAAACATAATTGATATGCCATAAAATCATCCATTTTAAGTGTACAGTGAATTTTAGTAAATTTATACATTTATGAAGCTATACAGATTTATTATGATCACCAAAAACCTTCACTCATGTCCCTTTACAAATTGACCCCATTTCTGAACTCAAGCAACCACTGATTTTTCTACTGTCACTACAATGTTGCCTTTTCTAGAAATTTTGTAAAAATAGAATTGTATAAAATGTAGATTTTTTTATCTGACTTTTTTCACTTGACATGATTTTGAGATTCTTCCATGTTGTTCTATGTTTCAGTACTTCATTGTTTTTTATCAGTGAGTAGTATAACATTGTTTCGTGGGACCACATTTTGTTCATTCACCTGTTTATGGTCATTTGGATTGTTTCCAGTTTTTAACTATTATCTATATTTTTTCTATGAATACTCATTTACAAAATTTTAATTATATGTGGATATATAGTTTTCATTTCTCTTGGGTAGATACTGAAGGGTGGAATTGCTGGGGTGTATGATAGATGTTTTCTTTTAACCTTGAGCAAAACTCCTAGAATATTTTTTTAAGTGAAAAATATTTTACCTTCCAAACATCATTGTACGGGTGTAACAGTTTTTTTATTTTTTTATTTTTGCTAATCTACACTAATAAAAGAGAAAATGCTAATTGACCGTACCTTCACTACACCCACAGCCAATCAGAGCGAGTATGCAAATTAAGTCAATAAAGATGGCGGTTAATTTGCATACGCTGTGGGAGGGAGGAGTGAAGACTGAAGACAGCATAGAAGGGAGAGGGAGGGAAAGCTGAAAGCAAGGCGGCTGCCAGAGGGAAAGAGTGGGTGGGGCAGCGGTATGCAGGATGGGGTGGGACGGGGCGGGATGGGGCGGGGAAGGGCGGGCGGGGCATGCGGCCGTGGAGGCTGCTTGCAGGAATCTTCCTGCAATGGGCTCCTAGTACGTAATAATGTTAGTCTTTTTAATTTTAGCCACTCTAGTGGGTCATAGTTATATCTTATTGTGATTTTAATTCCTGTTTTCTTAATGATTAATGATATTGAGCATATTTTATATACTTCTTGCTATTTGTATGTTTTATTAGATGAAGTGTGTATTCAACCATTTAGTCCATTTTTTAATGGAACTGTTAATCTTTTTATTATTCAGTTTATGTGTTGTATTTATTTTCTGGATAAAGTGCTTTATTATATCTATATTTTAAAAATAATTACATTAAGTCTGTGCTTACCTTTCTTTTATTTGGTTAAGGGTGACTTTAAAACTGAAAAAAATTCAATTTTGATAAACTTAAAGTTATCAAGTATTTTTAAAATTCCTGCTTTTTGTGTATTATCTGAGAAATCTTCACCTAACCAAGGTGCAGTTTTCTACTATGTTTTGTTTTTCCACAAATTTCATAGATTTAGGCTTTACAACTTGGTCTGTGATCCACTTTTATAAAAATTTTGGTTGTTTCCTGAAGTTTAGTTTAGTTTTGGTTTTGCATATGAATATCTAATTGTTCCAGCACCATTTATTAAAATACTATATTTACTGAAAATACTATATTTATTAAAAACACTATTGAAATACTGTTCACAACAATATAGCTCAGTTTCCTGTGTGTTATGAGTCTGATAGCACTATGTTATAGTTGGGTTTTAAACAGTCACATGATTATTAAAAAGCATAAGAGAAGAAAATATATGTAGACAAAAACATATTTTTATGGAATTTTTAGGAATGTTTTACTGTTATTTTTTTAAAAAAAGCTTAAGTGGATATATTATTGCTCCTCTCTGTGTGATATGAGGTGCTTTTTCCTCACTGCTGTCAAGCTTCTTTCATAGTTTTGGGATTGAATAAATTTAATGATTTCTATGAGAGTTCCCTGTTTCTTAGTTCTGCCATCTCAAATCTATCCTTGAGTCCATCTATTGAAACTTTCACTTCAGTTATTTTACTTTTAATCTCTTGAATATTCACTTGGTTCTTTGCATAAATTTAATTTCTCTGTTGATATCCCCTGTTTGTTAACTCAGTGATAGCCTGTTCTTTGAATATAGTTAGGGTAGCTGCTTTGAGTTCTCATCCAAAGTGTATTCACTGAGCTAAGGAAACAGATATCAGAGCAGTTTCTATGAAATGTTTTGTTTCCTGTGTATGGGTATGAGCCACATTTATTACCTTTTCATTGAAAATTAGACACTGTACATAGTATGTTGCAGCAACCCTGGATTCTGTTTTTTATTACTCTGAAAGTTTTATTTATTTTTTATTAACTGTCCTTAAGTTAAAGGCAGCATCTATCTCCTCATAGTGGTATATATCCACTGAGATCTCTGCCCAATTTCCCCCCTTGCCTTCCTGGAGATATTTCTGCATTTGTTGGCTGAGAGCTCAGCCACCGATTTGGCGGAGGATAGGCATGCTCAAACACCTTATGTTTGAAGGTATTTCCTGATGCTACCCAGGCTGTGTGTGAGCTGAGGAACATGTTGAAAGTCTGCAAGTTCTAAAGGCTCCCTGGCTTTCATTTTCTTGAGCTTTCTGAATTTCCCACACTCAGAGAGAGTTTAATGGTCACACAGATGTGTGGCGAGTTTATTATCTTAGCTCTTCTATTGATCTCTCGTTTCCATGACCTCCTGGTGGTTTACCACCTGCCCCAAACTAAGCTCATGACCTTCTGAATCCGCTTCCTCAGTTCAGAAAATGGGTAGTTTATTTGTGCTCTGCCTCCCTACTATAAAGCAGGAAGTGCCGCCTGGCAGAGAACCAGAATGTACATGGAGATCCATTTTCAGCCTTC